>NW_012101361.1:100672-104228 GCF_000951045.1 Mandrillus leucophaeus | reverse complement strand
AGAATTTCAACGTCAGTTATGTCACAGGAAATTTTCCTTTGTCCTGACTTCAGTTAGGTACTATTTCATATGCCTGTGATGCGAAAAATTAGAAAAATGGTAAATTTAAGGCAAATGTTACATGTTTTTGTTTTTCTATTTATGCATAGGCTTAGAATAAGTGACTCTTCAGCTATGTCATGACTAGGTCAGATACTCTGTGCAAGACCTGAAAGAGAGAATGAAGGAAACAAAACACTTTTGAAATGTATGTTTACAAAAATGGAACATGATAATTGGAAACAATAGATTTGTATTTTGGAAATCTATGGTTTGGTGAGTTCCTTATGTGTTTGAATTTCACATAGTTATCTTAACAAACTGTTCTTACCTGAAATATTCCTTTTCATCAGCAACAGAAGGAAATTTTCTTGATAGGACAGTTTATACCCACTATGAAATTTCTACAGGAAGATCAAAGTTTAATGGGTATCTCAAGGAACATGGTATGGTTTTTAAAGGATCAGCTTTCAACATTCTCAGATTAATAAGTTCTTAGTGGGTTATTGTGAAAAGGGACTTAGACAAAACATGCCCAAAAGAAACATTGCCTGGGGACAAGCTGTCTCAGGAGATTAGTAACCGGTGACATGGAAACTTAAACCTCAAGGTCAATAGCTCCCATCTATCCTTAGTCAATCGTGGCTAGGAAGTCATTAGAGTACAAATGCTGGTCAGTTTTCTAGGAGAAAGAAGAAAGGTGTTCTAATGTTGCTCTTTGAAAGTATTTGTATCACAGGTTCTGGTCTGAAAACAAGAGAGGATGTATACACATATGCAAGCATACATAAACATACAAACATAAACATACCTATTAGGATACAACTGAAAGAATATACAGGTATGTGTTCCTAATCAGCAGGATTATAGGGATTTTAAATTTCATCTTTTTGCCAATTCTTGTTTTCTAAATGTTTTACAATGAAATATATTGCTTTATACTACAAGAAAAAATTAAAAACTCTTTTTTTTTCCCAGACCGATTTCTAAAGAACTAAAAGACAATCTCAACATTATCTTCACTTGTTTATCTCTTTAGATCCTGTCTTTAATTACTTACATCAGTAACTCTTCTGTGAAGCATTCAATATTGTCTTAAGTGTCTGGCCTAACAGCTAATCTTCCCCACTTCCTCATTATTTAGTACTTATTTCTCCATTACAGGTATCAAAATAGGTTAAATTCTCATGCCTCCAGAAAACACCAAGGGATTACCCAAATGTTTTTCAGACTCAATATCATATTATAACAATTTTTAAAAATATTTGACCTAGCTCATCTTAGTTTTAATGTACTTTTCAATCTGAGTGAGTAGATGCTCACTTAAAAAAAATCATAGGACAACAAGACTTCCAATGACAAAAACAGCAAGCCTCTATTCCGCCTCTTCACAGCTCTCATTTTGCTTCTCAGAGAAAACATTTAACATGTATTATTTATTCACCTAATATCTCATGAAGGCCTACTATGTTCCAGACACTGTTTAAGTGATATGAATTAGCAGTGAACAAACCCATGGAAGTCCTTGCTAATATGGAGTGTACATTCTTGTGGAAGAGAAAATAACAAACAAATCCATGAACAATGTACATATAACATACAATCCATTGGATGGTGGTCAGAGTTAACTAAAAATAATTCAGTATGAAAGGAAATATGAAATATTGGGAGGGGCGAAATATTAAGTAGATTTTATAGGACAAGCTTAAGTGAAGGGTGACTTTTGTCACCTGAGGGAAGTGCAGGAGTTACTTAAGAGGATATCTAGAATCAGAGGTCTCTAGGCAATAAATGCAAAGGCCATGAGATAGGTATATGCCTGTTGATTTCAAGAGTACTTCAACTACTCACAGTCCTCCTGGTATTTTGGTATTTTTCTACATAACTGATCAGTATGGTTTATTAATATTAACCATGTTATCTTGAATTGCCCCAATATAGAAGTCAATTGCTCTCTGTTATTCTACTGTCCCATCATGCTTATCCTCCCTTGACCCCCAGCTCCAGTAATAGAATATTTGATTAAGTTGATGATCAGTTTTTACATTATTTTGGCTATGTAAATTATATTCTTAATAAGTAGTAGATCACAACCACACTTTTTTTGCATGAGTTAAATGTCTAAAGTCAATACCTACTTCATTCTTTATTGGCTTATCATGCTGTACAGTTTTATTAATATTCACCTAAACACTTCAATATTTCTTTTAAAGTTTTTTGTTTGTCTTTCATTTTTGTTATGTCTTGCTATACTCCTCTTGGGTTAAGTTTGATTTGAGACCTCTATGCTTTCTATACTGGGTATGAGCAATTTCCCAGATTAGGGAAATTTCCTGCCATTATTTATTTAAGTATGATTTCTGTTTTTTTTTTTCTTTCTCTTCCTTCTGCAATTTTTATGATGTGAAGTTTTGATCTCTTGATAATATCCCGTAATTTCTATAGGCTTTCCTTTTGTTCTTTTTTACTCTTTTGTCTTTTTGCTCCTCTCGCTCAATCTTAAATTCTCTTTAAGCTCATTGATTCTTTCACAATTTTAGTATATGTGCTGCTGAAGCGAGCACAGCTCATTGATTCTTATTTTGCTTCGTTGAGTGTGCTGTTGAAGCTTTCCTTTGAATTTTTCAATTCAGTCCTTGCATATTTCATCTCTAGGATTTCCACTGAGCTCTTTGCTATTATTTGTATTTCTTTGTTGATCTCACGTTTTCATGCAAATTATACTACATTTAATATTTGTATATTATTGTAGTTTACTAAACTTCTTCATGAATCTTCTTCTGAATTCTTTGTCAGTTATATCATATATCTCATTTCTTTGATGTCCATTACTGGAGCTTTATTAGTGTACTTTGAAGGTTTCATGATTCCCTGATTTTTTTTGTAATTCTTAGATTCTTGCATTGTTGTCTGTGTATTTTAAGGAAGAGCCATCTCCTCTAGCCTTTACAGTTTTTCTTTGGGAGGGATAAAACTTCTCTATTTAGTCTACTCTGTTATTTTGCAAGAGCCAACTGATAATAACCCAGGGCAGGCAAAACTTGTGAGTTTTCTAGTTGACTGGACCACTGATTTTGCCCTGATATTGAATGGTGCTACTGGCTGGACTCTATTGACTGGTGACACCACTGACTGGGTCCTTTTATCAGGCAGAGCTGCTGGCTGGGTACTTCAGTGGACTCTGGTAAGTCTGGTTACAGGAGATATTTTTTGGCGAGACATTACTACTACTTGGGATCTGCAATTGGGCAGGGCTGCAGATTGAGCTCCAAGGTTAAGTAGAGTTGCTTCTCTGGACAGGCAGGATGTAAAGCTGGGCTTCATAGGGATACCCAGTTGAGTATTACTGTCTGGGTGGAGCCATAGTATGGGCTTTTGGCTGAGCTGAGTGGATGTTTGACCTCCTAGATCAAGCAGTACTACCCCCTACATTTCTCCAAAATGCACAAAGGTAGAGTAATTGCGTCAGCTGTTGGGCTATGTGGAACCACTGCCTGCATTCCTGGTTCAAGCTGGT
>NW_012101361.1:95067-96387 GCF_000951045.1 Mandrillus leucophaeus | reverse complement strand
TATGGCCACAGTAGATTCTAATAGCACTAGGTATTACCAACATCTAGAGGAGGAGAAATACATGTTTCTTTTGTCAATATACAGAAACTCTAGATAATTTTTTCTTTAGGATTAATTAGTTTTTCCAAAGATGAGCCTTCTAATCCTCACCTGTGATGTGAAGTGGCCAGATTGTGGAGTGGTAGGGTTACAATCTTCTTCTAGTAGAGAAAGGAGTTCAAAAATCACATGGCTTAATGTGTAGACTTTTAACTAATTTCTGTTGTCTCCCAGTACTTCACCTCAGCTCTTCACTATGCCTGGAATTCCCCAGTCCAGGTCCTTTTGGAGTGATGCTTTGTAAAGAAGAGACCCCTGATCTCCAGCCTGAAGAAGGATGCATTATGTATCTAACTGTTTAGTCATCAGGATCAGACTGTTAGAGCCTATAATTCTGTGTAAATGTTTTGTGTAATGTAATATTTTATTTCTCTGGGATATATTTCCAGGAGTGTAATTCCTGAGTCATATTATATTTTAGTCTTTAAAAAACTGCCAAACTATCTCCCAGAATAGGCATATCATTTACATTCACACCAACAATGTATGTGAGATCCAGTTTCTCTGCATTCTCACCAACTTTTGTTATTGTCACTCTTTTTAATTGTGCTCTTCTAATACATGAAGAGTAATGTCTTAACATAGGCTTAAATTTTAATTTAGATATTAACCAATGACAAAAAGTATAAAATCTTAATCACCTTTCTCATTCATTTACCCTCTCCCCTTTTATTACAAATGTCTTTAGTATTTTGTCTGTATATATTAGAAATCATATAGACAATGGTATGATTTTTGTTTCACCCACCTGACATAATTTAGAAGACCCAACATGAGAAAGATAGTATACTACATTTACCCATATTTCTACTTTTTCAATTTTTCTCTCGTCATTCTTGATGTTCCAAGTTTCCTTTCTTTATTATTTAATTTCTGTTAGAAAAACTTGCTTCAGACATTATTTTTGGAAGGCCTGTTGTTATCAAATTCTCTTAGATTTTCTTCATCTGCGAGTGTCTTCATTTAACCTTTGTTTCTGAAGGATATTTTTGCTGGATATAGAATTCCAAGTTGACAGGGTTTTTTGTTGTTTGTTTGTTGTTTTTTTGTCAGCAATGAAAAATATGCCATTTCCTTTTGACCTCCATGGTTTCTGATGACAAAATTGCTCTCATTCACAGTGTCGTTCCTCTATAGATAATGAAACATTTCTTTCTGGCTGCTTTAAAGATATTTTTGTTTTTAATTTTCAAAAGTTTCACTATGTTGAGTGTTGGCATC
>NW_012101361.1:85134-94667 GCF_000951045.1 Mandrillus leucophaeus | reverse complement strand
ATTAATTTATATTTTATTATAAAATTTTCATTTGCTTCTTGTTTATATTTTCTTATTTGCTGAGACTTTCTATTTTTCTATTTATTTCAAGTGTTTCTGAGATTACTTACTGAAAATATCAGTGATAACTTCTTTAATATTTTTGTCAGATATTTTCATAATCTGTGCCATCTTGGTGCTGGTATCTGTTTATTGCCTTTTGTCATATAAGTTCAGATTTTTCTTATTCTTAGAAAGGAAATTTTTTTTTTTTTAATTTTTTCCTTGGCATTGTAGAAAGTATGTTGTTAGACCCTAGGTCTTATTTAATATCCCTTTTTTTTCTGGCAAGGAGTCACACTATGTAGGTGTAGAGTAAAGCCCTGGTTGGGGCAAAAGCTCAGTTTACCACACTAGGCCCCACTGATAGTATCACTATAACAGTGAAGAAATCAGAATGCCAATTAACATCACATTTGTACCATCTAATTTCACCTCATTGTTTCTCTATGTGCATAAAAGTTATACTTTCTATTTTGTTCCATTGACATAAGTCAGGCAAAGGGAAATGGAAGACTGACATGACCTACCTTCTGTCATTGCACAGAAAGAAAATTTTAACTCTTCAACAACCCCACTGATTCTTCAGGAAAAAGGCACTTTTTCTTTTATGTTTGTCTGGATTAGGGTGGGTATTATTAAAAATGTCTTTTATACTTCTACGCAACTTTTTTCTGGTCCTTTTGTTAGAGGGTACAGGCATACCTCGAAGATATTGTGGGTTTGGTCCCAGACTCTGGCAATAATGTAACTATCACAATAAAGTGAGTCACACAAACTTTTTAATTATCCAGTGCACATAAAAATTATATTTATACTATACTATAGTCTAGTAAGTATACAATAGCCTTGTGTCTAAAAAGTATACATATCTAAATTAAAAAAACACTTTATTGATAAAAATGCTAATAATTATCTGATCCTTCAGTGACTCATAATATTTTTGCTGGTAGAAGATGTTGCCTCAGTGTTGATGGCTGTTGACTAATCAGGGTGGTGGTTCCTGAAGGTTGAGATGACATGGCAATTTCTTAAAATGAGACAACACTAAGTTTGCTGAATCAATTGACTCTTTCTTTTATGAACGATTTTTCTGTAGTAAATGATGTTGGTAGCATCTTATCCATAGTAGATCTTCAAACCCTGCTGCTGCTGCTTTATCAACTGAATTTATGTAATATTCTAAATCCTTGGTTGTCATTTCAACAATGTTCATGACATTTTCACCAGAAATAGATTCTATCTCAAAAAACACTTTCTTTGCTCATCCATAAGAAGCAACTCCTCATCTGTTCAAGTTTTATTATGAGATTGCAGCAATTCAGTTACAGCTTCAGGGCCTGCTTCTAATTCTAGTTATCTTGCTAGTTCCATTATATCTGCACTTCCTTCCTTCCCTGAATCCTTTAACTCCTTCAAGGCATTTATGAGGATTTGAATAAACTTCTTCCAAACTCCTTTTTATTTTTACCTTCTATGAGTCATGAATGTCCTGAATCCTGAATCATGGATCCTATCCAGAAGGTTTTCAACTTGCTTTGCCCCAATCTATTAGAGGAATAACTATCTATGGCCACAATGGCCTTATTAAATGTGTTATTTAAATAAGAAGGCTTAAAAGTTGAAATTCCTCCCTGATCCATGGGCTACAGAATGGATGTTGTGTTAGCATGTAGAAAAATCATTAATATTCTTGTAAATCTCCATCACTGCTCTAGGGTGACTACATACATTGTCAATGAGCAGTGATATTTTTAAAGGAATCTCTTTTTCTGAGCAGTAGATCTGAATAGTGGGATTAAAGTATTCAGTAAACCATATTCTAAACAGGCGTGCTGTCATCCAGGCTTTACTGTTTCATTTATAGAGCATAGGCAGACTAGGTGTAGTATAAAATTCTTAAGGATTTTCAGAATTGTAAATAAGCATTAGCTCTAACTTAAAGTCATTAACTGCATTAGCCCTCACAAAAGAGTCAGCCTTCCCTTTGAAGCTTTGAAGCCAGGTATTGACTTCTCCTCTCTAGCTATGAAAGTGCTAGATGGCATCTTATTCTGATAGAAGGCTGTTTCATCTACATTGGCAATTTGCTGTTTAGTGCAGGCACTTTCATCAATGATCTTAGCTAGATCTTATGGATCACTTGCTTCAGCTTCTACATGAGCACTTATTACTTCACCTTGCAATTTTGTTATGAGGATAGCCTCTTTGTTTAATCCTCATGAAGCAACATCTTCTAGCTTCAAATTATTTTTCCGCAGCTTCCTTACTTCTCTCAGCCTTCATAGAATTTAAAACAAAAAGTTAGGGCCTTAGTCTATATTAGGCTTTGGCTTAAGGGAATGTTATAACTGGGTTTGACCTTCTCTTCAGACCACTCAAAGTTTGTCCACATCACCAATACAGTTATCTCCCTTTGTTGTTATTCATGTGTTCACTGGAGTTGCACTTTTAATTTTCTTCAAGAACTTTTTTTTTTTTGCATTCACGATTTGACTAACTGGCAAAATAGGCCTAGATTTTGGTTCTCAGCTTTCAACACGCCTTCCACACTAAGCTTAAATATTTCTAGGTTTTAATTTAACGTGAGAGATACGTAACTTTTTCTTTCACTTAATCATTTGGAGCCCATTGTAGGGTTACTAATTGGTCTAATTTCAATATTGTTGTGTCTCAGGGAATAGACAGCCATAGGAGAGGGAAAGAGATGGGTGAATGCTGGTCAGTGGATCAGTCTGAATATACACAACATATATTAAGTTCACTGTGGGCACAGTTCATGGCACCCTAAAACAGTTAAAATAGTAACAGCAAAGACAACTGATTATAGATCATAATATTAATACTAGATATAATAATAATGAAAAAGTTTGAAATATTGTGAGAATCACCAAAATGTGACCCAGAAACACAATGTGAGTACATGCTGTTGGAAGTTTGCTGTTGACAGACTTGCTCAAAGTAGGGTTGCTGCAAACCTTCAATTTGTAAAAAATGCAATTTCTCTGAAGCACAATAATAGGAAACGCAAAAACATGAAGTATGCCTATATAGGTTTTTAACTGGGGCTTTTAAAATTGTCTGTGTCTGTTAGTAGTTGTGGGTTCCAATTTTCTCCAGTGCTCCATATAAGATATGTGAAAGGAAAAAGAAAAAAGAAAACCCAAGGAACTCATTTTCATGCTGTTCTTCAAGTACTGAGGTTCCTAGCCAGTCTACCTTCTTTTTTGGTCTTTCAGTCTTTCTGTGCTTTCTTATCATAACTATGCCCAGAATTTTTAGTTGTATAAGAGAAGACTAGCAAGACATGGTACTATTCCATCTTAGGAAAGCCAAAAGCCCTGACATTCATCTTTAGTTTATTTTATATTATTCTACTTAGTTGACATATAATGTTGAACTAGGTCATCCATCCCTTTATCCAGCTATTTCTTTTCCCTTGCATTTATTTATTCTTTCTTCATCCTTTGATTTACCCACAATTTGTTTGTATCGAATAGGTGTGAGGTTCTATTCTGGTGGCTACTGGACATGAGATTGGAAGCATAACTATCGAGACCAATAAAGCCCTAGCTATGTCTGCACTTCATTGTAGAAGACATCATTTAAAAAATGAATTTTGTTTCATGTGGGAGAACAGAAGATAAATCATTACTGGCTTTTCTTATATGCATAATATTTGTTTACTGTGAACAAACTAACATTTTCTTGAAAGAGAAGAGTATCTGCAAAATGTAAATATCTGGCACAAAGGCTTGAGGTGAAAGGTTCAAAGGCTTCCTCATCCACTAGTGTTGATAATGGTGGTTATATAAATTATCTCTTAGCATCAGAGTCTCTACCTGAGTCACTCCTGCCCAACTCCCTGCCTTCAGCCCTGGAGGAATACTTCATGGTTCTCTGAAAGTTTTTAAACACCTGGGCACTATTACAGTGAGAATTACACTCTATAAATATTATTCACAAGGTGACCTGTTTACAGGTCCTGGCTAATAATGTTTCATTTCCTTCACTCCCGCATTTTCTGTTGTAGCTTTGGTGTCTCCCAAAGCATGAAGAACAGAGGGATCACCTTGCTCACTGTACTCCAGCGACAGCTGTCACAGTCACAGATAATTACAAACTCTTGGGTCAGATATACTAGGCCAACCAGAGTGTCATAAACTGTATGTGTGAATTGCCCAGGGGCCCCTGACTATTCTGAAATAGAGCCAAAAATAAAACTCCTGACTCTTCCCATACAATTGGCTTGCTTCTTTAAATCAAGGTCTCAATTGCCTGTGCTTTTAGTGTCCTAAGTATCTCCCTTTGTTATTCTTTCCAGTTGTCTCCTCTAATCTCTGCAGGCTCAGTAACAATTTTCATTTCTTTTCTGACCTTATAAACAGGTGGTACCAAAGATATGATATGTGTCATTATACTATGGAAATAGATGTCTTTTTAGTTTGGTCTTACTTCTGTCATTCTGCTATTATCTTACATGCATATACACGTATGATTTTTCTATGTACCTTTTTGTAAGCATTGTGTGCCTTACCCCTATGTTGTGTTCTAACGAAGCTTAATCTCTAAAGGTGTTTCTTAATATGTTATACCCAAAAAGTTTACTTACTACAGCTTCTTTGGAGATTAACAGTATCTATCAGTACAATGTAGTCTATTAGTACTATTAATCCATTAGTGCTATTTAATGCCAAATATAGTACCATTAGTACTATCATAGAAAATCTACTTTGTTTAACTCTGTTTTTTTCAGACTTACATGACATTGTTTTTTAAATCAAAGTGTTATTTATATATATTGTAGTGCACTGATCTCAAGATTACAACTTGTCTAGCTTTGACAGATGCAAACACATAGGTGATCCACACCCCCCATCAAGATGTAAAACATTATATCCCTGAAAAATTTCCCTCATGTCCCTTCCCAGTCAATCTTTGTGAGTTCTGATGCATCTGTGAATCTGTGTTCTGCCATTGCAGATTATTTTTGCCTTTTTCTTATAAACAAAATCGTGTGTATATGTTCTTTTGTGTCTAAGTTTTTTTTTTTTTTTTTTTTTTGGTCAGAATACCGTTTTTAAGCTTGTCATGTTGTTGCATATTTAACTAGTTTAATCCTACTTTTCAGTGGTATTTCATTGTATATTTCAGTTTGTTTATTAATTACTTTTTCTCTTGACTGGTACAATATTATTTCTACTTTTTCACTACTGTGAATAAATTTGTTAGGAATATTCTTATACAAGCTTTCTGTGGACATAGGTGTTTCTTTTGTATGTATTCCTAGAAGTGGATTTGATGACTCATAGGATAAATATATGTCT
Source organism: Mandrillus leucophaeus (assembly GCF_000951045.1). Classification (NCBI taxonomy): domain Eukaryota; kingdom Metazoa; phylum Chordata; class Mammalia; order Primates; family Cercopithecidae; genus Mandrillus; species Mandrillus leucophaeus. The sequence continues at coordinate 89,301 of NW_012101361.1, read as the reverse complement.
AACTTTTTACAAAACTGCTAACATGTTATCCAAATTGATTGTACCATTTTTCACTCCCACAGAAATGTATGAGAATTCCTGACCTCAATAATTTTTGGCAAACGCATGGTAATAGATTGAGATATGCAGTGTGAAATGTTGATATAGATATTATAGAAAGGGGTATAGACAAAAGAGATGAGAAAATAGGAACCTATTCTTTTGAGGTCTGATTCAGATAAATTTAAATTTAGCTATATGTTGTGTTTGTTCTGTTCATGACTCAAAGTATTCTTAAGGTATAACAGATCTCTGGTGGCTGAGAGATTTTAGATATTCCTTCATGTTTCTATGGTGTGTCTGGATAATTTCACTGCAAAATATTTTCCAGTTAAATTACAAAATCTGATGCAGAATTTATAGTCCAGTTTTTTCCTGTATAGAAGAATTAGTAGTTCTCCTTGAAATTCATAATTTACTTCTATATTAAAATAACAAGTCATACTGAACAACAATAAGAGATTCAATATTGAAAATAAAGAATTTTTTTTCACATCTGTAGATTGAAACTTCATGGTATTCTTAAAGCTTGAGTTTTGTAAACATTATTTAAATCTGGACTCTTTGAAGTAAGTTTGGCTAATAATATTTCAGACATTTCTATTGAAGCATTTTAAAAACGTGTGATTTGGAGGCTCATTCAATCACTGTAAATAATCACACATCTGTGTTTTGAATGAGAGAATGGCTTTCTAGGGTGTAAGATGAGGTAAATTAAAGCAGGACCTGCTGGCTTTTGGGTGGGAGATTAGCAGACAGAATAATAACTCTTGACTACTGAATGGTTCATATCCACTTTGCTTGACTCCTGGGATCTTCTAAACATTTTATTATGTTTTCTATTCATAGGTGCATATAATAATAGGGTAGGGAACAACCCTAGTATCTAATCAGAACTTTCACTTGATGCTTACATTTTCTCCAAACCATTTTCTCCAGTTGTTATTTACCTTCAATAACTGAAGGATTTGCTTCAATGACATGGAGAAGGTCAAAGGAACATATATTTTTGGACTGAATATGAGTTTTATCACTCTTTTCTTAGTCATATTCATCAGGTTCCCTTTTTTATTACAAGACAAAAGACAATAAGGAGAATATGTGTGATGACAAAAGATGTATCTACCTGGTACTAAGGTTCACAAAAAATGGGAGGCTGCTTGGTGCCTGTCAAAATGGGAAGCACAGATTAGCACAGCTAGAAAACACTATGGTGTCTATACCTAAAAACACCATAGTCACCCAGAATGTCTTCTTTTATTACATTAGCTTTAGATTTTTAGTGTCCTTTATATCAACACAGTTGATCTGAGCCCTCTCTTCAGTTCTCTGATATTGTATCAGATAATTTTTTCTATTATTCTAGTTTATTATTTGAATTTTTTGATTGTGAAGTATTTTCATTTTGAAGAGAACAAATGATTATTTTAGGAATCACTATTTTATCTACTCTCATCAACCTCAACTAATAATATCCCAAATCAATGCATTTTCTTTTTTTAACTAAGTCTTGTTTTAAAGAAAAGTGATGTGGGTGTCAGAGAGTAGGAGGCTGTCTGACTGAAATCAACCGAGAATTCTTCTCAAAGTGTTTTTGTTAATTAAAATCAGAATTTCTTTTTATTTTAACACAGCAACCACTCATTGCTAATATTATCAGGAGCCTGTTATTATCCTGTAAATATTTAAATTGCTTTGGAAGGGACAGAAGAGTGACAAAAGAAAGGATGAGAGCAAAACCCAGAGATTACAGCAAGTTGGTTGGTTCCAGTGAGTTTTGTTGATGTCATGTGGACTATGGTATACTGGAGTCTCATGCATCAACCTTTCATATGGTTGTGGTAGGCAGAATTCTAAGCCGCCCCCTAAGAGTCTGAGATTCCCTGATGTACATGTCCTATATAATCTCAGGAACTGTGAATATAATTTATTTCAGTCTGGTGTTTAGGTTATACAATATGACAGAATTTACTTTAAAAGAAGGAGATTATCACCATCACTATAATCAAGGTAAGGGGGTTTGTTTATATTCAAAATCATCAAATATACACTTTAAATGTGTGCAGTTCTTTGTATATCAATTATACCTCAATAAAGCTGTTTGAAAAGAGACAGAGGGAGATTACCTGTGTGTACCTAATCACATGAATCCTTTAAAAGCAGAACATTTTCTCTAGATGGTTCCAAAAGAGAATGTCAGGGAGACACTCTCTGGCTGGCAGGGAAAAAAAGAAGCAAACGTGCATGCTGTGAATGGCCTTTGGGGTGTCTATGGCAAGGAAGTCTCTAGGACCTGAGAGTGGTTCCCAGCTAACAGTCAGCATGAAAATGGGGACCTCAGTACTACAACTGTGAGGAAATGAACTCTGCCAACAACCAGTGAGCTTGGAAGAGGACTCTAAGCCCCAGATGGCAGCCCCACATGATTCTTTGATTTCAGCTCCCTGAGACGCTAAGCAGAGAATCCAGTCATACCATGTCCAGACTTCTGACCAAAGAAACTGGAAAATAAATTTGTGTTATTTTAAGCTGTTAATAGAAAACTAATACAGTGAGGCAATCAAGGTGAGTTAGTTTATTTGAAGCAGGGAATCACAAGTAATACAGTTATCTATGAATGTTTTAAAACTCAGTACATAAATATCTATTAATTTCTTGATTGTTGTGGTAGGACAAATGCATTCTTCAATTGAAATTACAATTACCTTTTTATGTAAATCACACTTATAATGCTTCTATATTTTCTGGTTTTGTGTTCTTTAAAGTGCAACAAGATCTTAAAGTTAGTTGCAAAATAATCTGATTTCAGAATAATTTGAAATGTTGTGATCCACCCCCTCCATCTTCTCAGTTGTTTGGCTAATACCTAGTTCCGCAGAAATAATTTAAAGATTAACCTTTATAAGTCTTTTACAAGCCTTAGATTTAATTTTCATCAAGTCAACATTTTTCTCTACTACTATTTCAGTATTTATAGAATATCCAATTAAATTATTTATTTTTAGTAACATATAAACCTGGCATAGAAGCAAGTTTGGGAGCAAACACGAATGATTCAGTAAAAGCTACTTATGCATTTAACTTAGAGTACATATGTACAGGCATACTGGAATGTTGGCCATAGCGTTTAACATGCTGTGGCTCTCACTAAGGAGATACCACAGAGAGACTTGTGGGTGTCTTTCAGTCAATCTAACAAGTACATGAAGTGGAGGTAGGTTATGAGACTTTCTATTAAACACGTACATATATAAACATATATATATAATTATCAGTACTATTGGTATTGCTTTATGAAGATTCATCACAATTAGAGTACAATAATATTAGCCCCCCAAAACACAGCTGACAGGGGCTCTAAATCATTTAAGTGTGGATGCAAACTTACTTTGTTAATATAAAACTTACTAACTTTTTGGGTTCAAGTGAATATTCATTTACACATGCTCCTATCTGAAGCACAGATAGGAATGAGATTGAATCAGATTCTCTGGCTCTGTGGTCTTAAACGAGTTAACTCAATTGTTTCAAAGCTCCACTTGTTCCTCTGTAACATGAACTCATAGAATCTCCCAGGATTGGTGTGAGGTGAATGAGATAACCTGAAAAGTGTGCCAGTAAATGTTACTTCCTCTCCTGTTTGGGCTTCTGTGCTATGGTGGAATTATCCTTAGCATTTGGTTTGCATGGTGTGGCTAGACACCTCTAACTCTAATTTTCCCCTACTTTCAACTATAGCAATTTACTAGGTGTATAAGAAAAACTAATATGAGTATCATTAGACTTTTTTTTAAGAATTGAGATATAATTCCTAGACTTAATGTCAATAAGTCCACAGCTCTAGAGCCATTTTGTGCTTAAATTTTAACCCTTATTGAAACATTTTTCTAATATTAAAACATAATAAAGTTCAAAATTGAGAAATATTTACCCCCACCTCCCTCCCATAATACAATAATTGTTTTTTATATTCCCTGTTACATGATTTCTTGTTCCCCTACAAAATGATAATGTTAATCTTTTAAAAAATACATACTTTTCTTCCTCCCTTTTCATTTGCATTATGAGACCATCTTAATGGTACCTACAGTTAGAAAAGGTATAGATGAGCTAAGCATTATTCTTGTC
>NW_012101361.1:63432-85084 GCF_000951045.1 Mandrillus leucophaeus | reverse complement strand
TTCTCAGTTGTTTGGCTAATACCTAGTTCCGCAGAAATAATTTAAAGATTAACCTTTACAAGTCTTTTACAAGCCTTAGATTTAATTTTCATCAAGTCAACATTTTTCTCTACTACTATTTCAGTATTTATAGAATATTCAATTAAATTATTTATTTTTAGTGACATATAAACCTGGCATAGAAGCAAGTTTGGGAGCAAACACAAATGATTCAGTAAAAGCTACTTATGCATTTAACTTAGAGTACATATGTACAGGCATACTGGAATGTTAGCCATAGTGTTTAACATGCTGTGGCTCTCACTAAGGGGTAGGTACCACAGAGAGACTTGTGGGTGTCTTTCAGTCAATCTAACAAGTACATGAAGTGAAGGTAGGTTATGAGACTTTCTATTAAACACATACATATATAAACATATATATATAATTATCAATACTATTGGTATTTCTTTATGAAGATTCATCACAATTAGAGTACAATAATATTAGCCCCCCAAAACACAGCTGAGAGGGGCTCTAAATCATTTAAGTGTGGATGCAAACTTACTTTGTTAATATAAAACTTATTAACTTTTTAGGTTCAAGTGAATATTCATTTACACGTGCTCTTATCTGAAGCACAGATAGGAATGAGATTGAATCAGATTCTCTGGCTCTGTGGTCTTAAACAAGTTAACTCAATTGTTCCAAAGCTCCACTTGTTCCTCTCTAACATGAACTCATAGAATCTTCCAAGATTGGTGTGAAGTGAATGAGATAACCTGAAAAGTGTGCCAGTAAATGTTACTTCCTCTCCTGTTTGGGCTTCTGTGCTATGGTGGAATTATCCTTAGCATTTGGTTTGCATGGTGTGGCTAGACACCTCTAACTCTAATTTTCCCCTACTTTCAGCTATAGCAATTTGTTAGGTGTATATGAAAAACTCATATGAGTATCATTAGACTTTTTTTTAAGAATTGAGATATAATCCCTAGACTTAATGTCAATAAATCCACAGCACTAGAGCCACTTTGTGCTTAAATTTTAACCCTTATTGAAACATTTTTCTAATATTGAAACATAATAAAGTTCAAAATTGAGAAATATTTACCCCCACCTCCCTCCCATAATACAATAATTGTTTTTTATATTCTCTGTTACATGATTTCTTGTTCCCCTACAAAATGATAATGTTAATCTTTTAAAAAATACATGCTTTTCTTCCTCCCTTTTCATTTGCATTATGAGACCATCTTAATGGTACCTACAGTTAGAAAAGCTATAGATGAGCTAAGCATTATTCTTGTCACTACTGCCAGTCAGTATGGTGCTTCTAACACCTCTGCTTCCAAGCCTCCTCCATCACTCTGCTGCCAGGTTTAGAGCACACACATCTAGAGTGAATTTATATGTGAGATGCTGCAGAGAGCTGGTATCAACAGAAAAGCTTGCTCCCTGCTGAAAATGATTTGAAATTTCTGACAGACCATTTGTTTCTTCTTGAGAGTAGTGCCTACATGTTGGTGTTGGATAGAGCTAGTTTCAGGAACAGTGAGGCAAGGTAAAGCCTCTTTCCTTACCAAATGGCATGCTGGGAGAAAATGAAAACAATGGTGGAGATATTGTAGAACTGGGAAAACTGACACTTTTCAGAAGAAAGAAAAAATGATATGTGTGGAACAACATTGAGAAATCAAGAAAGAAAGGGGGAATGGATTAAGATATATGATTAAATTAGCAGAATCTCAAAATCAGTTTTGAACTCTTACTGCTTATTGGCATGTGGTAATTCAGCTGGCCTCTTGAAACTCCAAATGGAGACTAAGCTTCCCAGGTCACACATGCTGCCTTGGGTGAAGTCCATGATTTATGTCTGTGTAACCTCTAGGGCCTACTGCAGAGCCATGGGGTCTATGGAAAGGAAACATAAATATACCCCCTGCCCCTGTGACATACACACACTACTCCGAAACCTTTTATCTGTGAGCTTCAAACATCTGTGTTGGCACCTGTTAGGCCAACTGTATTATCTTTACAATAATGTCTTCACTAACAAAAGACAAACAAAGTTGAACACAAACTCAGATGTTTCACCTTTGTTTTGCTATATTATTATTTATTTCTATCTTTTTATTTATTAAATATATGTTTTGAGCATGAAATACATGCTGTTCTCCATTCTTGGAAAAAGGGTAGGGAACAAAGCAAATAAGACCTATGGAGTTCAAAGTTTAGTTGAGAAAAATAGGCAATAAACACTTTAAAAGTTACTATATAGTATCTATAAAGTCTAGGGAGCACCAAGGTAGAAAGAAGTGGCTATTTTATAGAGCGTACTCAAGAAAGGCCATCCCTGACAAAATGGCATTTGAATAGATAACAGAAGGAAGTAAGGGAGCGAGTTGCCCAAATGGCTCTGGAAGGCGCATTTCAGACTGTCTCAGGGAGTGCAAAGGTTCTAAGCTGAGTGTATGTTTAGTGAGTTTAAGAGACTCTAAGAGATCCAACATATGAAGGAAAATAAAGAAGAGAAAAACAAAACAAAACAAAACAAAGAACATGCAAGGGAAGTGTAGGAGGTGAAGTTAGGGAGATAGCAAATAATTTACAATTTTTTAGACCAATGTAAGAAATTTTGATTTTTTTAGATTTTGGATTTTTTTTTTTTTTTTTTTTTTTTTTTTTTTTTTTTTTTAATGAGTGACTTAGACAGACATTGACAGGTTTTGGCAAGATATATAGATATATGTGCTGGCACTTCATTTCTCAAGTCGCCCGCTTGGCCCGCTTCCGAGTAGTATGTTCCTTCTTTTCTTTCCTTTCCTTCCTGTTCTAAAAACTTCTTAACAAGTTTTAACTCTTGCTGTGAACCTTGCTTCGGTCTCTTCTGCTTTATGCTTCTCAGTCAAATTCTTCCTTCTGAGGAGGCAGGGACTGAAGTTGCTGTGGACCCATACGGATTCACCACCGGTAACTTGGGGTAACTCGGATCTCTTCCACTGGTAATGTATTTGGTACATGTAACTCGAATAAGTTCCTAGTGGTAAGAGGTATTTATGCCTTGTCTTCTTCGACTGGAGGCATCTGATCCCTGTGCATGGCTTTTTCTGCCTGCCTTACTTTCTCTAAAAAATGAAAAAAAGAAAAAAAAAAAAAAACAGATCATAAGCACTAACATAGATTTTCACAGACAAATGTGACAGTATGTTGGGAATAGTGCTGAATTATGCTTTGATGGCCCATGTTATGAAGCAGGAGTCTCTTACATCCATGAGGGAAACAAGAATCCAGGTGTCTTTTACAATGTTTGAGAAAAATAAATGGATGTTAATTTGATGAAAGGAGACAATTTTTTATCACCTTTATAATAGAAATATTAATGATTTTTACCCCATAATGAAAGGCAAAGGTGCTCTGGAAATTAGCCTTCAGAAGTAAATTCCTAAATAAGGGCACATTGTACCTGTTTTCACATGTGATTTCCCCACATCAGTAATGTTGAGCCAGAAAATTCATTGAAGTTTGTGCAAGAATCTTCAGAAATTAGCTACTTTCTTTCTAAGATAAACTTGTGAAAAAAAATTACAGGTAGTGATCTAGTAGTAAGGTTTATAGCCAGCTTCTTGATTCACTAAGATAAATCAATTATTTCTTCTTGCCTCAACTGCTTAATTTTTCAAAAATAAACACTAGTCTGACTTGCCTTATGAAAGTCTCAAAAGCTTTTCAAATTCTTTAGCATGCACTATTTTGAGAATATTAAATACTGAAAATTTTCAACCCTCAAAAGTCATTATATAAATCACTATAGATGGTTGAAAAACCAAAGAAATACTCAACAAATTGGCTGTTTATACTGTAGTAGAATAATTTTTAAATAAGGGGGAAAGAAATTTTACAAGTTATTCCAGGCAAAGTATGTAAAACGCTGGAGACATCACTAAAGTAAACATGTTTTTCATAAATATTGGGTAGTTTTTGAAGTAATTTCAGGATATGATAGACATTCAGCTTTTGACTGAATTTTGACAATATAGATTTATTAGAATTGAGTGTTGGCATAGCTTACAAACCTGAGATATTAGGTTTAAATATCACAAGGAATGCAAGTCCAATAGCACATTCCAGAGAACTTTTTCAGAAGCATTCTTTGTGTGATAATGTGTGTGATGATTCACATACACATATACATGCATACACATACACACACGTATACACATGCATGTAAACATATGTATATATAGATAATTTTATACTAAAGTCTACAAAAAGATTTACACTGTTGCCTTAATTCTGACTTATTCACTGACTCCTGGTTCATTTTCTAATAGAATATTCAGGAACCTAACAAGACAATTCCAAATTCAAATTAAAGGTTTATTCGGTAATTTCTCAATTACATTATATATGAAATATGACTACTGTTCAACAAATACATTTAAATGTGGTTTTAATTGTAGACCAAAAATGTTCTACCCTCTAAGTTAGTATGTTTACTGGCCCTATGCCAGATAGAGAGTAAAGTTTGGGGTCTTATTTAAAAACCATCACTGGAACTTTCTGGCAAAGATAAAGCCAATGCTGGGTTGAGTGAGATACCCATCACCATTGCATGGAGGTTTTTCTTGTCAGCCAAGGTCGTGGTGCAGGGACCTGGAAAAAGAAAGCATAGAAGGTAATCCTGCATATTTGATGCTGGCACTTTAATCATGACACATGGGAAGAGAGTGGGGTGCTCAGCCTAGTTAGGATGAGTTCAACAGAAAGTGGTAGCTGGCAACAGCCAAGGGCATGGGAAGAGGTGAGTGGGACTGGAAGGGGTATAATGTGTTTGAGAAAGGGGACCCACCGGTCTATAATCTACTTCACTCTTCTCCTTTCTTCCCTACCTTCAGTAAAAGTAGGATTTCCTAAGGCTTCATCTATTTGCCTTTTCTCCACTGGTTCTTCCTATCACTCTGTGTCTATTAACCTTCCTTATGCCAGTTAATCTTATAAACGTATACATGGTAATATGATAAAATATTCTATAAAATGTATGCATATAAAGTCTTCTCAGATAGCATTTGCTTTAACGTAAATTCAGCCTCTGTAACTATGATTAAATCAAATGAGGGAATGATGTAAATTTGAAATTTCATGGTAAAATGTTTAGAAGATAGAACATTTGAAAGTTCTATTTTGGTAGCAGGCTGTCCTGATCAACCATAGAATATTCCTTCAAAGCTATAAGTGAAAGATTTTAAAATATTATAGTACTCAAGAATTACCTGGAAAACTATCCAAACATGCATTATTTAACTATAATGTAATTAAAACAGAATGCACTGTTAATAAACTCAACAACACTGATGAATCTAAATACCAGATGTTGAAAGAAGTCAGTCAACTACAAAAAGCATATATCAGGTATTCCATTTGTATAAAGTTCAAGAAGAGGCAAAACAGTCGTATTTTTTTCTCTGGTTGTGTTATTGCCTAGAAAGAGCATGAAAAATCCTTCTAGAGTGATGGAAATTTGCCATCTGTTGATTCTGAATGACAGTTACATGGGTATATTCATATGTAAATATTTATCCAGCTGCACATTTGAGATTTCTGTATTTTATTGTTATACTTAAAATTCAAAAATCACTTGAGGTGCTTAGTATAAATATAGATTCCTGGGCTCTCCCACAGATATTCTAATTTAGTAGCCTGAGACAGTCTTAGAAATCTGTACTTTTCAAATAAGTCTTTCAGAGCATTATGAAGTAAATAGTCTATGAATCACATTTTTAAATACACTGGATGAAAGGTGGACTCTATACCTCCAAGAAGAACCCAGAATCCATCTGGTTTATTGGTTTTTTCTAATTTGATAGCTTGTATCATGATTTATGAGTTTAAGCAATTTTAACTGAATTCTCCCTCTTGTGAATCAAATCATAATTCTACTTCCAAATTATTTTCATTTATGTTATATAGAGGAGAGAATTTGGTTATGATATATAATTTTTTTAGGCTATCTTCTAATAGCTATCAAAACCCAAGCTAGTAGCACTTACAACCCCTCCATAGCCTGCAATTATCCCTACTTGACTCTTGAATGAGAGTGAAGTTTTGAGCTCAAATATTAGGAAAACCATGTAATAAGGCATATTGGGTGACTTTCAAGATGATCTATTTAAAACAACTGGCTTTTTAATTTATTAACTGTAAGCAATGCTGTGATTCAATATGCAACTATATTCTATAACTTTTAAAATAAGTTCTATTTGCTTAGAGATTGAATATCTATTTTCTTCCACTAAACAATTATTCCATGAATTCTCACAGGAATGCAATTGTTAACAAGAATTCAAATTTAAATACAGTTATTGTAGATTTGTATAGAAGACTACATAGCGTATGAATTTAATTTTCTTCACTTTCAATTTGCTTACAGGTAATTCAACTCAAGGTAATATGATCACTCTGCTGAATTCTTTTGTCAAATGTTGAAGGTGTTCAAGGATGGTTATTATGCTAAGAGGAATTCGAATTTACCAAATGACAGCTAATTTTACTCTCTTAAATATTCTTTAATCTGTTGACTTAAATAAATATTAAAGGTAAAGAATTCTTTCAAAATGTAATCTTTGCTTGTATGACTTTACTAAGTCATACTTTTGTATGCATTGACTTAAGTGGAAATACATTAAATTAAAAGCATAATGCAAATATTCAGTTGAGATATAGAATATACTGATAAATGTAATGACCCTGTTTTTCAAAACATTTAAAAGAGAAGTGAGAGTGAAAGAAAGTGAAAAAAGAGGGTGCAAATACAAGTAATTTTTAAAATATTTGAATGTATTCAATTTAGTATTGACAGTATTGAGTTCATATTAATACACATATTTAGCAGAATACCATTGAAATATGTGCAGATTAACTTAAGAGCTAAGACTGATAACTTTTATGGTCACATTAACCCAAGTTCAAGGCCTACCTTCACTACTGTGAATCTTCGGTCAAGTAACTTTTTAGAAATAATGCTATTTATATTCTAAGTATTAAATCAGTTAATACTTGAAAAATACCAGAGTTCCGGATACATAGTAATTGCAAAAAGTATGTTACTTGCTGACATGGTGATAAGAATGACATTTCTAAGTAATGATTGATGTAGGGCACTAGCTGAGACAGACATATTCTGTTCAGAATTAAGAACCACTAATTCAAAATGTTGTTCCTGAATTTCACTATTTCAGCTTGAGAACATTTAATCAAATCTAATTTAAATTTAAATGAGGATACATTTATTTCTGTTAAAACCTCTTTTAAAACATAGCAAATAGGAGCTTTATTTTTCTTGTATTTAGCACTGACCTAATATGCTAGTACATACACAAAGTTTATAAATATTTTGCTTATGCTGAAAGGCAATTTAATTTTACTAAGAGACTTTCACAACTAAGGTCCAATAGCAAAATTAGACCAAACCAAAACAAAAACAATTTACCCAAACTGAACCAGACTAGAGTAATTAAAATCAAACCAAAGAAAGACACTACTCTCAGAAGAAATGGCATGCAATTGGATGTGAGGCCACACAATGTTTAAAACATTTTTAAAAATACCTACATAATTTTGTAATTTTGACTTTCACACTGTTTCTACATGGTAAAGCTTGGAAAATTGGAGCTAATGGTATCCCCAAAGAGACAATTCAAAGAAACAATGTAAAAATAATGATACATCTCATTGGTTATTTCTGTGTTTAAATTTTTATCAATTCCTCATTTCTGGAAGCCTACTTTAAATAATTAATAATAAAATAATTTATATTTTAGTCATTCCATGACAATGTGTTTATATCGTCTCATACATGAGATTAAGAGAGATTGAGAAACCATTATCTCTTCCTCCTATCCCATATGTCCCCCTACTCTGCCCTTTTTGCTGATGACTCATACTATCAGTCAACACTGTTAAGAAAGTTCTTTGTATTTGCCTACAATTTTCAAATCCTATTTTCAGGAGCTAGGCATTCTGATATTTATAAAACACTTAAAGAAGATAACTATTGGCAGCATAATTTTTATTTAATCAATGAGCTGTGGAGGTACTTCTTCTTTTCACCAGGCTCCTCTATCTCAGAAAGTGACACTGTTCCATCAATTATTACCAGGATTAATCTGGCTTGGCTATAGGTAGGTATATGCACCCTTCTTTTCTCATTTCTCCAAGCATGTCCTTCCCAAACCCATATACTTGCTCAAACATTCCCATTTTCGAGGGAGGACTTTTTCTAAAATGGAAGATTGTTGAAAAATACTTATTACAGTAGTCAGTGCTAAACTGCATCAATTTTACAGATGAGGCAACAGGAACAGAGAGGTTAATTAGCTATTGAAAAATGACATAATAAGTAGCAGAACTTAGAATATGCATCCGAGAGTCTCTTAACCACTGCATTCAGTATCTTAATTATTTTCACCCTAATTATCAGTATGGTTACTTTTACGTTAAGAGGATTTGATCAGGTGAGCCCAAACTTTATTTTAGGACAGTGCTGGCCCCTGGAAGACATGGTCTTTTTGGGCAGAAAACTTTCAGACCTGCATAGTTAGTGCAAGTTGCCAGCAGCCCTTTTGGTAGATGTTGCCCCAGTTTTTTGTTGACAGATCTTTGAAGTCATCACAGAAGTGGATGCCCTTCAAGTCATACGTTACTCAGAGTAATTCATCTGCCCCATGAAATTGGCAGCTGAAATGGGACACTTGTATTTGGCAGGAGTTAGTGGGAAGAGAAACATGATATACTAACAGTATCAACGACTAAGATGATAGAAAATTCTAAAACTAGTGACAACTCCACTTCTCCAGGGCTTGAGCTGTCCCCACCTGTGCTATCATTTCAGAGTTCTGTTACACTGGGAAATCAAAACTAGGATTAAATCTTTTATTTAATAACTATCTTAGCAAACCTTTGGTTAAAGCCTGACTATGTGCCAAGCACCATGCCAACTGGCTTATAAGATACCAACTAATAACACTTGGAAATTTACTGAATTGCTGTGCAACATGTGAGGCAGGAAATGTGCACATTTTTACCTGCAGGTAATAGAATGAGGTCCGCTTCAATGCTTAGCAAGTATCACTGAGCTTGCTAGCATCAGCCCTATTGAGAACTCTTCCCATGGCCAGTTTCTGGTAACTGTTCTCCTCTTTCCCTTGGTTTATCCATCATAAAGTTCTGAGTCCTAAAAGCAAGCAAGCAAACAAACAAAAAGCAGTGTAAAAACAAATGGGGGTGGGGGGGAATTTAAAAGGGATTTTAGTGATCTCTCTCTCATTCTGCCATTTCAAATTATAGGTAAAAAAATTATCACACACAACACTAACTTGCTTGACTGAAGTCATACAGCTAATGCTACAAAAAATTAAAACCAAAAAAGTCAAATATAAGCTGTTGCTTATTTTAGACAAGATAGCACAAATTAATCACTAGAATCCAAGGCAAAGTAGATAAATCACAGTACCCTAGAGTTTTAAAACTCAAAATTATTTCAAATATATCCTTCAAATCAATCACCTTACTCCAGATGTCACAGTTACGTCAGTGGTATAGCTAGAAGCAAAGGTTCCAGTGATGGTCTGCCTTCAGCTTTTCAAATTCCAGAACATCTCAAATGTTTCCTGCTGCATTATTTGACTACAAAACTCTTCCTGTTTACATCTGGTTGCGTATAATGTTTCAAGGCCCTTTCCTTTTATCAAGAGGGCAGGTGCGTGACAGGAATTGCAGGATAATTTAGGAATGCAAAAAACTGATCAATACAAGTGAAACATCCACCTTAGTAAACTAACTAATGTTTACATGGATAATCTGACAATAAACATATAAACAAATAAATAAGCAAGAAAACTGAAAATTGTTGTTACCAAGAAAGGAAATAATCGTGCAGTGGGTTACGGAGTGAAATTGGGAAAGCCAGTTGGGACAAGGTGGTGAGGGAAGTCTCTCTGCTGTGTGACATTTGAGCTGAGAAGAGAAAATGAGAATGAGGCAGACATCCCTAGGTACTATGGGAAAAACACTGTGGGCAGAGTGCCCTGAGGGATGGTTCTGCTCTCCCTGAGGAAGAAGTCTGAGTTTTCTCTGTGAAGATAGGGAAGGAGGACTCTCCAGGCAGATAAAGAGGCAAATGTGAGGGCCAGGGCTTGGAAGCTTGGATATAGCCAGGAATTGCAAGAACATAAGGTGCAATGGTGATGAACCCTGGGGCTGAAGGGTAGGCAGGCAACGATGAACACGTGCCTTAAGTCCTCTGACAATGCTTGAGGGGTATGGAGACACAGTGTGCTGTAAAATATTTTGTTCTTTTATTTATTCAAAAGTGAATTTTATTTGGTTGATTCAGACTTTAAAGCTATCAGGGAACTCATCCTTTTAAGAGTCTCCAGAAGAGTTTTTTTTTTTTTTTTTTTTTTTTTTTTGAGACGGAGTCTCGCTCTGCCGCCCAGGCTGGAGTGCAGTGGCCGGATCTCAGCTCACTGCAAGCTCCGCCTCCCGGGTTCACGCCATTCTCCTGCCTCAGCCTCCCGAGTAGCTGGGACTACAGGCGCCCGCCACCTCGCCCGGCTAGTTTTATATATTTTTTAGTAGAGACAGGGTTTCACCGTGTCAGCCAGGATGGTCTCGATCTCCTGACCTCGTGATCCGCCCGTCTCGGCCTCCCAAAGTGCTGGGATTACAGGCTTGAGCCACTGCGCCCGGCCGAAGAGTCTTTTCAAACGGAAAATAATCAAACTTAACTTGTGGTTATCAAGTTTGAAATAAACTTAACTAATTCACATTTTAAAGAAAGTGTGATATGTGGCAGTTTGACTGCTTAGTTTATAATTTCAAAACTTTTAAATTTTAAATCAACCTTAAAATATTGCATTAATTTTTTACAGTTTATTTCTATAATGTCACCATTTTCTATTTTTTAAAATTAAGAGGTATTTAAGAAAACTTATAAAACAAAACTTATAAAACAAAACTTATAAAACAAAAATGTCTTCTGATTTATTCCAGATGATTATCACTATTTCAGCATGTCATTTTGAATGGAAAGACAATCAGAATACAACAGAAAGTCTTTTAACTGCCAGTACTAATGACTATGAATTTTCCAATTTAAGTAACTGCAAAAGGGGAAGCAGACACTTTATAGAGGTGTATTATTCTTGTGTGTATTTTTTAAATTAGAGAGATTCACAATGTTTAATTTGCTTTTAAATGCAATGTCAATAATTTTATCAGTAAACATTTATTAAACCTTTAAAAGATTTAATGTACTTTCCTGAGTCTGAGTGTCTGCTGGTATTCAGACACGAAAACCATAGCGTTACATTATAAGAGGGCAAAAGCTAAATACTCTTGAAAAGATGACCAATAAGATAAGATAGCATAGGATAAATTAAAATTGGGTACAAACTAGAAATGCCATTGAAGATCAGATCAGGGAGAAGCATTACAAGGTAGATATCAGGGCTGGTGTTCAGACCAACCTTTGAAAAAAGTGAGTTTGAGATGGGGTGGAAAGAAGGGAGAAAGCAGAGGAGGGAGAAATCAATGGGATTAGGTAAATACGGCAAATACTAAATGACTGTTCCACTTTAACCCATTTGTCCCTGTGCCACAGCAAGCCAAGAGGAAAAATAATAGATTAACAACTTTTAAATTCTGTTTCTGTGGCTCTATCCCTCCATCAGAGAACCCGTTGAAATTCCAGCCCCCAAAACTTATGCACTCTACTCCTTATCCTCGGTCTTTCTGGGAGCCCTGAGGAGGTGTGGCGTTATGTGCTCTGCTCTGCTGTCTTATAATTCTGTCACTTCTAGTTCTCTTCAGAGCTGTTGCTTTTGGTGGAGGAAGACTTCGCCACTGTCCCAGGCACTCTGTTTTCAATGAGAGGTCTAGGGTTCTTCCCAAAGTCCCCATCTCTTTCCCATGCCTCTCACTCACATTTTGCTGCTAAGATGCTGAATGTCTCAATGCAAAATGCACACCATATTCTCTCTGGTGTACACTGCGCAAAGCTACTGATAAACAGGAAAGATCCCTATCTTCTGGCACTGTGCTGCCCACTTGCTTACATGGGCCCAGAAATAAGGCTAACTCCTGATCCAATGCCTTTTTTTACAAGGATTTTAGTTAAAAAAAAAAAAAAGAGAGAGAGAGAGAAACTCATCCTTTCTTTTTCTTAGCAGAATTACTCGCCTCAGAAGAGAAATCTAAGTCTTGCCACATAGATTGATGAAAATTGGACTAGATGACAAGGTTTAAATCATAGCCCTGAAACCCACAGGGGCTCACTGTGAAGAATAATATCATTCTGTGGATAACTGACTGGAAGAAAATTATTTTCTAAATATGATACTAAACACTGAATTTTCCCTAATTGAAGAAAGAGGTTTCCTCCTCTCAATTAAGCAGTTGTTAAGATAGGGCCAGACTGGCTTAGGTTTCTTATGAAGGCAGGCAGTGCTGAGACTGTGTTCCAGGAGATGTGAGCCTTGGTCCCAACTCTACCTCTGGACATCTGTTATCTTAGAGGCCATGCTATGACTTTGGATTTCAGTTTTTTTTTTTTTTTTAATCTGAAAAAAAGTGCTGAGCCTAAATTTTCTTTTGTTCATTTTTTTCTTAATATTCTATAAGCGTACAAATATTATAAAGGTTACTATGTTCACATTCACTTTGAAAACAGTAACTAGATCTAAATCAGGGCAGTATTTCTACAAAGGACTCTTTAAATTCTGCAAAAGGGGGAGCAACTAAGTTAGCCTTGCTATAAGCACTATTATTAAGCACATGCCACAAAGGAATACTAATCTAAAAATGTAGTAGTGAGAGAAACAAAAATTCTTTTAAAATTGTCTTACAATCAACATCAAAGTGCTGCCAAACCTCTCCCTTGTTTATTCTTCTGTCTTCTGGAAGAAAAATCCTCTTTTTATCAGTGTCAGGGCTCTTCCTTTCAGCAAGACATCTCAAGAAACTGGAAAGATCATGTGATTTCTGAAATACAGGAAGACCCTTCAGTCTTTACTGAATTATGATGGCTGCTGCTACCCCCATTTTCTACCCCCATAAGTCGAGTAGAACTCAACTTCCGAGCTAGTCACGGGGCACTGGCATACCCAGGGGCAGCCTCCCATGCGCAGCGTGCTTCCGTCCTCTCTGAGGTCTGATCTTCTCCCCGGGGCATGACTGCAGAGTAGGTATCAAGTGAATAAGAACATTAGGGTCTGGTGACTTTTGTTTCTTCCTGCTTTCTAGGAATTATCTCCCTTTTCTTTCTCTATTCCCATATCTTCAACTTGTTGTGGCATTTACTGATCACAATAAGAAACATTATCTTCAGGAAACCTCTGATTTAGCTCCTGTAAAATTACCTGAGACAATGAGTAGGTAGGCTTGGCCACTCACTTTAGTGGGAGGAGAGGAAATTGAGGAAAAACTATATGCAAATGAATATCCCAACAGATTATCATGCTTACACCTGCTGGCTTAAGAATTAAGGTAAGAGATTAATTTAACAAGCCTTAAATGAAGATGAAAATTAGCACTAGCTTTGGGTAAATCAAATTAGGTTAATGGGTGCTATTTTGTTAGTTTCTAAATTGGCTCTAAGTCAGGTAGATAATTCCCTCTAGTTTATATTGCCAAAAATAGGAAGAAAAACAAAATAAAAACCTTCAGGTCTCAATGAAGATAATTACACCAATTTCTTAGTTCCAAGTCACAAACATGAATTTCTGAACAATTATAGCAAACTGCCAAGGTTTTTTTTTTTTTTTTTTTTTTTTTTAAATCCAAGTACATTTCCCTCTCCATATAACTGATACCGCTTCCATACTTCAGTTTTAGATTGTCTTGCTGCTGTGGTTTAAATGTGTACCCCAAAATTCATGTGTTGGAAACTTAATCCTAAACGCAACAATGAGTGGAGGCAGGACCAAATGGGAGATGTTTAGGGGATGAGGACTGCACCCTCAAGAATGGAATAATGTTGCTATCAAAAAGCCTTGTAGAGTGGGTTCTGTCTTCCTTGCCCTTTCATCTTCCACCTTCTACCATGTGAGAATGCAGTAAGAAAGTCTACAACAAATGACAACACCTTACTCTTCAATTTCCCAGCCTGTAGAACTGTGAGAAAATAAATCGCTGCTCTTTGTAAATAACTCAGTCTCAGGTATTCTGCTACAGCAGTACGAAACAGTCTAAGACACTTCCTCAGAAACAGTGTCTTGCCTTGGTTGGCAATGCATTAAGAAGGTCATTGCTGAATTTTGTGTCAGCCATTGCTTCTGGGATGCTGATGCCTCATGGTGCCTCCTGCATCCCTTTTCAATTTTCATGATTAACTGAGTTCCTACTTCTTTCATTCTAGACTACTCAGTGTGCCCTTTAAGATCTGTAATATTTTGTTTTAGCCCTGTCTGAAAGATTACATTTTTGACTCATACATATTTCTATTCTCTGCTCACAGGCCCTGATGCTAACTATGCCTTCCCTCATTCCTAACCCAGTTTTCCACCTACACACTTGAAACAAAATGGACTTGAGTCCATGTTGACAGAGGTGCATTATCTCAGAAACGTTGTACTCATGCAGTTTCGAAGAAATGTTTTTATTCAGAGTGTTCAGCACATACTAAACTAATAATAATGTAAGATGCACAGCTTACAAAGTGAATGGATTATCTAGACAATGACTCAGATTTTCTCTATGAAATATTTTCCACTTTCCTGTGTTCCTATCAACACATGTTCAAAAAACAGGGGTAAGATCAATTTTGTTCTTCACAGAAAAATAATTTTATGAACTGTTTGATGATTACACAGTTGATAACTCGAACATTAGAAGGAACATATAAAGGTAGCACTATTATTTTGTTAATGTGTGTCACTTTAGTTACAGTGTGGCACCAGGTATACTGCTGTCACCTACCTAAAAAGCTCCAGAGAAGATAAATAATCCCTTAAAGACAAGCATTTCCATCAATAGACACTTACAATTTTCTTACGAAGGACACTTGTCTTACATGCTACACAGTGGATCACCTTGGGAGAGAAAGGAACAACAGATAAATAAAATATTTCACCTGCTTCTGTATCCTTCATCTACTAATCACAAAAAAAAAACATAATTAACAATAACCATCTGCCCTATAATAGTATCACGGCTGGGCATGGAGGCTAACACCTATAATCCCAGTACTTTGAGAGGCTGAGGCAAGAGGATCGCTTGAGGCAAGAGTTTGAGACCAATCTGAATGATATATTAAGATCCCATCTGTACCAAAAATACTAATAATGATAATAATAATTTAAAAATAAATAAAAAATAAGTTTTATAAAATTAATATAATGGAGATTGCAGTAAATGCTGAATCGGACATCTACTTTGTCAGCCCTCCAAACCCTCCTGGGTTACCTGTTCTTTCTGTAGGATAAGTGTCTGTATGGTAGCAACTTATTTCATAAGGTTGATGTAGAGCTGAATGGCATGGTGGATGCAAATATATAATATTGTACTTGACACAGAGTGGATATCATCAATTTTAATTAGTTTCCCTTATTCCAATTTTTCTTCTTGGGAATATGTATATAATCTATCATCTATCATAAGACTCCTCATCTAGAAACAATAAATAAAAGAGGTTTAACTCAACACCTATACGAAGGCTGGGACAGGAAATCTGAATAAAAATATTGCAGACATCTTTTCTTAGTTTGGATTTTATATTGACCTACAGCAAAATTCAGCCTTTGTGGTGTACCATTTTGTGGGTTGTGAGAGAGTTCCATGTCTACCAACACCATACAGAAGTTTTGTGCTGTTTCTTTGTAGTCAGTCCCTCATCACAGTTTCAACCTCTGCAACCCACTGTTCTCTGTCCCAGTGGTTTTATCTTTTATAAATGTCACATAAATGGAATCATACAGCATTTAGACTTTAGTTCTGACAACTTTTACTTACTAAAAAGAGATTGAGATTCAGTCATGATGATGTATACATCAACAATTGATTTCTTTTATTGTGTTTTATGGCTTTAACCACAGTTTATTTCTTATTCACTTGTTGAAAGATATTTGTGTTGTTTCCAGTTTTTCATGATTTTGAAGAAAGCTGCTATAAATATTCATTTGTAGGATTTTTGGTGAACATAAGTTTTCATTTCTTTTGGGTAAATACCTGTGAATAGAATTGCTGGGTGATACAAGTGTATATGAGGAAAACTGCCATATTGTTTTCTAAAGTGTTTGTAACATTTTGAATTTTCATCAGAAATGTAGAAGAAGAGTTCAAGTTATTTTATATCTTTGTCAATATATTGTCACACTTTTTCCCCTTTGACATTCTAATAGATATGTGGTAGTATCTCATTGTAGCACTAATCTGAGTTTTACTAATAAATAGCAATATTGTGCATATTTTCATGTGCTTTATTGCCATCTAATTATGTCATCTGATAAGGTGTATATCCAAATCTTTTGCCCATTTAAAAATTATGTTGTTTCTTGTTTTATCTTTGAGTTTTGAGAACTATTTACATATTCTTGAAAAAATTCTTCATCAGATATGTGATTTACAGATATATTCTCCCAGTTTATGATGTGTCTTCTCTTTCTTTTAACAGTATCTTTTGTAGAGAAAAGCCTTCCAATTTCAGTACAGTTCAATTTATCTTTTTAAAATTTTAGTGATTATGTCTTTGGTGTAGCATTGTATTAGTAAGAGATCTCCAGAGAAACAGAACCAAGAGTAGGTGTACACAAGTAGAAGATTTACTTTAAAAATTAAATCATGTGATAATTGAGGTCTGGCAAGTCCAAACTCTGCAGATAAGGCAGGCAGTTTGAAACCCAGGGAACAGCTGAAGTTGTGATTCAAGTTTGAAGGCCATCAAACTGGAGACCCAGGTGAGAGCTAATAGTGTAGTTCAATTCTGAAGGCCATCTGCATCTACTGGCAGACCTACTCCCTACTTGGGGGAGGTCAGTATTCTATCAGTACTTCCACCTGATTCAGTGAGGCTAACTCACATTATAGAGGGCAAGCTGTTTTACTCAAAGTGCACCAATTTAAATATCACCCAAAAATACCCTCACAGAAACATCTAGTGTCATGTTTGACCAAATATTTGAACACTATGGCCAAGCCATGTTGGCACATAAAATGAACCATTGCAAGCATCTAAGAACTCTTTGCAAAACAAAAGAACATGACAATTTGTTTATATTTTCTTATAAAAGTTTCATTTATAGTTTTAGTTTCAGTAAAAGCTCAATTTAAAAACTTTGTGAAAAAATATTTTAAATAACAAAATCCAAAAAATATATACAAGATTTTTATGGCAAAAAGTATAAACTGCATTAGGAAACAGTAAAGAAAGCCTAAATAAATATTTATAAAAAGGAAGAGTTGATATAGTAAAAATATAAATTCTCCACAAATTAATCTATGCAATTCTTCTAACTTCAACAGGGTTTTATGTTTATTTATTTGCTTAATCTTTTTAAATGAAACTTAATCTGATTCTATATTTTACATTAATGTATAAAGGAAACAGACTAGCTAAGACTATTATGTAGAAACATCTTTCCAGATAGCAAGACTAATGCTAAAGCTTTATTCAGACAGTCTAGTATTGTTTCAGAAAGAAACAAGTTAACCAATAAGATAAAACAGATAATACAGAAATAAAACTGTTTGAACACAGATATAATAAGAATGGCATCAAAAATGAGTGGGAGGGGAGGTAGAGCAAGACTGCCAAATAAGAAACCCCACTGATCACTGCCCCACATCCTGCAAAGACATGAAGTTAACAACAGCTTCCTAAAGAACCAAGTTAAGGGCGGGGTGGGTGGCTCACGCCTGTAATCCCAGCACTTTGGAAGGCCCAGGAGGGCGGATCACGAGGTCAGGAGATCTAGACCATCCTGGCTAACACGGTGAAACCCCGTCTCTACTAAAAATACAAAAAAAGAGCCGGGCCCGGTGGTGGGCGCCTGTAGTCCCAGCCACTCGGGAGGCTGAGGCAGGAGAATGGCATGAACCCGGGAGGCGGAGCTTGCAGTGAGCGGAGATCGCGCCACTGCACTCCAGCCTGGGCGACAGAGAGAGACTCTGTCTCAAAAACAAAAACAAAAACAAAACAAAAACAAAAACAAAAAAACAGAACCAAGTTAAAAACACCTTCGTAAGAACCAAAAATCAAGTGAGCTAGCACCCATAGTACTTGGTTTTAACCTCATATCGCTGAAAGAGGCACTGACTACCTCTAGCAACAGCTGAGTGGTACGGAGAGCAGCTCTAGGTACTGAGGGAGAGAGAACACAGTAATTGTGTGGCATTGAACTCATTGTTGTCCTGTTAGAGCATAAAGGAAAACTCAGCTGATGCCCATCCACAAAGGAAGCATTTAAACTAGCCATAATCAGAGGGGAATCACAGATCCCAATAATCCAAACTTGAGACCCCACAAACCTCACCACCAAGGGCCAAAGTGCTCTGGGCCTCTAAATAAACCTGAAAGGCAGTCTAAGCCATAAGGACTGCAGTCGTAGTGTTGAACAAGTCCCAGAGACGGTGCACTGTGGGGGCATGTGACATACTGAGACACCAGCTGGGGCAACCAAGGCAGTGCTGGCTGTGTTGTCAGCACTACCTTGCTCTACTGGAGTTAGAGGAGGTGACAGCATCTCTAACTCCAGGCTATACAGCTTAGGGCTCCAAGAGTCCCTTTCATTCTGATTGAGGAGAGGAGAGAGAAGGGTGGGGAGAATTTTGTTTTTCATCTAGAATACCAGCTCAGCCACAGCAGGTTAGGGCATTGGCTAGAGTCATGAGGAAATCCTTCCAGGCCCTACCTCCCCCATGGCATCTCTAGACACACCCTGGACCAGAAGGGAAGTCACTGCCTTCAAGAAAAAAACCCAGGTCTGGCAGCATTCATCACCTGCTAACTGAAGAACCCTTGGGCCCTGAATAACCAGCAGCGATATTCAGGTACTACATTGAGGGACTTGGTGAGCCACTGAGACTTGCTAGCTTCAGGTGAGATTCAGCACATCACCAGCAGTGGTGGCTATGGGTAAAACTACTGCTTGAGAAAAGCAGAGAAAAAAGTAAAAGGATTTTGTCTTGCACTTTAGATACCAACATTATCATAGAGGGGTAGAGAACCAAGTGACTCTTAGAGTCCTCAATTCCAGGACTTACCTCTTGGATGGCATTTCTGAACCTGCCCTGGGCCAGAGGGAAGCCCACTAACCTAATGGGTGAGTCCCAGGCCAGGCAGCATTCACCACAGGCTGACTTAAGAGACCTTACGCCTTAAGGGAATGTCAGTGGTAGTCTGGCAGCACTCCTTGTGACCAGTGGTCGTGGTGATTATGGGATGAGTCTTCTCTGTCTTTGGAAAGGTGAAGGAAGAGTGGGAAGGACTGTGTCTTATGGGTTGAATGCCAGCTCAGCTGCAATACAATAGAATACCAGGTAGACGTCTAAGGTTTTCACTATAGTCCCTGACTCCTAAATGGCACTTCTGGACCCATATGGAGCCCTGGGGACTTCACTGTCCTGAAGGGAAGGAAAGAGGTAGGGCTGACATTACCCCAAGGCCTTGAGCGAACATAGGCAGTATAAGGTATGGTTATAGTAGGCCTTGGGTGAGACCCAGCACTATGCAACCATAGTAGTGGTAGGCACAGTGGCACTTGTATTACTCCATTACCGGCTTTAGGTGGTTCAGAACAAAGAGAGCAAGAGACTCTATATGTTTGGGAGAAAGTAAGGGAAGAGAACAAGAATCTCTTCTTGATAATCCAGGTAATTCTCTTGTATGTGATCCAAGGCCATCAAGATGGTACCTCTAGGAGTCTGCAAGAACCACAGCATTACTAGACTTGTGGTTCTCCCTGAAGCAGAAACAGCTTAAATCACAACACTGAAATCTGTTCAAATATCCAAGAAGGACAGCTACAAATAAGCCTAGACAGTGAAGACTACGATAAATAACTAACTTTTTAATGCCCACACACAAAAGAAAATCTATTATTATCAGCACCATCTAGGAAAACGTGATCTCACCAAATGAACTAAATAAGGCACCAGGGATTAATCCTGGAGAAACGGAAATGTGTGACCCTTCGCGCACAGAATTCAAAATAGCTGTGTTGAGGAAACTAAAAGAATTTCAAGATAACACAGAGAAGGAATTCAGAATTCCATAAGATAAACTTAACAAAGAGATTCAAACAATTTAAAAGAATCAAGCAGAAATCCTGGAGCTGAAAAATGCAATGGACATAGTAAAGCATGCATCGGGGTCCTTTCATAACAGAATGGATCAAGCAGAAAAAAGTATTAGTGAGATTGAAGACAGGCTATTTGAAAATACATGCCTACAGGATCTAGAAAATAGACGCTAATGGGGAAATCTAAGAGTTTTTGGCCTTAAAGGGAAGGTAGAGAAAGAGATGGGTATAGAAAGTTTATTCAAAAGGATTATAGAGAACTTACCAAATGTAGAGAAATATATCAGTATCCAAGTACAAGAAGGTTATAGAATACCAAGCAGATCTAACTCAAAGAAGACTGCTTCGAGGCATTTAATAATAAAAAATAAAACTCCCAAAGGCCAAGGATAAAGACAGAATCCTAAAAGCAGCAAGATAAAAGAAGCAAATGACGTACACTGAAGCTGCAATACATCTGGAAGCAGACTTCTCAGTGGAAACCTTATAGTGGAAACCAGGAGAGACTATCATGATATAATTAAAGTGCTGAAAGAAAAAAATTTAAAAAAACTATTATCCTACAATAGTATATTCAGCAAAAATAGTCTATAAAACATGAAGAAGAAATAAAGCCTTTCCCAGACAAACAAAAGCTGAAGGATTTTATCAATACCAAACCCATTCTACAAGAAATGCTAAAGGGACTACTTCAAACAAAAAGAAAAGAACATTAATGAGCAATAATCACCTGAAGGCACAAAACTTACCGTTGATAGTAAGTACACACAAAAACACAGAATTAAGTAGAAAGACTAAATGATGAATCAATCAAAAATAATAACTACAACAACATTTCAGGACATAGTCAGTACAATAAGATATAAATAGAAACAACAAAAAGTTAAAAAGGGGAAGGACAAATTTAAGGCAAGTTTTTTATTAGTTTTCTTCTTGCTTGTTTGTTTCTTTATGCAGAAGTCTTAAGTTGTTATCAGGTTAAAATAATGGGTTATAAGAAAGTATTTGCAAGCCTCGTAGTAACTTCAAACCAAGAAACATACAATGAATACACAAAAAAATAAAAATAAAAAACTAAATCATATAACCAGAGAAAATCATCTTCACTAGAGGAAGAGAGGAATGAAAGAAAGAAGGAAGAGAAGGCTGTAGAACAACCAGAAAACAAATAACAAAATGGCAAAAGTATGTCCTTACTTATCAATAGTAACATTGAATATAAATGGACCAAACTCTCAAATCAAAAGACGAGGACTTTTGAGAAATATCTGTTCATATCCCTTGCCCACTGTGGGACATGGATGCAGCTGGAAACCATCATTCTTAGCAAACTATCACAAGAACAGAAAACCAAACACCGCATGTTCTCACTCATAGGTGGG
>NW_012101361.1:61212-62112 GCF_000951045.1 Mandrillus leucophaeus | reverse complement strand
AAAAAAAAAAAAAATTATAAAAAAAGCAATTTTGTAAAAAAAGAAAATTGACAAACCTTTAGCCAGGTTAACTAAGGAAAAAAGAGAGAAGATCCAAATAAATAAAATTAGAAATGAAAAAGGAGACATTACAACTGATACTGCAGAAATTCAAAGGATCATTTGTGCTACTATGAGCAGCCATATGCCAATATATCAGAAAATCTAGAAGAAATGGTCAAATTCCTAGACACATAAACTTCCAAGACTGAACCAGGAAGAAATCCAAAAACTGAATAGACCAACCACAAGTAATGAGATTGAATCCACAATAAGAAGTCTTTCATTAAAGAAAAGCCTGGGACCTGATCGCTTCACTGCTGAATTCTACCAAACATTAAAGAACTAATATCAAGTCTCCTCAAACTACTCCAGAAAATAGAGGAGAGGTGAATACTTCCAAACTTATTCTACAAGGCCAGTATTACCCTGATACCAAAACCAGACAAAGACATATCAAATGTGTATACAGGCCAATCTCTCTCTTTTTTTTTTTTTGAAACGGAGTCTAACTCTTGTCGTCCAGGCTGGGGTGCAATGGAGCGATCTGGGCTCACTGCAACCTCCTCCTCCCAGGTTCAAGAAATTGTCCTGCCTCAGCCTCCCAAGTAGCTGGGATTACAGGCATCTACCATCATGCCTGGCTAATTCTTGTATTTTTAGTGGAGACAGGGTTTCACCATGTTGGCCAGGCTGGACTTAAACGCCTGACCGCAAGTGATCCACCTGCCTTGGCCTCCTAAAGTGCTGGGATTATAGGCACGAGCCATCTTGCCTGACCCTCTGATGAATATGGATACAAAAATCCTCAACGAAATATTAGCAACCTGAACTTAACAGTACATTAGAAAGAGTATTCAT
>NW_012101361.1:55163-56333 GCF_000951045.1 Mandrillus leucophaeus | reverse complement strand
AAAAAAAAAGAAAAAAAAAAAAAGACGAGGACTGACTGAATGGATAAAAAAAATAAGACCCATTAATCTGTTGCCTACAAGAAACAGACTTCACCTATAGACTGAATTTAAAGACTGAAATTAAAATGAAAGACTGAAATTGAAATGAAAGACACACAAAGACTGAAATTAAAATGATGGAGAAAATTATTCCATGTCAATAGAAACCAAAAAATAAAAAATAAAAAACAGGAATCACTATACTTACATCTGACAAAATAGATTTCAGGACAAAAACTATATGAAGAGACAAAGAAGGTCACTATATAATGATAAAGGGGTCACTTCAACAAGAGGATATAACAATTTTAAATATATATGCACCTAATACTGGAGTACCCAGATATATAAAGGAAACACTAGAGCTAAAGAGAGATAAGCCTAATACAATAATAGCTGGAGACTTCAACACCCCACTTTCAACATTGGACAGATCTTTCAGGCAGAAAATCAACAAGAAACTTTAGAGTTAATCTGCACTATAATGGCCAAATGGATTTTTGGTTTATTTACAGAACATTGCATCCAAGAACTGCATTCCTTTCCTCAGCACATGGATCATTCTCAAGCAAATACCGTATATTAGATCATAAAGCAAGTCCTAAAACTTTAAAAAAATTGAAATATTATCAAAAAGTTGAAATATTATCTTCAATTATATTGAAGATTATCAAGCATATTTTCTGATCACGATGGGATAACCCTAGAAATTAATAGCAAGAGGAATTTTGGAAACTGTATAAATACATGGAAATTAAACAATATGCTCCTGAATGACCGGTAGGTCAATAAAGAAATTAAAAAGGAAATAAAAAAAATTCTTGAAATAAATAGTAATGAAACAATATACCCAAACCTAGAAATCAAAAGCAGTACTCAAAGGAAAGTTTATATCTATAAGTGCCTGCATTACACAAAAGGAAAAGCTTGTAGTAAACAATCTAATGATGCATCTTAAAGAACTCGAAAATCAAGAGCAAACCAAACTCAAAACTAGTAAAAGATAAGAAATAATAAAGATCAGAGCAGAAATAAATGACATCGAAATGAAAAAAGCCATAAAAAGATCAGTGAAACAAGAAAGCTGTTTTTTGTTAAAAAAAAAAAAAAAAAAAAAAAAAAAAAAAAAAA
>NW_012101361.1:43288-54323 GCF_000951045.1 Mandrillus leucophaeus | reverse complement strand
TGGTTCAACATACACAAACCAATTAATATGATACATCATATTATATCAGCAAAATTAAAAATAAAAACTATATGATCATTTCAGTTGATGCTGAAAAAGCATTTGATTAAATTCAACATTCCTTTATTATTAAAAATGACTCAAAAAACTGAGTATAGAAGGAATACAACTTAACATAATAAAAGAAAGCCGTATATGACAGACCCACAAAGTCTATATAATACAGATAGTATTATACTGAAAGGGGAAAAACTGAAAGCCTTTTGTCTGCAATCTGGAGCATGACAAGGATATCCACTGTCACCACAGTTATTCAATATAGTACTGGAAGTCCTAGCTACAGCAATCAGACGAGAGAGATATAAAGGGAAGCAAATTAGAAAGAAAGAAGGCAAATTATCCTTGTTTGCTAATAATATGATCTATATTTGGAAAAAACCTAATGACTATACAAGAAACCCACTAAAACTTTTAAACAAATTCAGTAAAGTTGCAGGATACAAAATCAGCATACTGAAATCGGTAGCATTTTTATATGCCAACAGTGAACAATTTGAAAAAGAAATCAAAAAAAGAAATCTTATTTACAATGGCCACACATAAAGTTAGATACACAGGAAATAACCAAAGAAGTGAAAGAGCTCTATAATGAAAACAATAAAACACTGATGAAAATTGATGAGGATACCAAAACATGAATAAAAATTCCATGTTCATGAATTGGAAGAATCAACATTGTTAAAATGTTCATACTACTCAAAGTAATCTATAGATTCAATGCAATCCTTATCAAAATACCAATAACATTCTTCACAGAAATAGAAAAAACAATCCTAAAATCTATATGGAACCACAAAAGGCCCAGAATAGCCAAACACATGCTAAGCAAAAAGAACAAAACTGGAGGAATCACTTTACCTGATTTCAAGTTATATTACGGAGGTATAATAACCATAGCAGCATGGTACTGACATAAAAAAGAGACACATAGACCAATGGAACAGAATAGAGAACACAGAAACAAATCTACACAACTACAGAGAACTTATTTTAACAAAGGTGCCCAGAACATACACTGAGGAAAATACAGTCTTTTCAATAAAGGGTGCTGGAAAAACTGGATATCCACATGCAAAAGAATGAAACTAGACACCTATCTCATGCCATATGCAAAAATAAAATCAAAATAGATTAAAGACTTACATCTAACAACTCAAACTATGCAACTATTACAAGAAAGCATTGGGGAAAACCTCCAGGATATTGTTTTGGGCAAAAATTTCTTGAAGCAACAACCCACAGAATGAGAGAAAATATTTACAAACTATCCCTCTGACAAGGGATTAATAATCAGAATATATAAGGACTCAAACAACTCCATAGGAAAAAATCTAATAATCTGATCCAAAAAAAGGAATATTTGAATAAACATTTCTCAAAAGAAGACATACAAATGGCAAATCAGGCACATGAAAAGTTGCTCAACATCACTGATCATCAGAGAAATGCAACTAAAAGCAACAATGAGATATTATCTCACCCCCATTTATATTGAAAAGACAGGCAATAACAAACGCTGGAGAAGATGTGGAGAAAAGGGAAAGTTGTACACTGTTGACAGGAATATAAATTAGTACAACCACTATGGAGAACAGTTTGGAGGTTCCTCAAGAAACTAAAACTTGAGCTACCATATGACCTAGCAATCCCACTACTGGGTATATACCCCAAAGAAAGGAATCAGTATATGGAAAAAATATCTGCACTCCTGTTTGTTGCAGCACAGTTTACAACAGCTAAGATTTGGAAACACCCTAAGTGTCCATCAACAGATGAATGGATAAAGGTAATGATGGTCCCATAAGGAAAGTATGTGAATATGGCTCTTGCAAAGGATTAACTATTGTAATTTTAGCTTATGCTCTGTATTCTGTTTTCTATGGAATTATTTAAGCCTTTTTAGTGACCTTTGTCCTGGCCCATTTAAAAACTAAAATGTAGTATATATTGAATAAAATGGAAATATCATTATTGCTTCATTAGGGAAAACTGTACATAGGCATTGAAAGAAGGATAAAAGCAAGCAGTTTTATCAGGCAATTGTAAAACACCAAAAATATAGATTTGTTTTTGATATGTAACACACTAAATGTATTTTGTACAGCATCTGGTTTAAAAGGTGACTTACTAAGTTTACCATTACTTGGTTTGTTCTATATACAGATTATGTCCAATGTATCATTTTGAAGTAAATAACCTTATTTTAGTAAAAGAAGAAAAAAAGAAAAGAAAATGTGGTACATACACCCAATGTAGTACTAGTCAGCCATAAAAAAAATGAGATCTCATTATTTGCAACAACATGAATGGGACTGGAGATCATTATGTTAAGTGAAATAAACCAGACACAGAAAGACAAACATCACATGTTCTCACTTATTTGTGGAATCTAAAAATCAAATCAATTGAACTCGTGGACATAGAGAGTAAAAGGATAGTTACCAGAGGCTGAGAAATATGGTGGGGGTGGGTAGTTGGGATGAGAGAGGAGGTGGGGATGGTTAATGGGTCCAAAAAATTAGAAAGAATGAATAAGACCTGCTATTTGATAGCACAATAGGATGACTATAGTCAATAATATCGTAATTGTGTATTTTTAAATAAAGAATGTAATTGGATTTTTTGTAATTCAAAAAATAAATGCCTGAGGGGATGGATACCCCGTTCTCCATGATGTGTTTACTTCACATTATATGCCTGTACTAAAACATCTGATGTACCCCGTAATTATGTATACCTATTATATACCCACAAAAATTAAAAAAATATTCAGTAGGAAAAGAAAGGACTATTCAATACATGATTCTAGGACAGCTGGTTATCCACATGGACATGGAATTAAATGAAGTTGGATCACTTGCTCATAAACTATTTAAATGTTAAGTCTGTGAAATTAAAACCTAAATCTAAGAGGCAAAATTTAAAGCTGTTAAAAGAAAATTAGGAGCATATTTTAGTAAAGTCAGAGAATAAAAGGATTTCTTAAATAAGTTACAGAAAGCACACACTGCAAAGGAAAAGAATGGCAAAGAATATTAGGATAAACACTCATTAAGAAAATTCTGTGGGAAACATACACACACGTGCATAAAAACACCATTAAAAGTGAAAAGGTAAGCCACAAACTGGAAAAGATATTTGTAACTTGTATAACTAAGGATTAATGTAAGAATATATGTAAAACTTCTATAAACCAATTTTTTAAAAAAGACAAACAAAACAATTTTTAAAAATGGCAAAACATACAAATAAGCAATTCACAGATGAGGAAACCCAAATGTCCAGAAAATACAATAAAACATGCCTAGCTTCATCAGAAAAATGCCAGTGTAAACCACACTTTCAAACATTTCATCTACATTAGACTGGCATAAATAACAATAATTGTGATAACAAATTTTAGGCAATTATGTGGCACAAATGAGGTCTTTACAATTCAAAACTCAAAAACAATCTAATAACTGTTTGTTTTTCATTATTCACTTTGCAGTAAGATCTAACTTGACTTAACCTTATTTGTAAGCAAAATCTGATCCTAACTGATGTTAAGATATTTATATTTTTTAATCCTACTTGTGATTTTTTGTACCTTTCATTGCAAAAACGCTAACATTGTATTGGATTCTGCTGCAGTTGCTGTTGGGTTGTTACATGATATATGGGGATAACTATCATATCAACTTCTAAAAGCTACACATTATAAATTCTAAAAAAATAACTGATGGAAGAGTTCTGCATCAGAGGTTGAAGACTTGTTCAACAATTTGGCACCATTTAGAAAAGACTAATAAAAGTGTCTATCTCTTGAAGCAATTACATTCTTAGAAATTCTAGTATATGCATGTTAAGATACATGAACAAGGATGTTCATAGCAGCACTGTTTATAACCACAAACAACTGGAGACGACCCAATGTTCATCACCAGGAGAATGCCCAAAAATACATAAAAATTTTAGACTGCGTTAAAAATTACCAAATCCTTGCCACAAATTGTCACATGAATGGGATTTATAAATAAAAACAAAAGGAAAAAAGCAAGTAGCAAATCAACATCTAATGTTTCATACCGTTTACATAAAGCTTAAAATATGCAAAATAATATTTAAAATTCTTATTTTTAAGGATACAAGCTATGATGGTTAATTTTATGTGTCAAATTGACTAGATTACGGACACCAGTTGTTTGGTCAAACACTAGTCTAGATGTTGTTGAAAAGGCATTTTTAAGATGAGATCAACATTTACAATCAATTGACTTCAAATAAAGCAGATTTCCCTCAATAATGTGGCTGAGTCTTTTCTAGTCATTTGAGGCCTTAAGAGCAAAGACTTAGGTTTCCCAAAGAGAAAGGATTTCTGCCTCCAGGGTGCAACAAAGAAATTCTGTCTGAGTTTTCAGCCTTCAGACTCAAGGCTGCAATATCAACTTTTATCTGGATCCCCAGCCTGCCAGCCTACCCCTACATATTCTGGGCTTGCTAGCTCCCATAATTGTGCAAGACAATTCCCCATTTCCTTAAAATCTCTCTTTCTTTTCATGCATGTGTGTGTGTTTGTGTATATGTGTGTGTGTGTGTGTGTGTGTGTATAAAACCAATAGGGAATACATATATATAACCAATAGGGAATGATATATATATATACATGTATGTTTTTTATATATGTATATTTTTATATATACATATCCTATTGGTTCTGTTTTAATCTATGAACTCAAATGCAAATGTATATGTAATAAAATTAGAAAGAGATTTATGGAAATGGTAAGAAACAAGATCATGATTTCATCTGTTAGGAAAGGAGGTACATCTGTTCTGGAAGGGATATACTATGGGTTTAAAATCTATTGATAATTTATTTCTTAAGCCATGTGGTAACATAGTATTAATTTTTCCTATCTGTATGTCTAAGCATTTTATTATAAATTTTTTTAAAATTTAAAAGATAAGGCCAGACAAAAGACATTTGAAGATAATAATTATGGGAAAAAAACTTAATTGTGTATCTAAAGGAAAAATTTCCCAAGTGAATTTTAAGAAGAATGTTGACTTATAGTAGAGATTTAATGAAAGCATTTAATACCGATAGTTTATAGCCTAGATTTTTCAAATTATTTATATTACCATGATGAGGCAAAGTGACTCAGTAAGATAATTTTCTGATGCTTGTTCTGTCACTGTATTTATTCAGATAATGATACCAATATCAATACAGCAGCCTAAACTGCTAATGGCCAGCAACCTGTAGTTCTGCTTGTCCAACAGTGCTCAAAAGATCAAAGTAGTGCTTTGCTGGTGTGGCTAAAATCTAGACTAGCTTTAGCCAAATAGCGAGCCAGAACTAGTGCTGTTACGTTTTTAATTCCTGATTATCGTGTTGATGTCAGTGCCAATCTCTATACATACCTGAAAGGTATGGAGTCTTCAAATATCTATCTGGTTGTTTAGAGAATACTCAGTACATGAAAAGCATTCATAATGAAGAATAAAGTTGATAGTTCACAATTTTTAAAATATTTGTCATGTCTTTCTACTGTCTCTTTTACTCTCTAGGAAATGATTGAACGGAAATTAATACAAGTGGGATGAAAGAGTGGCATCTGTTTACATTTGGATAGCCACATCAGAATTTGCTTGAATAATATTTCTGGGGTTAAAAAAAGCTTATAAATTATTCCTTTAGGTTCTCAATTACTTATTCTCAAATGGAAGTATATGCTTTTCTGATGAACATTCCCAAATGCTGAGTTACCTATGATAGATTTTATATTTGAGGTTTCATTTTGATGCTAAACTTAAAATATTACTATCAGTATATATTGATTAAACACTGTATATCCAAGTACTACACCACAATTTCTCTGCCCATATTTGGGATTGCTTTTAAAAAATAATCAAAACCACACGAAATATTGTCACCACATGAAAGATGCATGAGCTCACAGTACACCATTTACAGGTAGTCAGAAGAGAGAAAAATGTGGTAGGAAGATTGTGTTTTAATGCAAGACAGGATCGCATCGATACAGCAAACTGAAAAGTTAAATCTATACTAGAGAAAAATGTCCTACTTTTTTGCAGCTAGTGGAATTGTTAACATGAAACAAAAACATTTTGTTTTCCAAACTGCATAAGTAATCAAAATTGATGTATTTTTAATGCACATTTTAGTAATGTAGCAGTGTTAACTTTACTTTCATGTGAACAATTTCAGTTTAAAGATTTATCAATTGATATTACATTTAAATTAGCACCTGCAGCTCACTGGTAAATTCTGATTAAGGATGTGTGCTGATTGAAGTCATTGCTATCATCACATTAGTATTATTAAAGTCAAAATGCAGATATTGCTTAAGCGTGGAACTGAACTTGAGGTACTATTTCCCTACCATTAAGACCAACATCAGCTATTAACTTTAAATCAGACAAGAACAACCATTACAATATATTGATGTTGGTTTTAATTTTATTAGTTTTGTAATCTTTATTTTTATAATTTGATGAGATCTATGTGTCCACACATTAAAGTAAGCACACATAATTTTAAGATTGCATCAACTGAATTGTATTCTAATATGCACAGAGTTAAAGTCATAATACTATTTACACACAGTGGACAAGTTTATGACTGTCACTGAATATAAAATATTTAATATCTACAATGTGTGGCACTGGACCAGGTGACTTAAATTCTGTGCCCAATACACCAATAAGTTTTTCTGCTTCTACTTTTCTTGATAGTCCCTTAACATTGATACTCTTAGTTTTCCAGTTAGTCACTAGATCATGGTCAAAAATTCCATTCAAAAAGAAAGCAATGCTGGCTTTAGAAAAAATGATTAATCATTTTTCACTTCAGAGACTTTAACTGACTTTTTTCAGAGGCAGACTTCTTCAGCAAATGTATTTATCAATAATGTTGAACTATAGTTACATACTACTCAGTTTGCAAAGCAAGTACACATGGTTTTGAACGTCTACATGCACTGACTCCATTTTAAGAAGGACTCCAGAATACCCCAACCCAGGTTTACACTCCTCATAAGTACCCATAGAACTAGTTCCCCATCGTTTAGCTTGCAGCACCCGTATGCCTTTCAGTGACTTTTGATGAATGTCGTGTCTGAACCAAAAATCTGTAAGCGTCTTCAGTTTAGGCACCATGCCATATTATTCTTTGAGTTCCCAGGGTTTAATGTAACACTCCGAGTTTTTTAAAAATATATTTAATAAATATTTAGTGAACAAATTAAATGGCCAAGTCTACTAAACTCTGTGAGAATTTCATTATCTTAAATGTATTGGTGGTGTTCCAATTACACTAAGCATTTTAAATAATCTCACTGGCTATATGGATTGATAAATTACCCTTCATAGTAGAACTACATGTACTAACCAATTTTATTACATTTTTATTTTCCCTGGAAATGACGTTAACCCCAAATTATTTATATCAGAAAGATAGACAGAAGAAAAATGACAGATAGACATATGATTAGGTAGATGATCGATACCATGTACCATTAATATTTTTGATTATTCAAATCAATCCAATAAACATTTGTTGAACACTTACACTGCATACGCTCTGTATGAGAAGCTATCAGCATGACAAAAACACATATAGGGTGTCTTTACGAGCAGCTTAAAATTTAATGGGGAAATGTACAGTATGGCATAATGAAAAACAGAGTAAAGGTTAAACAAAATGTAATGGGAAAAACTTGGAGACAGAGAATAACCTCAATTGAGTGGTGAATGGGAATGGTAATAAGGAATGTTTTCACAGAGGGGTGCCTTAAAAATGTTTTTGCATTAGTATAAAACATCTTTACATCAATTACTGTAAGATATTTTACATTGCATAAAATGATTTTTTATAAACATAAAATTTTACCACAATAAAAAAAAATTAACCTGAGCTATGACTTGATATAAAACATTGTTTATGTTGTTCTTTTCAATTGTAATAGTCTTCAGTTTGCACAATGTTTGAATGTGTTTCTGCACTTTGGAATGCACATTTGGAATAGAGGCACATTTAACATTGGTTGTAAAGGCGAGGTACATGCTGAAGCTTGTAGTTATTTTACAAGTGAGAATATACTGAAAAATTTCGCTCAAAGTCTCAGAAAAAAGATTTAGGTTTTACATTTCAGAGTCATGGGCTACTGATCTAACTATAACATGTTCAAAAAACAGATTTTACCCTTGTTTTCATCCAAAAGTTAATCAGGACTACAAAAATATAAACATATTACCTTAGGCAAACAAAAGGTAATCCTTCTCAATAATTAAAATAGCTTTGTAAAAATATGTAAACATAATATGTAATCATTATATAAGAGTCAGACAATATGGAAAGGAAATGAAAACTACACATAATTCCACTGCCCTGAGATAGTAATTGCTAACATTTCACTGAATAGACTTCCAGCCATTTCTTCTATAGATGTATAAGTCGCAATGAGATTGACTCACACTGAGGCACATACACACATACAAATAGAATACTATTATACACACTACTCTGTTAAATGACTTTTTCACTTGAAACATATAATGGTCACCTTTTAGAGTCAAATTTCTCAATAGAGCATTTTTGTCTTAATGTATTTTAATTTAACAGTTGGTTCCTTGATAATTTATAGCTTTTGAGAAATCTTTTAAAAAAATTTCCTGCTACAATATTGCAGAAATAATGAATTAAATTTTCTCTCAGTAGTTATGTACATATATTTTTGTATCTAATTAGTTAACTCCATCTGGAGAGTTATAACAGTTCAACTTTTGTTAAATTTTTGCCCCAATATTTGTCACAAAATAATATACTGAATAGCCACTTTCTCAAATACTAAATGGTAAAACATATTATATTTTAACAAATATTAATAAATTAATAATTAATAATAAGTTAATGACAGATATCAGTAAATCAATGAATAATACATTTTAATAAATATATGATATTTTATATTATTATACATTCCCTATTTTATTTTCTTGATATGTTTGTTTCTTTAACAGTATCATATTTTATGTATTGCAAATTTATAATAAATCTTGCAATGAATTGAATTTTTCAGCCTTTTATTAACTGTTATTAAAAGGTTATACTTTTAGGTCACCTTAGTATTATTTTGAGGAAAAAGTTTTAAATAATAATTTGTAAAGAAATGATAATTTTTTAATTCTATTGTTATTAAGTCGAATTTGTTTTCAGAATATATTTGCACCTATTGAAATGGCCTTCAACTTGTTAGTGTTAACACACTAATACTTGTTAATATGAAAAATTGTTAACAGATTTTTAAAATTTTGAACTATACATTCAAGAAAAAAGTTACATGGTATATTGTTATTTTTAATGTCACGATGTGTTTGGCTTACATTTTTCTTAGGATTTTTTTCCTCTTATATTCACAAGAGATTGTTTTGCGTTTCTTTTCCTTTGTTATGAGGTTGGTTAGTGCTGTCTTGGTAAAAAGAATTGGGAAGTTCTTTATATTTGACTTCATACTTTCAAACTCACCATTATTTTTTAATCTTTCTTCAGACTTCCCATAGGTTCAATCTCAACTCTAAGCTATTCTAACGCAGTAAAATATAGCAGTGTACTGGCTCGAGTTGATTGGCTCACCCAGTTCCAGACTTTATGTAGTGTAGCTTGTTTTGCTGCAGAGGCTAGAAAGCTAAAAATGAAATAGGCCAGATCCTCCTTGAAGAAAGAAACAATGTAGCTTTCATTTCAGCCTTTTAGAAAGAGGCTTTCAGAAAAAGGAAATTAATCTGTATTATTTTCATTGGAGTTTATATTTTTGTAAATGTTACATTAAATAAGCGGAAAAAAATAATTCTGGAGTTTAAGTAGCATTTAATGTAGTCACCATTGTATTGTAGTGTTGTAAATACTGCCTTTCTTTTTCTTTTTCTTTTTTTTTTTTTGCAGAATATTTTCATTTATATGAGATCCAGACTGAATGAGAAAATATGGTTCAAACTGTGAGAGAAGTTTTAAAATTTAAATAGTGTTACATGGCAAATAATGAAAGTTAAAAGTGTACTTCTGTAGAGCTTTAAACATGACCAGCCTCGGGGGTTTATAGCTCTTTTCAAAACATCATTTCTGAAGCACAAAGATACAATGCAATTAAAAAGAAAAGTGCACATTTTGCAGTCAGACCTGGATATGAATCCCAGTTTTGCCACTTACTGACTTTGTAACCTTCAGCATATTGCTTAATCTCTCTCAAACACAGTTCTGTATCTATATATACACAAAGCAGAATATCTAACCATGAGGTTACTATACAGATAAAAGCAGAGAATATACATGAAATCACCATTATCAGCATCAGGTGCAAAGTGTGCCTTCAATAAATAGCATTGTTTTCTCACAATTTGGTTTTAAAATATCAAATTCTACCTACTCAGAGACGTAGATTTAAATCACGTTTTTTCTTTGGGTTTGATTCACTACACTCCCTTATTAAATTATTATATACTTCTAATTATTTACATATATGAAGGAATATGTTTGTCAGATCTTCCCCCAAAAATACCTTTACAGGTGGAAGGGGAACATTGAGGGAAACTATATTAGAAGAGAGCCTGATTACTGTTATGGGAGAGAGCTGGGAGGGAACAGGTTTAGTGAGATAATAAAAATAGGTATAAGAAGAGCTAAGAGTCGAAGAAGAGAAACTTGGGCAAGAGGAAGATAAATTTTGCCTACTTCATAGCTTTCCCTAAGCACAAGGCTGATGAAAAGTAACTGATTTTTGGAAGTGAATCCTTCCTTTGACCGTTAAGTCCGCAGAGAATAGAATACACTAGGAAGATCAGAATGTTTTCCAAATACTCCAAGTGAAGGAAAGTGCTGAACACTTAGTAGATTCTCAATAAAACACATTGAATAAATTATTATTCAAATCATTATGAGCCAGGAGAATAAAAATATGTGCTTTCCTAATTT
>NW_012101361.1:40763-43238 GCF_000951045.1 Mandrillus leucophaeus | reverse complement strand
TGACCAGCCTCGGGGGTTTATAGCTCTTTTCAAAACATCATTTCTGAAGCACAAAGATACAATGCAATTAAAAAGAAAAGTGCACATTTTGCAGTCAGACCTGGATATGAATCCCAGTTTTGCCACTTACTGACTTTGTAACCTTCAGCATATTGCTTAATCTCTCTCAAACACAGTTCTGTATCTATATATACACAAAGCAGAATATCTAACCATGAGGTTACTATACAGATAAAAGCAGAGAATATACATGAAATCACCATTATCAGCATCAGGTGCAAAGTGTGCCTTCAATAAATAGCATTGTTTTCTCACAATTTGGTTTTAAAATATCAAATTCTACCTACTCAGAGACGTAGATTTAAATCACGTTTTTTCTTTGGGTTTGATTCACTACACTCCCTTATTAAATTATTATATACTTCTAATTATTTACATATATGAAGGAATATGTTTGTCAGATCTTCCCCCAAAAATACCTTTACAGGTGGAGGGGGAACATTGAGGGAAACTATATTAGAAGAGAGCCTGATTACTGTTATGGGAGAGAGCTGGGAGGGAACAGGTTTAGTGAGATAATAAAAATAGGTATAAGAAGAGCTAAGAGTCGAGGAAGAGAAACTTGGGCAAGAGGAAGATAAATTTTGCCTACTTCATACCTTTCCCTGAGCACAAGGCTGATGAAAAGTAATTGATTTTTGGAAGTGAATTCTTCCTTTGACCGTTAAGTCCGCAGAGAATAGAATACACTAGGAAGATCAGAATGTTTTCCAAATACTCCAAGTGAAGGAAAGTGCTGAACACTTAGTAGATTCTCAATAAAACACATTGAATAAATTATTATTCAAATCATTATGAGCCAGGAGAATAAAAATATGTGCTTTCCTAATTTTTCTAAGAACTCTTTATAATGATTTTTTGTTGCAGTAGGAAAATATGATCAAATAAGTTTTCAAAAAATGAGGAATATAGGGGCAAATTTACTTGCCTAGCGTGAGGAAGGAAGTTGATAATGAAGGGAGAATGAACATCTATTAATACGTATTTGTATTGCACTTTACCTATGGCTCCTGAAAAATAACCTTAAAAACTAGAGTTCAAAAAGTGAAAACTTTCAAGTGTTTTTATTGAAAGATACTGACTTAAAATAATCATCAAGTGCATTTAAAACATATCTTGATTCTTTCAATCTCCTTTAATTATAAAAACTCATTTGTAAAACCTTATTATAATCATCATCATTGAATGCTCTTGGAGTGGGGAGTAAAATGTTCCTACTGCTAAGCTATCATCTGTAAGTTTTGACATAAAAGTATAGCATATAAAACTGTAAAGGTAATTAGAGATTTTTTTTTTTATCCTAGTGCCTTTATTTCAAAGATAAGGAAACTGAAACCCAGAGGCATTAGTTAACCAGATTGAGGACATACAACTAGCATAGCCAAGACTCATCCATAGGTATTCTGACTCTCAGACCCCCATCCTTTCCATAATTGTCTGTCACTTTGTATATAAATAATTAACAATATTTTGGGCAACTCTAGGTGAGAAACTTAGAAATCAAATTATGAGAAAAAGAAATCAGCAGTTCATTGTATTGACAAATTACACACATACATACACATATATTTTATGTATTTGCATATATACACACATGTGATTGTAGTGGAATAAGGAATTCTGAGGTCTGAATGCATTCTTTTAAGTAGCTAGGTACATTGAGCAGGATATTTAACTTCATTAAACAATGTCTTCATTGGTTAAAAGGGAATATAACTGTCATCCTGCTTCTTTTTGGTGATGATCACAGGGATAATATGTGTGAATATTTCTTGTGAATTCTAAATTGTTAAGCAAATGTAAAGGATTAGCAAGTCTTCACACACGGTGATACTGTAGTAGTGAGTGGAATGAAGTATATACTGCATTTCTAACTGTGGTGTGGAATGAGACTTTCTTTAGACTCATTTTCCTCTGCTTACTGGAGAAATAGGTTGCCTATTTTATTAAGCAAAGTGATCAATTCTAGCAGCTGCAATGAAAAAGGGCTTCAAAAATTGCAATGGCTTTTCAGAAAAGCTTACATCTTCTTGAAAACTGTGATGCTGATTGTTGGGAAACATTTGGACTTAGAAAACAGGGTTCACCCAGCTGTGACAACCATCTCAAGACATGGCTTCCAAGCCAGAAAGAGAGATGAAAGAAGCAAATTGTCTCCTAACTGCCTTAGCGCAGAACTAATACTCATAGTTCTTCTTCACAATTCACTTGCCAGAACTAGTCCCATGACAACAACTTAATTGCA
This sequence comes from Mandrillus leucophaeus, assembly GCF_000951045.1. Lineage (NCBI taxonomy): Eukaryota > Metazoa > Chordata > Mammalia > Primates > Cercopithecidae > Mandrillus > Mandrillus leucophaeus. Next base: position 40,933 of record NW_012101361.1, on the reverse strand, counting down.
AAGGAAGCTAGGAAATGTAGGAGAGTACTCGGAGAATTTGGTGAGCATTATTCGTCTATGGCACATCTGTGGGCCAGGGGTATTAGTCTCTTCACTCACTTCTGGTGTCAAAACTTCATGAGATAGATTCCTTCATCCCAGGCCCTACAAAAGTAAGGGATAAATGGATA
>NW_012101361.1:38265-39638 GCF_000951045.1 Mandrillus leucophaeus | reverse complement strand
ATTTATATATTATATCATAAATACTATATATACACATCATATATACAAGGTATTATATATGACCAGATATGATATAATAATATATAATATATGATATATGATAAATGATATGTGACTATGTAGAAATGATATATAATATTATATATTAATGTTAATCAAATAGTAATGATATGATTTTTTCATTACTATGTATACTGAATTATGTATAATATGTATATTATAAATATTCATTAAAAATGTGTATTAAATGCCTCTACAAGCTCTCCACTCTACAACCTAGAAAAGATCCCCTGGTCTGTGAATTCCTGTCCTCTGACCTCACCTCATGCCATAATCCCTTGATTATACTCCAGCAACTTTGGACTACTCTCGATTCCTCAATTCTAGAAATTATAGAAAAGCTTATTTCTGTCTCTGCGACTCTATACTTTCTAACCATTCTGCTCTGAATGTCCTTCACCTAGATCTTTGCTTGGTTGCTCTTTCTCATTCTCTCAATTTTGGCCCCAGTGTTGGTCTCATTACTTCCTTTCTTAAATGGCTATTATACATTACATAATGTTACTTTTTAAATAATTGATAAGATTTGTTTAAATTAATGTATTTTCTGTCTTTTGTGATTATTTGTGTCTCTTAAAATTACCCAATTTATTGTCAGCTTTGTTAAAATAGGGACTGTATTAACCTTTTCTAAATTTTCCCATAATGCCCAGCGCATGATAAAACGTCATTATTGTTGCACTGAATTTGTCAGCTAGAAGACTATTTAATAATTTAGGCATTTGGTTCTGAACTTGTGATAAAAAGGACATGAGAACGTGCACCTGATTAGGTGAAGTAGAAAAGGGAACTTGATAGTTTTAAATGAAGCAGCATTGCTTCTATTTGTTGGTCAGTTTTCCTGGCCTGTTCTCCTTTTCAAATTGCTGCATAAGCAGGAGGCCACTATCCCAAGTGAATTAACGCAAGAACAGAGAACCAAATGCTACATACTCTCACTTATAAGCAGAAGCTAAACATTGGGTAAACATGGACATAAAGATGGCAACAATAGACATTGCGGACTTCTTCGGGGGGCGGCATGGGTTGAAAAACTACCTCTGAGGTACTATGCTCACTATTTGGGTGATGGGATAATTAATACACCAAACCCTGGTGACATGCTCATTTACCTGTGTAGCATACCTGGTCATTGGAGAGACCATGGAAGAGAAGCAAGGGTATGAATGCCTTTTTAGAAAGGAGAACTTGTGGCTTCTCTGAAAATATCTAGTGAAGGCGTGTACTTGTGTAAGAAAATGATTCTAACATGGAGTTTCATGGAAACAATGTCTTGGCAGAGAGAAGTTAAAAGGCAATCACAATATAGAAAA
>NW_012101361.1:28411-36850 GCF_000951045.1 Mandrillus leucophaeus | reverse complement strand
TCATTTGGAAAAACATGGATGGAATTGAAGAACATTATACTAAGTGAAATAAGCCTGGCACAGAAATGAAAAACACCTCATGTTCTCCCTTATATGTAGAATCTAAAACAATTAAACTCGTAGAAACAGGAAGTCAAATGGTGGTTACCAGAGGCTAGAGGGTAGTGAGAATGAGGAGATGATGGTCAAAAGGTACAAAGCCTCAGTTAGACAGAAGGATTAGACATTTTTTGAGATCTATTGTACATCATGGTGAATATAGTTAATAATAGTGTACAGCACATTAAAAATCACTAAGCGAACGCATTTCAAATGTTCTCACCCTCCAAAATACTAGGCATTCGAGGTGATAAGCATGTTAATTAGCTTAATTTAATTATTCCACATTGCATTCATAAATCAAAACATCACTTTGTACCTCATAAATATATCTAACTATAAAATTTTCATTTACAATAAAAATTAATTAATTAAAAGATCCTAGTTGGATTCTGTAATTGCACTGCAAAAATAAAAAGTCAGAACTCCAATTAGCAGATAAAAATGCAAACATATGGATCCTAGTTCAAAGGTTGTAACGACATGCACATTATTAAATGTTCAAATTATGTGTCTGTGTGAAAAATAAATCATTAAAATGTGTTTTCCCATTAAGTGATTTTTTTCCTAAATAATCAGTTCATTAGCTCTAGATAGGAGATTTTCAACTCTATTATTTTTATTTAACTTATTGAAAAAAATAGACCTTCATGGACCTGTGTAACTTGACCCACTGATAACAAACAAAGCAAAATTCTGCTAAATTCTACGGTGGTGTTCTTCCATTATATGAAAGTGTGTCCCCTAATCTATATGTTATAGTTCTTGTATTTTAGACCCTTATTTTAATTCTGAGAATGACTTTATAATGCCATTGCTAAAAATTGCAAGTTGATGTTTACTGTGGGGATGTGGGGATGCACTTCACATATCCCTTCAGGGGAACTTGCAGTGGAGGACACCGTGATTGTCATACCTTTAAATATACTTCAGTCTTAACACCAAGGTATTCAGCAAGATTACTTTTCCTGCAAGATGTTTCCAGCCAGTGTGGGAACACACAGTGGGGAATACTAGAGCCAGATAACTATCATTCCTGTGGGACTCCTATAATAGACAACCTTTGTGTCTCGTGGGAAAACTGTAAGAGATCCACGTAGGCTGGCACTGAGGAACTACACTATAGTTTGAGGCTCTTTCTTTCTCATCCTTTATTTGCTCCTTTTTTTTCACAGGGGTCATTCATGCATCATAGTCAGAATGCCTCCTCTGTCCACATTTGCTCTTTCCTACTTCATCCTTCAAAGGCATTCCCCCAGTAAGTTGCATGTACATCAAAATCCAGTTTTAATGTTTGCTTCTAGGAGGACCTAGGCTGGAAGCTGGTACTGAGAGTGGCCTAAAATAGTAAGTGGTATGATGGAATGTGGACATTTCTCATTCACTATGCTGCTGATAATATATACTATCCTGAGTGCCCTATCTTGAGTACAAAGGGGGGCAAGGCTAGTTCCTAACATAGGAGGATAGTCTAGTTGCTGAAGAGTTCATCAGTGAAAAAGATGTCTCAGTAAAGGAGATGATTTTTGCCAGTGCAATGATTCAAGCATTTAAAAGATATGGGGAAAGCAATGTCTACAAGGACACTGGAATTGGCCATTTATTACTAAGTTGTACTGATGCCAGGCAGAAGGTAAAGAGAAACTGAGAACTATTGACAAGAATAAAAGGCTAAATGTAAAAGCAGAGGGCTTCTTTGGTTTACAAAATAGCCTTTATTTCCTGAACAGGAGACTTCTGAGGAGAAGCCTGGGATGTAATAGTTGAGGTCTTGGAGCTTTGGAGACGGTGCTAACTGCTTAGCTAAGGCTGAATTGTTTTGCCAAGGTAGGTGTCTTAATCCATTTTGTGCTGCTATGACATAATACTTTAGAATAAGTAATTCATGAAGAACACAAATTTATTTCTCACAGTTCTAGAGGCTAGGAAGTCCCTGATCAAGGCCCTCCCTGGCATGTTTGTGTCTGGTAATGGCCTAGTCTCTTCTTCCATGAGGGTGCCTTGACCACGCGGAGTGGTGAGGAGACACTGTTCCTCACATGGCAGAAGAGCGAAAGGGATAAGAGATGATGAGAGAGGGTAAAGGGGACAGAACTTGCCCTTCATAAGATACTCACTCACACAATAATGACGTTAGTCCATTCATGAGGCCAGAACCCTCACATACTAATCATCTCTTAAAGGTCTCACCTATTAATACTGTTACAATGACAATTAAATTTCAATGTGAGTTTTGGAGGGGACAAACATTGAAATCATAGCAGTAGAAATTATTTCATTTGGGCATATGTCCTAGGTTTATGGCTCTGTAGACCCTATCTGAACCCCTAGAAACTGCAGATTCATAGTAGCAGCCAGAATGTGAGAAGGCATAGGAGAAGCCACTTTCTCTTTCTTAAGACAACATATCTTTCTGCTACAGAAATTGTCCCGTTCATTTTTCTCATACTCAGGCCAATACCTATGATTAACTTACAACATATTTGGACACATACAGAGCCTAACAAGGAAAAAAAAATCATATCCTGAAGAAGCTGCAAGAATTAGCTGGTATGTTTCTGTAGAAGCCATGGTGACACCCCTAGGATTTGATTTTGATCAGGGGCCTGGAACATAAGTTTGGACAAGTAAGGATTTATTGATTTGGGGACAGTTTCTGGGGGGACATAGGATTTAACAACCTGACAGGAACCCCAGGAGCTACTAGGGTAGCTCTTAAAAGCCTGGAGAAAACATGGTTCATACTGAGAAAAGTAGAAAAGCCTAGCCGACTGAAGAAGGAATAGAAGGATTGAGGAAAGAGGATGTACTGGCTTGAATATATAAAATGAAGCCAGAAAATCCATCATCAAATTATTATGCTTCATGGAAAAGCTCCAAAACATGCTATTTGCCAAAGCCATAAAGAGTGTGCTGGTGAGAGGGCTATAACCTCACTCAGTTGTTCTTCTGTGGCTCTTCTCTTTAGGCTAGGACTAATGGTAGGGTAGGTTTTACAGAGTTAGCATGTTAATTGCCGGGAGGATCTGGCCTCAAAGTAATAGAGGAAAAGAGACTGGGCTTCTCTGACAAGAAAGTTGAGAACCACATTATGACAGTAAGTAGAAAAGCCAAGGGAAGGTGACCCTTCCCGGAGTTGTGGAGATGGTTAATAGAACATGGTTCTCTTCAGTGCATGCTATGGATAGTAACTGAGTGCTGTTTAAGATCTACAATCAGATGACAGCAATAATGAAGAGGCAGCTATTTTGAAATTATTATTAACTATAGTGGTATATTTCAAAATAGCTAAAAGAGGGATCGTAAATGTTTGTACTACAAGGAAATGGTAAACATTTGAGTAAGGGATATAGTTATTAGCTTGATTTGTTCATTCTGCAATATATACATGTAGAAAGCATCACATTGCACTCCATAAATACATACAATTATTATTTTTCAATTAAAATTAAACTAAAACCCAAAAAGAATGGAGAAGAAGGAGGCTGAGGGCAATCAATTGCTCTAATAAGATGCTGCTCAGTTCCACGTCCTGAGCCAATACTCAGATCTGGAAACTACTCTCTGCAGTCTCTTCCTATAAGGCCACTATCCGATGAAGGAGACTTTACCATCATGACCTAATTACTTCCCAAAGGCCCTGCCTCCACATGCCATCCCACTGGGCATTAGGACTTCAACATATGAATTTTAAGGGGACACAATCATTCAGTCTGTAGCCCCGTAAGTGATTGTGTATCCAGAATGTCCACTAGAAAGCCCATCTTGAGCTGGGCTTATTATGTCATAAAACACCGATGCTGTAGCAGCACACTATGAAACAAAACAAAACAAAAAATAGTGCATCTGCTATTGTGCTCAAGCAAGACTAGAGGATGCAAGTCAACTGCACCGCTGGGTAGCACAGACTTTCACATCACCTTTCACTATAGTACTTCTGTGTGTCACCCGTAGATACAGAGGAAAAGTCCTAAATAACCAGCTGAAGGAAAAGAAAGAAGTCTCTGCTTGGTTAAGGTTGGGTTAAGGCTGTATTCGGTCATTATTTGGGGTACAAGCTAAAAATGGATGGTGGTTGCATCACAGTGACATCTGAGGATAACCTTAAAAAAAGTAGTGAAGGGTAAATATCCCAATGAGTAAAGGTGGAAATGGTTCACCTGATCTTCTCCACTTTGAAGTGAAAATGACTGAAAGTGAGAATATATGTCAGTGGCCTCGAAGGGAAAGGATTAGAAAATCGCTGATGAGGAACTGTGGAGTAGAGGAATGTGGTTGAACATATGGGAGTGCATGCAAAGTGTGAAAGTTTTTGTATTACATATAAAACACACCAAAAAGCCTAGAAATTTCATCCACCATGGAAGAGGCACTGAAAAGCCAAAGTAGACAAAAGGACTGGGCCAATTGATGTCAGTCAGTCCTTGTCAACGTCCTTCTTAGTCCTTCCTTTTAAAGGAGAAGCAATATTTCTGGTGAGTGAGCCTGAAGAAAACACATATAACTGTTTTGCTCAACACCAGGCAGTAAATTTTGCAGAACCAAACCATTTTGTGGGTGAAGTGGTGGAGAAGGGGATATTACAACTGCCAGAGACTGACTGGAGGAAATTCTTAGAAGGCCCAACTTTCCTAATGCGCCCAACAATACATACTTCAACAACTCTGACAGTAAGGAACGGAGTTTATCTCTTATCTGCCAGACTCCTGTGCCCATCTCACCTTTGGCTTTTCATGTGAAATGTACTCATTAGCTTCTCAAATTCAAATAACTCACAAAATAGAAAGTGAAGACTACTGAATAGTCCTCTACATATTTTTCATAAATGTGATTTTATATCGGAAGAGTGATATATGAGGAAAAATAGCCAATAGTTCACCTTGCGTCTCTTATTATTATCTTGTAGGTGGTTGAGTGTTTTTTTTTCCTTTCTCCCTTCTATGTAAAACTTTATTTTTAATAAGGTAGAAATTTAAATTATTCAAAAATTATACTCCATGTCTACATTTATTAAGTTTTAAATTCTAGAACACTGGGATCTTACAGTCTCCTTAGAGCAAGCAAAGTCCAGAATATATACTTTTTTGGCAGTAGGGGTAGGAAGAAGCTCCTGCATTCCCCAGCACAGACAGAGTCACCTTAATTATGCCAATAGTACCTGAGCTGAGTGAAGAATCTTCTTTCCTGGCCACCCCTTGGGTAGTCATGTACTGCCTTTAAAGGCCTCTTATATTCTTCATTCATTTGTTTGATTTTATAGCTAAATTGCAAGATTTTTAAAGGTGGTAAACCACATGTGTATTCATATTATCAAGAGAGGGCATTTTTAAAACCTCTAGTTGGATAATGCTCTTTTTTTCTTCAAAATCAGTGAAATACATTTTTTTTCACCAGAAAGTTGTTGATAGGTTAAACACATCAAAGAGAAGCTATTCTGTTTAAAAAGTAAGGGGATACCACAATAGCACATTTTTTTTTCCTTGAAGCAACCCTATTAAACTCACAGAATTCGTGAGAGTACAGTTTGAAGACCACTGAGAGAACATCCACTCCTTACGTTAAAGGTGAAGAAATTTAGAGGTGCTATGTATCTACCACAGTATGAGGCAGTCAGCAAAACTGTTGAGTAGACTAAATATAAACATTGTTTAAGATAGTACTTTTGTGTCTATAATGGCATGTGTCACCTTTGAAAATGGCACAAAGAACATTTACTTTAGACTCCAGTAAACCATGGAGTCTCCAAGTTTGTTAACTCCTTCAAGTCTCAGTTTCTTTAATTGTTAAACGAGTGTTAACCCTATCTCATATCATTTGTTCTGAGGATTAAGTTAGAAGAAACATAATGGCATCTATTGCAGGGCCTGATTATATTAAAAACTTGAACACTGTTAGCTTCTTTCTCTCACTTAATTTTGCTTTTGCCTTGGATGGTACATAATGTCATAGTGAAACGGATAAAGAACCCTGGACCATCCCAATACTCCTTTATTATTTGTCAGTTTCTTTATTAGTAGATTGGCGATGGACTTGATATCAAAAACATTATGACAAGACACTTAACCAACAAAAAGTTGATGGCTTGTTAACCATTTGCCCAGATGGCAAAATACTGATTTTGCTTATTTCATGGATAGTCTTATAGCGGGGAAATATAGAAAGAATAGGACTGTGGTCCTGAAGAAAAAAAATGAAGCATGTCTATACACAACCCTTCAATAAAGAGTATTCATGAATATTTATATTATTTTTTAAAAATATATTTGGAGTCTTTTATAAATTTATGAAAAAAGAAACAAGAAAAAAGTGAAACAAACAAAACTTTAAGGTAACTGACCACCCTGACGTTTTTGTAAAGGCTTTTGAAAGCCTTTAACACTTTTTCTTACACATCCTGTAGATGATTCACAAACACCAATATTCTTTTATTTACATTGATTCTGTTTTTCATTAATGAAAGGAGAAAATTTATCTATGTCAAAAATGTCAATATAAGTCAATACAAAGAATTGACTTAGCTTTGTTACTCCCTAAGTGCTTTCCAATACTCAGTAAGAAATATCTAGACCAAGAACAATGAACACACAGTCCATTACCTCATAACCTTAAAAATACTTAATGGCTTTCTGGCACAGTATGAAGATACTTCCTATTAAGAAAAAATAAAAGTTGCTATTTCAATATTGCTACTTTGTGTAAAACAAACAAACAAAAAGAGAAGCAAACATATATCTATATATTCTTTCAAGAATATGAAATACATTGTTTAAATATATTACAATGTTTGCTGTTTTGAATATTATAATGTTCACTTTTAAACATTGTCTCTTCATAATCTGTATTTTTGCTAGGGGCTGCCATAACAAAATACAACAGAATTGGCTTAAACAAGAGAGTCATTTTCTCATGATTCTGGAAGTGGGAAATCCAAGATCAAAGTTTGACAGGTCTGATTTTTCCTCAGGTCTTTGTGGCAGATGGCAGTCTTCTGTGTCCTCATTGTGGCCTTTTCTCTGTGCTATTGCATCTTGTGTCCCATTCTCTTTTTTCTGAGGACACCAGTTATATTAGATTAGGGTACATGCTGTTGGCCTTATTTTAACTTAATCATCCTTTTAAACACTCTATCTACAAATATAATTGCTTGTGTTAGAGGACCTCATTTAACTTTGATTTTTATTTTAAAGGCCCTGTTTCCAAATATGGTTACATTCAGAGGTTCTTGGGGTTGTGACTTCAATGTATGAATTTTGAGGAACACAATTCAACCCATAATACTTTTCAATTTTCACATTTACAGAGTGACTAATATACTAATTGATGAGTTCCACAATCGCTATTGGATGTAAACATTTGATTACTATTTCAGAGACTGGTTTAGGCTAGTAGGTTGGTGGACTTCTTCTGTCTATGCCCAAGGAAAGTTTCCACCTATGCTCTGTAAATGTATCAAGAGAGATGGCCAATTTGCTCATGGTCTAAGTATAAATATTTATTTTTGTGCCTATGTTTCTTTCTATGTGGTCCTGCATAATCCTGTCAAAGACCTATGGGTAGGAATTTCCAAATTGTCTGACTTCTCCAGAGACAACTTGATAGTTGTGAGTTGGAACATTGTTGTGCACAGTCTGTGTAGGTGCATGCACATGCGCAACTGTATGTGTAGCTGCAGGATGTACATGCACACTTCTTTCTACAAGCTCTTTCATTTTCATTTTCCCTTTTGATTTCATTTTTCATCTGAAGTCCCTTTTTACATCCTTCATATTATGTACTCTTTTTACTTTGGAACTCATCACTTTTGCAAAGTATAACAGAGTTTCTGTTCCACGCCCAGTTCATCATGTTCTTGCAACTTCTACCACTGTGGATGTCAGTTGATATTAATGCAGTCTTACTCTGTGGCTTAGCCTTCTTTGGACACTAATACAGGTAATGTGTGGATTTCATTTCCCCTCTTAGCATGATAATGTGTTAATAGAAATAATTGGTTCCTCAAATACAATTCTTTGATCACTAGTAAGGCTAGTGCTAGCTTTTCTCCTAAAGCAGTGGCTTTGAAACATTTTGGATCACGACCCACATTCAGATTCAGCAAACCGACACCTACATATCAACAGTGCTCACTGGACTCCACTGGTAGTTGTTGTCTTGAGTTCAAATGAGCAGTCAAATCATGAGACACAATAGGTTTTACCCAGCATTGTCTACTTATCTTTAAGAAATAATACTGGACAGGACGAAACACAGCATGAACAGAAACAGCAAAGTGGAGGTTTTGTGAGTCCCAGGCCCAACTTCTAATGTTATAATTGTTCTATGTTTGAAACATACAAAGTC
>NW_012101361.1:24477-26761 GCF_000951045.1 Mandrillus leucophaeus | reverse complement strand
ACAGAACTGGTTTTCTATCTATGTTTGTGATGGTTAATTTTATGTGTCAACTCGACTGGGCCATGGTGCCCAGACATTTGATGAAACATTATTATGCATGTTTTCTGTAAAGGTATTTTTTTAGATGAGATTAACATGTAAGTCAGGGGACTTTTGAGTAAAGAAAAGAGTCCTCTATAACATATGTGGGCTTCATCCAATCAATTGAAGGCCTAAATACAAAAAAGACTGAACCTCCACAACAAGAATGAATTCTACCACAGATGGCCTCTGGACTCAAACTTCAACTCTTCCTTGAGTCTCCAGCCTAGTGACCAGCGTTACAAGATTTTGGATACAACGAGCCTCCATAATTGCATGAGCCGATTCTTTAAATTGAACCTCTGCTTATATATACATTTAGATATTAACATATAAACACACACACTTATACCCTGGGGATTCTGTTTCTCTGGAAAACTCGGGGTAATACAGATTTTGATACTAGGAGTGGTTCTATCAGCAAGTAAGTTTTTAGTGAGTATAGTTTTTTTCTTTTATTAATAATGAAAAGTACAGTTGACTCTTGAACAATGCAGTTGTAAAAGGCGCCAACCCCCAGGAGGTGAAAAACTCTCATGTAGCATTTAACACCCTTAAATTTTAACTGGTAATAGCCTACTGTTGACCAGAACCCTTATTGACAACATAGTCTATTAACACATATTTTATATATGTATTATATGCTTTTATATAAGAATTATATACTTTCTTAGTAACATTGTTTTTCCTCTAACTTATTTAACTGTACAATTGAATTTGTACAATTAAATAAGCTAGAGGAAAAACAATGTTACTAAGAAAATTATAGGGAAGAGAAAATATATTTGCTATTTATTATGTGGAAATGGGTCATCATAAAGGTCTTCATCCTCATTGTGTTTACAGTGTGTAGGCTGAGGAGGAGTAAGAAGAGAAGAAATTGGTGTTGCTGTCTCAGATGTGGCAGAGGCAGAAGAAAACTCAGGTATAAGTGGACTCATGCAATTCAAATGCATGTTGTTCAAAGGTCAACTGTATTTGCAATTGTGAGAAAAGCATAAACTCTGCTGTCAATTTTTGTAATTTGGAGGAAAACATGGTTTTGTTTTGCAAAAAAGTTAAGAGTTGTATAATTTTCTTCCTTCCTCCCTCCCTCCCTTCCTTTCTTTCCTTTTTTTAAAATAATGATGCAATGATTACTCAGCTGGAATGCTGTGACTCAGAAGTGAAAAATTAGTGGCTAATAAATAAAGGCAAAAATGATACTTGAAATTCACAACACATAGTAATTCGCATGGGTGGTTAAACCTTAGAAAACCTAGTTAGGATAAAGTGTCTAAGACACAGCTTTGAAAGTTTAGCTTATTGTCTTTATCATATTTGTGAAAGGAGTCATAATGCTTTATTTGTCAAGATTTTATTAGTTCTATAAATTTTTTTTTCAGGTTTTTTTTTGCTTTTTTTTTAATTTTTTGGTTTAGGAAAAAAAAGACGTACATTTTTCTGTGGTTCTCAGGATTTCATACAATTTCTTTGTTAATTCATATATTTGAGAATGTTAGAGGAACAGTGTGAAATTGTTGTCTGTAATGATAATGGGTAACCATCAAAGATCCAATCATAAAGACATAATAGTGATGACTTTTCTCAACATTAATAAAAACAAAATTTCTTTATCTTAGAGATTTCAAGGTCTTGTAAACCAAGGAATGCATTTCTCACAGGAAAAGCAATAAAGTACAAATTCACCAAATGACCAATTATAAATTTCTCAGAGGGCAATAAACTGTCTTCATATTTCCTAATACTCAAGCAAGAGTCTGTTCTATGTATCAAAAGATACTAAGAAACGTTTATTAATGTGACTAGTTACTACAAAGAAAAATTCTTATTCTTGACATATTACATATGGAGAACTAAGTGGGTAGGCCAATTTGTATTTCAGAAGAATGGAGTTAGATAAACCTAAATGTAATGTTGCTTTAAGGCAGATATTCTGCAGAATCAAATTAGGTTTAGTAGAGACATTTAAAAAAATCTCACCATAGTGGACTTGTGTGTCCAACTCAAGTGGTATTCCAACAATGCTCATCCCTTTACTTGAGAGTCGCTCAGTACTGAGACCTTGATTTTAATATGCATGCTGTGTGACATTTCACCTGGTGGCAGGCTTAATTCTATGACCTGGTGATTCCCATGTCACTTTTGTTTTGTACCTTTCCTGGTGACTTCCTTCTTTGACTTATCCTAGGAATGACAGCTC
>NW_012101361.1:19502-21852 GCF_000951045.1 Mandrillus leucophaeus | reverse complement strand
AATTCTTTGATCACTAGTAAGGCTAGTGCTAGCTTTTCTCCTAAAGCAGTGGCTTTGAAACATTTTGGATCACGACCCACATTCAGATTCAGCAAACCGACACCTACATATCAACAGTGCTCACTCGACTCCACTGGTAGTTGTTGTCTTGAGTTCAAATGAACAGTCAAAATCATGAGACACAATAGGTTTTACCCAGCATTGTCTACTTATCTTTAAGAAATAATACTGGACAGGACGAAACACAGCATGAACAGAAACAGCAAAGTGGAGGTTTTGTGAGTTCCAGGCCCAACTTCTAATGTTATAATTGTTCTATGTTTGAAACATGCAAAGTCATGAGAGATGAAGCTGAGCATGAGCAGATGAACTTGACTCAGGGAAAGCTCTGAAATCCTTTCAGCTTGTATATTAGCTAGTCACATAGCCCTCAGGTGCCTATTACTAGCTAATCTTGGGAATCCCTAAGGAATACATTGCTAGGGACCACTTTCTGGAGCAGCTTTATCTCATCAGTGCCAGGTTTTAATTAATCAGCCTTGGCCACAAGGGACATGTAGTTGATCTGTAACATAGTTCTTGGCCAATTTCTCACTGGTCTTGGCAAAGAAAATCTAGCAAATATAGATGGTTGAAATGAAAAAAATAGTAAATTATGTTATCTTAAATGGTGGAATTCAAGTTGGACTGTGATACTTTATGTTCAGTCTTGACTTAGACGTTATTCTCATGATTACTTTCTTGTCATTTCCCCACTACCACCACTCTCACTATCTTCACCACTATCACTATCATCATTGTCATGATTAATTCTTACTGACTATCCTCAGGGTGCTGCCGCAAAAGCTCAGATAATCTCTTAGTCTGTTTTGTGCTGCTCTAATAGAATATCTGAGACTGGGTAATTTGTAAGGAACATAAGTTTATTTCTCACATTCTGGAGGCTGGAAAGTCCAAGATGAAGATGCCGGCATCTTTCAGGGACCTCCTGGCTACATCATCCCATAGCAGAAGAATGGGAGGGCAGTGAAAGGGCAAGGGAGAGAAAAAAGAAGGCCAAACTGTTTTTTCACAAGAGACCTACTCTTATGATAGCAGCATTAATTTATTCATGAGAGTGAAGTTCTTATGGCCTAATCACCACTTATTAGGCCTCACCTCCCAAAACTTCTACTGGAGATTAAGTTTTCAATGCCTTCTTTTGGGGAGACACTATCAAACCATAACAAAATCAAAATGTAGAATGTACGAAAGAGCTGCTTTTCTACAACCATTGTCCTTTAAAATGGTTGACCCCAATGATAGACACATGACTTTCCGTTAAAAAGTTTGGAATGCACTGTTTTTGAATTCTCACAAATCTAACAAAGAATAGATAATTTATGAAGAGATACGAATATAGAGAAGAAAGGCACTTAATATAACTGATCACAAAATGCTTCATATTTAGATAGCAAAGCAACACAATCTAGGAGAGGAAATTGAAATAAAGAAGCAGAAAATATGTCTCTCTTAGGGGATGGGGAATGGAAGATACTCTGTCTACAGATAAGGACACTGATGACATGGTGATATGTAAGGATTTACAAATTCTAAAATATTATTCCACGTTGCTTATAATTTCTATTATTAGAATAATACTTCTGGGTTATGCACACATAAACACACACATGCATAGTTTTCAGAAGAAACAGTTTTGGTAAAGGTGGGCTTTGTGTTCCTTTAAGTACATTGCAGGCACAGCTGAGCTGAGATGAAAGGGGCAATGGGGACCTGGCCTTATAATGTTTCTCTCTCCTTGAGTTTTTCTTCTGTTGACAGAACTGGTTTTCTATCTATGTTTGTGATGGTTAATTTTATGTGTCAACTCGACTGGGCCATGGTGCCCAGACATTTGATGAAACATTATTATGCATGTTTTCTGTAAAGGTATTTTTTTAGATGAGATTAACATGTAAGTCAGGGGACTTTTGAGTAAAGAAAAGAGTCCTCTATAACATATGTGGGCTTCATCCAATCAATTGAAGGCCTAAATACAAAAAAGACTGAACCTCCACAACAAGAATGAATTCTACCACAGATGGCCTCTGGACTCAAACTTCAACTCTTCCTTGAGTCTCCAGCCTAGTGACCAGCGTTACAAGATTTTGGATACAACGAGCCTCCATAATTGCATGAGCCGATTCTTTAAATTGAACCTCTGCTTATATATACATTTAGATATTAACATATAAACACACACACTTATACCCTGGGGATTCTGTTTCTCTGGAAAACTCGGGGTAATACAGATTTTGATACTAGGAGTGGTTCTATCAGCAAGTAAGTTTTTAGTGAGTATAGTTTTTTT
>NW_012101361.1:16051-17867 GCF_000951045.1 Mandrillus leucophaeus | reverse complement strand
GGTGGCAGGCTTAATTCTATGACCTGGTGATTCCCATGTCACTTTTGTTTTGTACCTTTCCTGGTGACTTCCTTCTTTGACTTATCCTAGGAATGACAGCTCATGCCTGTTCAGTTCTACCCCATATATTTTTTTCTAGGGTTTCTCAAAGTTATTTTTTCTGTACTAAGCAGTCTTTATGAAGGCAAATGTCATATGAGGTGAAGCATTCAGGAAAACCTCTCTGTATGTTATTTAACACTTATGAAAATTTTTCCTTCTCTGTTCACACACTTAAGATTCTTGATATTCTCCCTGTTTTAGCCTGGATGTTAAATTAGACAACTTTAAGTAGAAGTCACACCATTTTTTTCTACTAGGCAACAGGAAAAAAAACTTTGAAAACTCAATTTTATTTTTGTGAGGTTAAAGAACAGAAGGACAGGTAACATGAATGATTGGCTGGAAAAAATATATTTTATTAACACATATTTATTTATTATATTAATTATACATAATAAAATACATATAGTGGTACATACATGTTGATAAAACTTTTATTTTATTTTATTTTATTTCTATAATTTCAACTCTTATTTTAGATTCAGGGGTATATGTGCAGGTTTGTTACATGGATACCTTATGTTGCTGAGGTTTGGGATACAAATGATCCTATCACCCAGGTAGTGAGCATCGTACCCAACAGGTGGCTTTGCGACTCTTGCCCCCCTCCCTCTCTCCTCATTCTAGTAGTTTACAGTGTCTACTATTGCTGTCTCTATGTCCATGAGTACCCGGTGTTTAGCCTTCACTTGTAAGTGAAAGTCTGCAATATTTGGTTTTCTACTCTTGTGTTAATTTGCTTAAAATAATGACCTCTGGCTGCATCCATACTGTCAACAAAGAACATAATTTCATTATTTTTTATGGATCCACCATGGATGGGTACCTAGGTTGATTCCATGTCTTTGCTATTGTGAATAGCCCTGTGATGAACATGAGTGCTTCTATCTTTTTGTTAGAGCAATTTATTTATTTTTGGATATATGTCCAGTAATGGTATTACTGGATCCAACAGTGGTTGTAAGTTTTTTGAGAAATCTCCAAACTGCTCTCCAGAGTGGTTGAACTCATTTATATTCCCACCGGAAGTGTATAAACATGTCCTTCTGCCTGCAGCCTCAGCCGCATATTTTTGTGTGTGTGTTTGATTGGCTGGTTTTGGTAGTAGCCGTTCTGACTGGTGTGAAATGGTATATCATTGTGGTTTGGATTTAAATTTCTCTGATGATTAGTGATGTTGAACATTTTTTAATACATTTGTTGGCTACTTGTATGTTTTCTTTTGAGGAATGTCTGCCTATGTCTTTTGCCCACTTTTTTCACAAGGTTGTTTTCTGTTTGATGAATTGTTTAAGTACCTTGTAGATTCTAGATATTAGACTTTTGTTGAATGCATAGTTTGCAAATATTTTCTCCTACTCTATAGCTTGTCTGTTTATTGATAGTTTCTTTTGTTGTGCAGAAGCTCTTTAATTAGGTCCCACTTGTCAATTTGTGTGTGTGTGTGATTGCTTTTTAGGACTTTGTCATAAATTCTTTTATAAGGCCAATGTCCAGAACAGTTTCCTAAGTTGTTTTCTCTGATTTTTACAGTTTGATGTTGTACATTTAAATGCTTAATTAATTTTTGTATGTGATGAAAGGTAGGAGTCCACTTTCACTCTCTGTATATAGTTAGCCAGCTAACCAAGAACAATTTATTAAATAGGAAATTCTTTCCTCATTGCTTACTTTTTTTTGACTTCCTCAAAGATCAGATGGCTGTAAGTGTGCA
>NW_012101361.1:12432-15338 GCF_000951045.1 Mandrillus leucophaeus | reverse complement strand
AGATCTTTCACCTTCATGGCTAGATGTATTCTTCGGTATTGATAAAACTGGTCTTAAATATATATGTTTGTAATGGTTAATTTTAGTGTCACCATATATGTGTGTACACACACACACATACACATATATATATTCACAAATTATATGATATATGAGATATGTTTTAGCATTTTATGAACATATTCGTATCTGATCAATGAGGTTAGCTTTGCACTGTGGATGTTTCAGAAATATCTCTGAAGAGGAGCAACCACTGCACAACTATGCCACAATTAATTTTAGAGTTACTCATGAAGGTGGGTTATAAGAAAAATAATGGGAAAAAATATCTGTATGGTGGTGGAATGATCATTGGTTACATGGTATTTACAATAGTTGAATGACATACAATCTTTCTACAGCCAGAAACGAGGAGATTAAAATTAGAGAGCGCCATAGCTTTTATACATATGAAAAGTTCCTTATTCAAAGCTTTTCTGTTTCTACTTCCTTATTTATGTGGGCTCATCATTTCACAGGGAACTGCTAACTCAGTGGATACCATCTCCACTTTTAGTCTCCGTGAAGTGGCAATTTATTGATGACACAGTTGATGGAGCTATTTAAAAATAAAGTTGTAATAAAGAGTAGAAGAACCAGCTTATTTTTTGAGGTCTTTGGATTCTTTGGGGAAAAATGGATTATAGCCTGGGATGGCATTAAGAAAGCTAAGCTGCACTAGCTATGTGACATCGTGCCTTTCCCTCACCAGCTGTGTGACACTGTGTAAACCACTCTGTTCATGAGTTTTCTCATATAAAATGAGTCTTGGACCAATTCATTGCTAAGGTCTTTTCCAAGTCTAACATTTTATATTTAAAATACTTATGAAATTTACCTCTGAGCTCTTCTTCAACTACAGATAACTCAGAGTCTTTGTTCCCTTGATAACCTTGTTGATTACTACATTTTTAAGAGGCTAGAGAGTGGCACAGCAAGGCAAAGTGACTTATTCAAGGACACACTTTTCAAAAGGGCTAAAGCTAGAATCTATTCTGTTGCATTCACTTTTTTTTTTTTTTTTTAACAGATAATGATGCATCTTTGCATCCTGCCTTGATTATATAAACTGGAATACAAACGTTCACAAAACATTATCCACATTCCAGAGCTATAATTTTTTAAAAATAGAAGGCTCTTTTCAAATCTGCCAGTGCATATTAAAAGTATTATCCTTATCAAGGTAATAGGAGAACAATGCAGTATACAGAGGGAAAAGCAATAATGTGAATAACTCTTTGACTTCCCAAAAGCCAAGGCTAATCTTTACGTAGCCAAACTTGTTGAGTCTTAATGAAGGCCTGGTCTGGGCTGAGGCTTCCCTGGCTCCCTGTAGCAGCTGGCATGAGATGCTGAAGGTTTTTGATAAATTTAAGAAACATTCTCTGTGAGATTTAATGTTGCTTTCAAAAAGGTCAAGGAGAAACTGAGAATTCTTTGCTCTGTAACTTTTATCCATATCCACAGAATCCTGACCTTTGGGATTAGCAGAATTTTTAGGATTAGAACATGTTAGGGCAACTGAATATAAATTGATGGCATTTCCCTATTATTATAATGATAATTATCAGTTCCTTATTATTATAATGAATTACCATGTATTTCCTGACCTAATTCAACACAGTTTTTTTGTTATATTTACGGAGGTCAGAAGGCCTAAAATCAAGATGCCTTCTGTAGGATTTAGGGTAGAATCCATTGCCTTGCCCTTCTCACCTTCTAGAGACTATCTGTATCCCTTAGTTTTGGCTCCTTTCCTCATCTTCAAAGCCATAAATGTGTATTTCAAATCTATCTCTATCTAACACTGACAATCCTGCCACTCTCTTATAAGGACTCAACTGATTATATTGCAGCCCCCCAGATAACTAGAAATACTCTCTCCTCAATATCCTCAACTGAGTGACATCTGCAAAGTCTCTTTTGCCATGTAAGGCAACATAATCACAGGTTCTGGGCATGTGGATGTGAATATTTTGGGGGACCATTACGTATAATAAACTGAATGGGTCCATCTGGATCTGTTCTACCCTCAGAACAGTGCTTGGTAAGTTGCTCGTGGACCTTCAATTAAACAAAAGCGGACTCTCAGTTGTCTCCCAGGAACAATAGCATCTGAGTCTTACAAAGAAAGTCAGACTGCAAAAGCTCTAGGAAGCTAATGGACATAACACAGATGACTAACGTTAAACACTCTGGGAAGCCACTCAGAAATTAGAAGAGTCAGTAAGCTTTGATAATGTTCAAATACTCTTTTACCTTTAAGCCAATTCAACCCCAAAACACATCAAGCCTCCTATGGTTAAGGCATGTTTCTGCTTCAGGGCATATACTAACTGTTATTCCTGTCTGGAATCTTATTTTCTCAGATATTTACATGTAATCCCTTCACCTTCTTCAAATCTTTGTTTAAATGCCAGTTTTTAAATGAAGTTTGCTCTGATCATGTTAAAATTGCAAACTATCCCTTTCTACATAAGTCTAATCCAAATTACTCTGTTCTAGTTTGAATTATTGTATTACTTATTACTGTCTTATAATTACATAATTTAACTTATTATGTCTACAGAGAGTGCATTATCTTCTCTTACCCTCTCAGTCTAGAAGTTAAGTTCTAAGAAATAAGAGTTTATTATTTGATGTTTTTCACTGAAGTATCCCATGTGCTGAAAACAGTGCGTAGTGTATAACAGATGCTCAATAAAGACTTTTAATGAATATATTCACTAAAGATGAATCCCAGGCACTTCGCTAAAATGTACTCCAATTAGCTTGTTTCCAGTTATTCTCCTATTTTAATTGTTCAAATTTTATTTGAGTAACTATTCCTGTTTTAATTGATTCCTCAACCGTAGTTTGTCAACTGT
>NW_012101361.1:0-11716 GCF_000951045.1 Mandrillus leucophaeus | reverse complement strand
TTGGTGACCTTCTAACCTTGTCTAATAACTGGTCCTATCTTTTGAAAAAAACAGTCTGTGTTAAACACATTGTGTTTTCAAAATGTGATCAACATAAATGCATAGTGGTTTTTTTGTTTTTTTGTTTGTTTGTTTGTTTTTGATGTCTACCATGTCATAAGATAGTTGGAGTGGTAAAAAGATTCACTAAAATGTTAGTAAGCAGGCAGATGAAAATATTTAATTTGGCATGTCATGTGGATCCCCAGGAAGTAAAAATCCTCATGCTGCCATAGCCATAAACCCTTTAACTCTCCCTCTGCTGGCTTCACCAGTCTGCACGCTGAGTTCACTTCTCGCATGTCATATTCTGCTGAAGAGAATGGAATGACAAGGCTCACTCCATGTCTGCAGCAGCACAGCAGGTGAGTTTTACTTGGATGAGCCAGAAACCATTCTCAGCCAAAGAGATGTCTTATTAGCAAGCATGAAAGGATGAAGCAAATTCAACTAAAACACAGACTACAGAAAATATTTTGCAAGCAAATCAAAAGTCATCTATATTTATTCATAGATTTCTTTATACAGAAAATCATTTGGTAGCTTAAAAATACTTATGGAATAAGAATGAGCTATAGCTCTCTAGTCAGTTTATATCATCAAAATGGCTAAAGTCTTCTTTTAAATGGAAACACATGTGCAGATAGCATATTTATATTCTAAGCCTTTATTATCCACGTATTCAATAAGTTAACCAACGCAAAATGCCAAATTTGAGACCAAGTTTTGCCCTAAGACTTTCTATGTTTCTCTCATAGTCATAAAATTTGTAAAAGTTCCAATTTTCCCGATATCTGTTGTGTAAATGGATTAATCTGAAAGGAAAATAGAACATTTCCATGATGGCAGAGAATGTCACAGGTGTTGACAGTAGATTGGAACATATCATATCTTCTTAAATACGCTTTTTTTCCACACACCCTTATTTCTTTCACTAAATCCTTAAATTTTCCAGGAAGCCAGATTAGAAGCTTTAAACGCTTCTCTTTTTTCTCCTTTGCCCCATATATACTTTATCTTTTAACAAGCCACATTTTCCAGCTTTCCCAACTCTTTTTTATTTGTCTGATCACCTTTTAGTTCCCATTCATAGATCTTCAGACCTAAGCGAAGGTATCAATTGAAGGGCCTAATTTGGCTTCCTCAGTAGTCTCTTGAATTTCATTTATGGCCACTCACCTGCCCTTGCTCCAATCGTCTGCCTCTCAACCTACCTTATATACTTCTTTTCCTCTGGGTAGATACCTAGTAATGGGATTGCTGGATCAAATGATAGATTCACTTTTAGTTCTTTAAGGATCCTCCACACTATTTTCCATAGTGGTTGTATTAGTTTATATTCCCACTTATAGTGTAAAAGTGTTCCCTTTTCATCACATTCATGCCAACATCTATTATTTTTTAATTTTTTCATTACGGCCATTCCTGCAGGAGTGAAGTGGTATCGCATTGTGGTTTTGATTTTCATTTCCCTGATAATTAGTGATGTTGAGCATTTTAAAATGTCTTCTTGTTGCTTGCTTTTAAACTTTTTATGTACCTCACAAGACTACATAAGCCTGGGTGCCTATGTTTCATAATACCAGGACCCAATAAGCACCATGTCTATTAATGTGTTCCAGGAGCAGAGTTTGAGAGAAGCTGTGAAATAAGTTTCATAGACATGATTGCTTCCAAAGATGCATTAACCTGTACTTTGAAAAACAATGTAATTTTCATAATTATGGAACTGAATGAAATGATAGCAAGCAGAATATATTTAAGTGTGTTAGTACCATTTGAGTGAGCTCTGTAAGTGGAAATCAAACTTATTCTTAGTGAGTCTGGAACAAATGCCTGGGATTGGCCTTATGTGCTGTGAAGAGTAATGATGTGCAGTAATTGTATGGGAACAGAACTTTAGATTATAATGACTATGGGCCGGAAAATACAATGCCATGTAGAAATTGAATTGAACAAATATCAGTATTTTAAGCAAGAGAAATTTGTAGGAAACACAATATCTTCAGTAAAATAATATAAGGTTAATTAGAGCTATTACCATTTATTTTATTTTAGTCATATCCTATCTCTTTACTCAATACTTTTGAAACAATATATAATGAAGGACAACAAAGTTAATAAAATAGAATTATTAACAGTAGTAGAAAGCAAGCAAATGGAAGGTTGAATCATTCAGAATTCTTGGTTACAGCTAAGAGAAATAGATCCTAGATGATGTAAGCTGAAAAGAGGTCAAAGAAACTGTGAAACTCAAGTGGTCCAATCCCCTCAGTTTTTAATTGACACAATTAAGAATGGTTTAAGCTACTCTTTGAGGTCTCATAGATTAACTGTATTAATGCCATGAGTCATGAGTTTTCGTTATATTCTCTTACACTTTTTAATGTGCTTTATTTGATTCCTTGAATACTTCCTTGTGCCTCTTGGGTGTGAGCACTTTTATAAATTTGCATTCATTTTTTTTCTATTTTTCTGACATATAAGAATATATAATGAATAAGTGAAAACTGATTTTCACTGTAAAATGTATAAATAAGTGCAAATTAATTATTTGTTTTTTGAAGTAAAAAGATTTTAGAGGTGATTCTTCTAATCTTCAAAAGCTTTTGAGAAAGGGATACAAATATTTTATTGGCATTTTCTTGGCATGATCTGTTTTATTTGCCAAAACTTTGTCATTTGTGAGTAATACAGACAAAAGTGATTCCTGGCCGGGCACAGTGGCTCACTGCCTGTGATCCCACCACTTTGGGATGCCTAGGTGGGTGGATCACCTGAGGTCGGGAGTTCAAGACCAGCCTGACCACATGGAGAAACCCCATCTCTACTAAAAATACAAAATTAGCCAGAGGTGGTGCCACATGTCTGTAATCCCAGCAACTCAGGAGGCTGAGGCAGGAGAATCGCTTGAACCTGGCAGGAGCAGGTTTCAGTGAGATGAGATGGTGCCATTGTACTCCAGCATGGGCAACAAGAGCAAAACTCCAACTCAAAAAAAGAATGAAAGAAATTCTTGCCAATAAAACTTTGATATTACAGAAATGTATTTATATGCCATATATTTAATGTTTACAGAGAAATACTTTTAGTGCTATAATAGAAACAAGTCCTTTTGACTTTTTATGAAAAAAATTATGTTAAATGTTCTTATGTTTGTATGTGCAATGTGATTAATTCTCTTAGTTGTAGATTTAAGTAATAGCAAATATAATTTTTGAAGTTTGTTTACAAAACAGATATTGTCCAAATAAATAGTTGTACTTATACTACTCACCCAAGGGCTTTTCTTGACTCATAATCACAGTGTATTACAATTTCGGAAATTCAATATGAAGAATTAAGGTGTGGTACCTACATGGATTGCTTTACTGTTAGGTTAAATGGAGAATTTTTTAAAAACTAGTTAGAATCTACTACTTTTTTAAAGGCATATTAAGTGTTTCAGTAAATTAGGATCAAAGAAAAAATTACAAGGGAAATTAGAAAATGCTTTGTAATGAATGGAAAAAAAAAAAAAGCAAAATACAACATACCAAAAGTTAACAGATATGGCAAAAACAGTGCAAAGTAGAAATTTATAGCTATAAATGCTTACGTTAAGAGACAAGAAAAATCTCAAATCAATAATCTAACTTTACAACCTACAGAACTAGAAAAAGAACAAAATAAGACCAAAGTAAGCAGGAAGAAGAAAATAATAAAGACTAGAGAAGAGATATATAAAATAAAGAATAGCAAAACAATAAAGACAATTACTAAAAATAAAAATCTATTTTTTTGGAGAAATTTTAAAAATTGACAAACCTTTAATTAGATGAACTAAGAACAAAAAAGAGAAGCTTCAAATTACTAAAATCAAAAAAGTAAGGGCATTACCACCACTTCAATTGTATGCCAACAAACTGGGTAAGCAAGTTGAAATGGATAAATTTTGAGAAACAAAATCATGCCAAGAGTAAATCACAAATAAATTGAAGATTTGAATAGACCTATAATAAGTAGGGAGATTGAATAAGAAAAAAAAAAAAATCTTCCAACAAAGAAAAGCCTAAGACCTGATGACTTTACTAGTGAATTTGACTAAACACTCAAATAACTAAAACCAATCTTTCTCCAACTTTTCTAAGAAGTTGAAGAAGAGATAACATTTTCTATGTCATTCAATGAGGTCAGCATTACCCTGATAACAAAGCCAGACAAAAACACTGCAAAAAAAGAAAACTGCAAATCAGTATCCTTCATAAATCTTAATGCAAAAATTTCAATAAAATACTAGCAAACTGAGTTAAGCAGCATATTATAAGGATTATGCACCATGAACAAGTGGAATTTATTCTTGGGATGCAAAAGTAATTTAACATGCAAAAGCCAATGAATGCCACACACAACATTAAGAATGTGAAGGAAAAAGCAAAACTAAATACAGGATCTTATCAATTGAGGCAGAAAAAGCATTTGATAAAATTGCACATATTTCCATGAAAAAAGGTCTGAACAAATTAGGAATGGAAGGAAACTACCACGGCATAATAAAAGCCATATTTGAAAAACCCACAACGAATATACTAAATGGTAAAAGACTGAAAGCTTTTCTTCTAAAATCAGCAACAAGGCAAAAATGCTTGCTTTCACCACCTTTATTCAATGTTGTGCTGGACGTTCTAGTCAGATAAATTATGCAAGAAAAAGAAATAAAAAATTATCCAAATCAGAAAGGAAGAAGTAAAATTATCTGTTTGCAGATGACAAGTTCTTATATGTAGAAAATTCTAAAACTTTTGTAACAAAACTGCTATAATGAATAAACAAATTCAGCAAGGTAGTGACAAAGTCAACATGCAAAAATCAATTGTATATCTGTACACTAACAATAAAAAAATGAAAACAAAATTTAAAAAATTTATAATTCCATTAGTAAAAGCATCAAAAAGAATAAAATGCTTAGGAATTAACCAAGGAGGTGAAAGACTTATACAATAAGTATAAAGTACTGATAAAGAAATAAAAGCAGTCACAAATAATAAAAATACATCCTATGTTCATAGATTGAAAGACAGTATTATTAAGTTGTCAAAGGTCAATTAAAATGGCTAAAGGACTTGAACATATATTTCTCCAAGTAAGACATACAAATGACAAGTGGCCAACAAGTATATGAAAAGGTGCTTGATATCACTAACGATTAAAGTGCAAACCGAAACCACAATGAGCTAATACCTTACATCTGTTAAAATTGCTATTGCCAAAAAGCAAATTATAGCAAATGTTGGTGATGACATAGAGAAAGTGGAACTCTTGTATACTGTTGGTGAATATATAAATTAGTGCAGCAACTATAAAAAATAGTAAGGAAGTTCTTTCAAAATAAAAAATAGAGCTATTATGTGATCCAGCAATCCAAGGTCTAGATATGTATTCTAAGGAACTGAAATTTAAAATTTGAAAAGATGTTGACACTCCCATGTTCATTACTGCATTGTTCACAATGGCCTAGACATTGAAGCAACACAAATGTTTATCAGTGGAAAATTGGATCAAAAATGTGAGATTATATATATATGAGATATATATCACACAATATGTAATACTTTATTGTGCATGTATGTGTGCATGTCTGCACACACAACAGAATACTATTCAGCCTTTTAAAAATAATGCCATTTACAGTGACATGAACAAAACTAAAGGGTACTGTTCTAAGTCATAAACTGAAGAACAAATACTGCATCATAGTACTTATATGATGAATATAAAATAGTTAAACTCATAGAAACTGAGAATGAAATAGTGGTGGCTGAGGGTGGAAGGAAGGAGACATAGGAAGGGATTTGTTGAAGAGTATGTGCGAAGTTTCTGTTAGTCAAGATGAATAAATCCTAGAGATTTACTGCACAGCATGGCACCTATAGTTAACAATGTATTATATACTTAAAAATTTGCTAAGAGGGTAGATATTGTATTAAATGTTCTTATCACACACACAGATAATAAGGAAGTGGGAGGTGATGGACAAGTTTGTGAATTGTGGTGACAGTTTCACAAGTGTATATTTATCTATAAATTCATCAAGGTGTATGCATTAAAAAATATATGATAGATCAGTTGGCATAAAAGGAACAAATGTATGACTGTAAAAAATCACCATAAACAATGTTGGAAGCCAGACGACATGCCGGGGAAAAATATTTTCAAGATATATTACAAGTGGTAAATATCCATAAAATTTAAAAAGCTTTTAATGATCATATAAGGAAAACACATCCTCCATGAGAAAAGAATACCAAAATATAAAGATGTATTTCTCAGAAGAAGAAACACACATGGAAGATAAATGTCATGTGGTAATACTATCAAATGCCTATTGAGTGCTTATAATTGTGTCAGGTATATCCAAAGTACTTTACAGTGTTAATTATTAGTCCTTACAATGAATGAATGACTTAGCTGAGCAGACAATAATATAACTAATGAGTTAGGTAATAATGCAACCAGTATGTTATATTATTATCTTACTTATCTTACAGACGAGAAAACTAAATCACAGAGAAGCTAAGTAACCTGTCCAAAATCAGGCAGTACTGGTGAAGTCCGGATTCAAATTTAGACAATCTAGCTTATCCAAACATTTTGGCGAGCAAATCTTAAATTGGTTCCTTTGCTTTGACCCACTCATGACATCGTGGATAATTGGTTTAAAGATTTAAAATCGATAATGCTCATTGCAAAATTGTTTATAAAAGAATAAAACAGTTACTTAAATGACTAACAACAGGGGAGCGAGTTAATAAATTACATATATATATATAGTTGGTATTTAATATGACATTTAGAAGACTATTTAATGATGAGAAAATGTTTCTTAGATATTGTTAAAAGTATGTAATAGCCTAATATTATAAATAAAAAATATTTTGAAATTAAAGGTTATAAAATAATTAAGTAAGATGGTCATTTCTGGATAGCAAACTTGTAGATAACTTTTAATTTGTTTTCTGGATTTTTAAAAAATTCTATGTTAAAAATCGTTGCTTCATTCTAAAACAAATTATTATGATAAACACAGGGGCTTTGGAATTGGATTCTTGGTTTTGAAGTTTGATAGATTTGAACAGTTGCATATCCTTAGTTGCTCTTCTGTAAAATTGGGCTACCACTTACAGGACTATTGTAAAGAATAATGGAATAATGAATAAAGTACCAAGTCCATAAAATATGCTCAAAACATGCAAATTCCAAGTTTCTCTGTTCTTGAGAGGTCTTGGCATAGTACCTAAATTCGTTCAACCAATTTCTAAAATTTTCCATAGTCAGGGAATTAGGATATAAGCCAGGGACTGTTGTGACGTTGAAGGTACTGAAATTGCTGGGGATCTGGGCCAGGGTTTATTGAATACAGACAATCAGTACTTCATAGTACTCTGCTAACAGAATTTACATAAGGGGGCTTGATTCAAGCCAATGCCAGTTTCAAAGCAGTCTAATCTGGAGGGTGCTGGAAGGTAGCGTAAGTTTTTAGTAAGCAGGAGTAGTCAGAGAAAAACAGGTAACAGTGACTGCTAGTTTTAGGTAATGAGTTTAACTCGGAGCATGTCTTCACTGAGTAGCTTGGGCTATATGTAAGTATGATCCAACCTTTCCAGGAGAAGACGCTTGCAAAAGGATTGTCAGAACCTCTGATAAGAGAGTTAATCAGAAATCTAAAGCAGTTTTAAAGTGACCAAACACATCAGGGTTACAGGTAAGTTCCAGTCAGCCATGTACATTGGGTACTAGCCTTAAATCTCATTGATGGAAATAGAATTCCTGGCACAGAGTCTGGCATGGCTACATGCCTCCATTCATGTACTGGGGGCCTGTGACCCACATTCTGTTTATAGATAGATATGTTCTGTTTGGACTAGAGTTTAAACACACACACACACACAAAACCACTCTGTTGAGGCATAATTGATATGCAAAAAGTTATACATTTTAATACAACTTGTTAAATTTAAAAATTTGTTTTCAATATTTAAATATTGGGAGATTTCAAGATGAAATTTGGATTTTGGATTTTTGTGAAATGTTGAACTAACTGGCAACACTAGGGTGACGCTTCCACATTGTAAAAACTGGCTAGAGCCGAGTAGCTACTGCCCCTTTTAGAAGAGGCACTGGGTCTCAGTTGTCCATACTTCTCTCTTCTCCTAACCAGCCTGTTTCACTCAGTCATCAGCTTCCTGGCCCCTGTGATCTCTACTGGTTCACAATACTGCTTTCTTCTTAGGGGAAGTGAAAGGCTTTTAAATTGATATGTACATGCCAGGCTGATAATACAGTACCTCTTGATGTAATTAGAAAATTTCAAAAATTAGAAGATTAAGTGAAGAGGTGTAGCTTATAGGCATGGTCTGTCTTACTGCTCTCCCATGCATGTAGAAGGGACCAAGAAGTGGTAGACAAGAATTCAACTGGAAATCAGGAGCTCATTGAAAATTAGAATTTCTAGTGCAAAAAGAAGCATTCTGCTCTCCCACAATTAGTAATGGTTACACTGAAATAATATTTATTAAGGAAATAACTAATATTTCAGGACTAGCCTTGATGCAACTAGCAGTGTAAGTTTTTATTTAAAATCTGGATTCACTAGACCTCAGTTTTCTAATAAGTAAATAAAGGCTTTTGAAATTAAGATTCTCCAAAGTTCCTTTTATCTCTAACATTCTATTATTCCATGCAGAAGCTTTCTATTCTTACTTATGAGCTATTATCTTCTCAACAGTGTCTAAAAGTATCTGACCTCCTACCTCTTACAGGAGGTGATTCTAAATTAAACCAGTATGGTGGCTTCCTGATCCGTTTTTCAGTTAAAAGACTAATAACATTACCAAAGCGAGCTCTTTATCTAGGGATCTGAGTCTATGACTTTCAATAAAGAAAACCATGAAATTCAGTAGATATTTTTCAGCATTAGCTTCTGATGTCAAATAGCAATACCCGCTTCAGCGCTTATTTTATATAAGCCGTAAATCAAGTTTTCTAACCAGGTAGTTTCTATCCAGAGCATGTTTTGTTAGCATTTTTCCTTTGCACAGAACTCAAAATTTTCTTTTATCACGGTAAGGGCAAGAAAACATGGCTTAGGTAGTTTATTTTTTAGTATAAATGTGCTGACAACTGTAATTTCTGTTTGGTTTCTTACAAGGTACCATTTTATTACAGCACAAAAATATACATTTTAATGCTGTCTAGACAAAACCATTGGTCCAAGCCAACACTAGAAGTGATGTGAAGTGTGTTTTCCAAGGTCTAACATTATGTATGACTTCCCCAGTAGGCAACATAATAGGATTTAGGCATCAGGAAGTTTTGAGTGTTCAAATCCCAGCTCTACCCTTTCCTAGAGATGTAAAATTGTGAACATTATTCAGTACCTCTGAGGCTTTTTTCCTGTTATAAATTGATCTGATGTTAAAATATATTAGCTAATTCCTATGATTATGAGAGTATTAAATGAGAAATGTATTCATGTGCTTAGCTCAGAATTTGTACTGGTTGTTAATAATAACAATACTGCTAATGCTGCTACTAATACAAAATTACACAAGCTTATCACTAAAAATGCATCTTGTTTCCAGAAGTTGTCATTAACAGATGTGCCCAATATATAAAAGAAACTTGTGTACTTCTCTTCAGTGCCATAAGGGGCTAAAGAAGGAGATGCATCTGCTTCGGCTTTCTTTAGGAAATTCCATGACATCTGGCACCGTGCTATTAAAAAACTCTCCACAGGTCATTCTAAATTACAAATTATGCAAATCATATTGTCTTGCATAGTCAATGAGTAGATAGCAAGAACCAAGAAAGTTTATCATTTTGAAAAATATTTTATAATAATATGGATTAGTAACTAATTGATCACTACTGATTCTGAATAAATTTGGAAAGAATAGACAAATGGGGAAGAAATGAGTTGAGACTAACTTCAGTAAATTTACTTTAGACAGAGAGTATGAGGCAATAATCCTTTGTAACCTATGTCAATGATCTCCAAAAACTATGCTTCCCTACCTACAAAAGGATTTTGAAAAGTTTTATAACTTCCTGCAAGTTTATAACTTGACTTACAAACATTTTCATTGTATATTTATATCATTCCAAATGCTGTAATATCCAACACGCTGTAATTATTGAAGTTTTTGTTTGTTTGTTTGTTTGTTTTGTTTTGTTTGTTTTTTTTGAGATGGCGTCTCGCTCTGTTGCCCAGACTGGAGTGCAGTGGCACAATCTCAGCTCACTGAAACCTCCGCCTCCCTGGTTCAAGCAATTCTTCTGCCCCAGCCTCCCGAGTAGCTGGGACTACAGTCACACGCCACCATGGCCGGTTAATTTTTGTATTTCTAGTAGAGATGGGATTTCACCATATTGGCCAGGCTGGTCTCGAACTCCTGACCTCATGATCCACCTGCCTCGGCCTCTCAAAGTGCTGGGATTACAGATGTGAGACACCACGCCCAGCCTGAAGTTTTTAAAATAAAACTTTATGTTGCTTTTTAAAATACATTCTATGTCATCTAAATACTTAGCAAAGTTGCATCAGCCTTTATTTGTTTAAAAATACACAAACTGGCTTTCCTTAAGCAGACAGAACTGTCTTCCCCCGCTGGTAGAACTACTATTTCCATTATGTCCTGACAAAATGGTATGTCTAAGTAGTATATTTAGATTTGAGAATATTGTTCGTTATCCAATGGTACTCTGCAGGAAGGTTTTGTATGTTAATTATTCTTAAGTTTTGAAATATTTAATAGTTACAATTTGTTATTTTCTTTTGGATTGAGTTTGGTTATAATTATTATTAGTTCAGAATTTATCGAAATAGCATACAATTCAAGTTTTGATGAGAATAACAAATTGTACATTAAAATATGGAAATACATGTATTAGTAGTTCATTTGTATATGAATTAGTGACTATTATGTTGAGCCATACTTTGATATCGAATTTATTCCAGTTTTTCTATATACATATATGAAAACTTGTTCATATAAATAAGTAATTGGGAACTAAAGGTGTGTTATAATCACAGTGTACCTCAATTCTTAAACCTCCTTTTAGGTAATGTGTTAAAAATTATATTGTGATCCAGCATCAAAACTTATCTTTCGTGATCCACCACATATCCATCAATTAAGTCTTTCTGCAATTTTTTAAACAGAAAAGAACTGTAAACAATCTAATTTGCAGAATGATTCATTACCCAGTCATTAGATTTCTGGAAAGTAAACTAAAATAATGTTACTAAGAATTGTCAAATGTCTACTTAGGTGCTTTATACTCTTTCACTTAGAGGTGCCTTTTAAAAATACGATATTTTATAAAATTTTGCAAATTAAAATAATATTCAATTTAAATATATATTTTCCAGTAATTTTCTGATAACATGATTCTACCTTAACATGTACTTTAAATACACTTCAGGGTTGCAGACACAACTCAGACAAGGATGTGTGAGTACTCACCAAGCTCTTCCTCATTTGCTTCCTCAATTCTTTTTTTTTTTTTTTTTTTTTTTTTATACTTTAAGTTCTAGGGTACATGTGCATAACGTGCACGTGTGTTACATATGTATACTTGTGCCATGTTGCTGTGCTGCACCCATCAACTCGTCATTTACATCAGGTATAAATCCTAT
>NW_012101360.1:197521-211721 GCF_000951045.1 Mandrillus leucophaeus | reverse complement strand
GCCCCTTCCCCCACCGCACCTGCTGGACCTTCCCCATCTTCCTGCACAAGCTCCCTGGTCCCTGGCCTAGCCAACCTTCCCTGACGGCCTTGACCCCGGAAGCCCTCTCTCCACCAAGTCCCCATTGCCTCCAAAGGAGAGCCAAGTCTCAACCAGTACCCTCCTCTCCTCTGTGGATGAATAGATCCAAGAGCAAGATCTGCTCATCCTGACCAGGGCACCCCCAAGGGCACAGCCAGCATCCTCTTCAGTTTCCAGTGTGGGAGCCTCTGCTCTGTTGGATACCCAGGACAGCTTGGGGAAGAGACACAGCTTCTGAGTCCCCCACTTCTCTCCTGTGGACTAGGGCTTTTCAAGGGCAAGGTCAGGGCATGGCTGCTTGGGGAGAGGAGCCACCATCTATTAAACTGTCCTGGGGCACAGCATCCTGTCCCTTCCTCATACAACCCTCAGCCCCAGATCACAAGGCAATACAGCCAGTCCCCTGGGCAGCACTCCACCCATTTTAGAGACAACAGTGCGTTCTAGAGAGGGATGGATCCACCCGGGGGTCCACAGCCACCTCTAGCTCCTCCTGCCTGCTGGCACCTTCCACCAGCACAGCCCTCCCCCCAACTTTTGAGGTCCTGTGGTAAATTTGTGCCCACCAGGACCTCAGAATCTCATCCAATGGCTCCCAGGAGCAATTAGGCCTCTATCCTTCTTCCGCCCTCCACCTTTCTGGGATCCAAACAGAAAAAGTCATGCTTGTGTTATCTTAATTGTAAAAGGTTTATCAAGAAAAAAGATTCAAGCAGCAGTATCCAGGAGGAGACCATGACCCCCCTAGGGGCAAGGAGGGCAGTGGTGACACAGGTCAGCACCCCACAACAAGCTGCTGGACCACACCCTGACCTGGGTGGGGAGGAGGCAGTAACTCCTTGGGGATGTAAACATAGGTCAGAGACAGCACAACCCAACCCAGAGCGGGGGCCTGCATTCCAGCGAGGCAGGCAGAGAGCGGGTGGGCAGGCAGGCAGGCCCCTGTCTTTTTCCTCTTAGGTTTCCCATTGTGCAACAGGAAGGATCTGGGGAAGACAGTGCCAAGGAGCCCAAGGACCCTGGGATCCTGGGTTTGGACCTGCTTCGAGTGTGGGGAGTTATTGCTGGTGAACTCAAATATACAGTTGCTTTCGAGAGTCTTCTCCAGGAAGGTGTCACCAGGGATCTGGGGCCCAGGGCTTATACCTCAGCACCTTGAACCCGAGGAGGGAAGGATGCTGCAATGGTCTCCTACCCGAGAGAAGCTGGGGGCCCAAAAGTGGAGGGCAGTCAGAGGCCTACAGGAGGGAGATGGCCTGTAGCCCCCTCCTGCAGGGGACAGGGTGATGCAAGGACAGCCAGCAACATGGGAGCAAGGGAGATCCCTTCCTACCACACAGGCCAGAATCCCCAAGGAAAGCGCACCTAACTTGCTTGGAAAGTAAGGGAGAGAAGAGGGAGATGTTTGCATGCCTCCATAACTTTGCCCATGCTGTTCCTCTCCCCTGAAAGTCCTTCTCCCCATGTATTGTCTGGCAGGCCCTTGTCATCCTTTAAAACACTGCCCGAATGTTGTCTACTCCATGGAGTCTTCCCTGACCAGTGGAATGCTGTGGCCCCTTCTATGAGCTTCCAGAAATCCCTCACTTAACCGTCAGTCACACTGCATTGACTTTGTCTATGTCTAACCCCGACCTTCACTGAGGACTCCTGAAGAGCAGGCAAGTTACAGCCCTGGGTGCCCAGTGTCCGACCCAGGGGTGCAGCAGGCCTCGGTGTCTGCTGAATGGATAAGGCAGCAGTGGCCAGGTGAGCAAGCAAAATAGGCTCTAGGGGAGGCTGAGACCCTGGCCTGACCTTCACTGACTAACCGGCAGCCCAGGCCTTGGCCTCGAGGGCTCTTGGCTCCATTCTCACCCCTGCTGTGCCCCACTTCTAAGGAGTGGGGAATTTCCCAGGGGTACTCATGACTCCTTGAAAGCTCCTTCTCCCAGGAGGCAGGACAGGCCGCTTCTCTCCCCAACTGCTGACCCCTCCCCCAGCCACTGCTGGTATAGGGAGGTTGGGAAAGTGGGGTGCACTGCAGTGACCAGGCCCAGGGGAAGGAGGGGGCCTAGGCACACGCGGTCAGAGGTTGTCATACATGCGCAGGGTCTTCTCCAGCTGCTGGCCCACCCGCTGGTAGAAGAGGATCTGCTGGCGCAGGTAATTCTGCATCATGTGCTTGAAGTCGAGCTCACGGCGCTGGTGGAAGTGGTTCATCTCGGCCTGCAGGGCGAAACCCACCACGCGGCAGCGCCTGCGAATGCCATCTGCCTCGTCCTGCGCCATGCGGCCCTCGTCACTCATGCGTTGGCTCTCCTTCACTTTGGCGAAGGCGCCTGGCATAGGCAGAGCAGAGGACAGCATGTTAGGGCTCTGATCTCCATGTGCTCCCTATACCCTTGAGGGCAGACAGCACCCTCATCAGTTCAACTCGGACCTCACTCCTGAGCCCCAGACCCACATTCCAGCCACCTGGGTGTCTCTGCCAGGACATTCCCCAGGTCCTCACCCTCAGTACCTCCTAAACCAAGCACATCATCTTCCCTCCAAATTTGCAGTGCCACCAGTAGCCCACACGTGACCAGTCACAGCCTTGCTTGATGGACTATGAGTTCAATGAGGATACAGCCTGTCCTCAACCTCTGTGTGTCCCTGGTACCCAGAACAAGGCCTGGCCCACAGCAGATCCTGATATAGGCCTGCTGAACTGATTCAACCCTGTCCATCACTGGACTGCCACAACAGTCCCCCCACGGCTCCCTGCCCTTTGCCCCAGCCTCTGACAGGTTCTCTGCAGCATCTAAAGAGGTCTTCCAAGCTGGGCACCTTTCCTGGCTCTCCACCACCAACAGATCAAGGTCCACACCAATCTGCCTGGCCTGGGGCGCCCTCACCTCTGGAGTTGGGCCCCTGCATGCATTCCGCAGTGACCCCCATGTTCATCAAACTCACCTGGCTCTTTCCTACCTCTGCCCCCTGGATTCCTATTCATAATTCATGGTCCCGATCAGGTGCCACTTCTACACTGGAGCCTCTCCCAGTTCCCCTGACAGAATGCCTCCCCCATGTCACCTGTGCCCTGGCTCCCCACTCCCACCCCCATCACACTTATGATTCTAAAGCAACTCTTCAAAGGCCACCTGGTGTATCTCCCAGACATGCACGCCCTGTTCCCTCCTCATCCCAGCCCCCAGGGAACTAGAGGAGGTTGTGTAATAACCAGGTAACAGATGGGGGGTGGAGATGAACCTGAGCAGAGGACCCAATTTAGAAGAATCTGAATGAATGAACAAGCAGTTGGTGAATGAATTTCAGTTCTGAATTAAAAGGGACTTGACTAATTCTGCCTTTAAGCCAGTAGGGACAGTTGCTGGGAAGAGAAGGAAGTTTGCCTGTGCCTGGCACTCAGTCACCGAGGGCTACAGGGAATCCACCATGCAAAGAAGATTAGGAGGTGGGAAGGGTTGGCACAGTGAACAGCACACCCCTGAGCACTTCAAACGCACCCACTGCACACAGACAGCATGCTCAATATCCATGCTTTCCCACTTCTCCTTTAAGGAGGGCTCTTGAGGGCCTTCTAGATGGTATTCTCTTCACTCCCTGACTGAAATTGTCCAGTGCTTTCTAAATGCATTCATTGAGCACTCACTGTATATCAGGCCCAGGGCTCTACATGCTGGGAATAATTCTGGATGCCTTTAGAAGGGACAGCATCCATGTTAGTTGACAAGTGCATGGCTAATCGGCTAATAGTAGCATTTCAGGCAAACAGACTCAAGTTCAGAGAGTCTCCAGGGCTGCTCACACAGCACCCAAAAGAAATCTGCAGTCCCCAGCTCCCAGCCCACTCAGTCCTTCTGCCACCTTCCCTGGACCACCTCCTGCACCATCTCAACAGCCCAGCCCTGGGCAGCAGAAGGGGGATCACCCCAAGGCCCAGGATAGGACCCAGAAAGAGACATCAGAGCTGGAAAGGCCCAAAAGGTCAGGTGTCTGACCCTCAATTCCACCTCCACCCTACTACTGTACAGAGGAGGCCAAGGCCCTGAGGGACAGGAACTTGCCCAGAACTCCCAGCCTCTGTCCTGCCTGGTCCTCCACAGCTGGGGGTTGGACACCACTTCTGTTGCAGGGAGTACATGCTAGGTCCTTCAGGCATGTGTGTGGGGCCCCCAGACATTGGACACAGGGATTCAAGAAGGTCCCAAGGAGTAGGAAGAACCGTAACAAGAAAGGTAGAAAACAGCAGGGTGAAGAAACTGGAGTTAAACTTCCACAGAAGGAACCCAGCTAAAGGGGAGATACTGAACTAGCCTGGATTCCACCTGCCTGAGAAAGTTGGCACAGTGGAAGTGCATCTGTAGACTTTTCCTGCCCATGGCCTTGAAGGAAGGAAAGGTCTCTTTTGCTAATGAGGAGCCCAAAGAGTAAGAATGAACCCATTGCAATGGTTAGGTATCCAAAGACAGGCAGGAGGCCAGGGATGGGGAGCAAAGGCCACAGAGGTCGGGGGGAAACAGGCCCCACCCTACTCTCCGTTACCCCTCCACCCTGTGACTCAGCTCTGGGGCCAGGACCAGCTAATGCTAATGCACCCCACCCCACAGGCTGGGAGTCATGGCTCAGGCCTGTCCAGCATCCCCCCTACATTCTACTTAAGACTTAACCTGAGAGCTGAGGACCCAGGAGGACCTCCTGCCTCAGCACTCCTCTTACAGGCTGGGTCCCAGAAATGCAGAAAGGAGGGCTGCAGCCCACCAGCTGCAGAGTCCCAGGGATATTCCTTAAGCTCCCACCTCAATCCATCTTGCCGCTACCTCTTGGAGATAGCTAACATCCACCCCAGGTTGGGGGCAGGAGGGAGCAGGAGGTCTGAGTCTTAGTCCTAGCTGTGTCCTCTCCAGCATGCCACTGCTCTTGCCTGGGCTCCAGGTCTCCCCACTGCCCAGTGGGACAGGTTGCCCTAGATGTGATGTTGTTGACAACCTCTCATACGGTATAGTGCTTTAGAGTTTCCACATCTGTAAAATGGGATAATAATAGTACCCGCCCTATAGTATCGTTGAGGCTTAACTGAACTAATATGTACACAGTAGAAAGGATCGTATCTGAGATAGAATAGGAGCTCCAGATGCTACATGCTATAGCTTGAAAACTACTTTTCTTTTCTTTCTTTTTCTTTTTCTTTTTTTTTTTTTTTTTTTTGAGATGGAGTCTTGTTCTGTTGCCCATGCTGGAGTTCAGTGGCTTGATCTCGGCTCACTGCAACCTCCGCCTCCCAGGTTCAAGTGATTCTCCTGCCTCAGCCTCCCAAGTAGCTGGGATTACAGGTGCCCGCCACCATGCCTGGCTATTTTTTTGTATTTTTAGTAGAGACAGGGTTTCACTATGTTAGCCAGGCTGGTCTCGAACTCCTGTGATCCGCCCACTTTGGCCTCCCAGAGTGCTGAGATTACAGGCATGAGCCACGGAGCCCAGCGCAAACTGCTTTTCTATCCATGAGCTCACAGCAAGTACCTTCAGGTGGTAGCTCACAGCAGAGTATTATTCTCTTTGTTTACGCCTAGGGGGGTGAGGTAGAGGGAGGGCTAGATAATGGCTTAGAACCCAGAGGCTGAACCCATCTGTCCCCAAAGCAAGAACTTGTCCCTACAATGGCCACTTTGCTTTGACCACGCTGTCCCTGTGGCCCCTCCATGGATGCTCTGTGGTCCTGGGCCTATCTCTAGCCCATGGGACCAGTGAAGGAGCACCCAAGCCTTCCTCCCTCCTCTTTCCCCTTCTGGCTCAGCTCTCCATCCCTGGGGATCCCCTCCCCTATCTGGGGGGCACAGTAGAAACACAGTAGAAATCCTGGGCTGCGAAGTCAGACACATTGGGCGCCAGCTCCTGCTCTGAGGCTCATCTGCATTGCTGCACCTCGTCTGTAAAACGGAGGTGACCACATTGCCCTCCTGACCTGTCATGAGCCTTAGGACCAGCCCTGCTCTTGCTGGCTCTTAAGTTGGGGGTCCATAGGTCCCGGCTTGCCCCGGACAGTCCTGGACACTTTCCCCTTGTTGTCCTGGGATCACTATTGCTAGGGCCCCCTTTTATGCCCCAAACTGCCTATGGTTACCCTTCTCTTAGGAGACCCCTGGATTGGGCTACGGGGACTAGGCCCGTGGGAAGACCAGGCTCCTCTCAGCTCCAGCCAGGGTTTATGTCCCATTTTATTTCATTTTATTTTTATTTTTGAAAAGCATACAAATTTGTTTAATGTAAGTTTCACATGACATGGAGCCCTCCTAAGGAAATGAAGACCCTCAGGTCCCATTTTGTTCACCTAGAGACTGAGGGGAGAAATCTCTCCCAAAGTCATGTCAGATGCAAAGTTTGTCCAAATCTTGGTCTCCTGACTCCCACCTAGGCCTCCACTGTCCTTCCTCCCACACACTCACCACCCATTCAGATGTCCAGACAAGCTGAACAGAATCCTTGGGGCCCAGGACCCAACTGTTCTTCTCCTTTCTGTGAGACGGGCTCCACCCCTAGGGCCAGCATAGGACCCCCTCCTTATCACCCCCATTGGGCTGTGGTCCCCAAAGCCTGTCCAGTTCTGTCTCAGTACCCGCTCCCTAACTTGCCCCACACCACAGGCCTGGGAAGAGCAGTGCGGAGCCCAGAACTTAGAGTAAGCCAGAGGGGGCTTAGCCCATTGGTAGGGTTCATCCCGGGAAGGGAAGGAGGTGGGCTGGCCTCTGCTTCAGGTCAAATGCATCAGCACAGAGGACAGTGGCCCGACTCTTAGAAACACCTCAAGTCGAAACTCAGAAATGGCCTCTCTCAGTTCGGTCTCTCTGCCCAGGGTCAGAAAGGCCAATCTGGCTTCCCCCTCAGCCTGGGAGGCCCTGGTGTCCTTCCTGGGTGTGGGGCTGCCCTAATGCCCTCACCTCTGTTCTGGGTGGGGGTCCCCAGCCACTACATGGGAGCATCTGTTTAATCATTGCGCTCCCCCTCCTGCTGTCTGCGCAGGAACAAGCCATCTAAGGAGCTGGTTGAACCAGCCTTCCCACTTCTGCTCAGGGAGACACCTGCCCCAGTGGGCCCCCAGCAGGCCTGGCCATCTCCCCTGCCCTACTCCTGCCCCAGAGCTCAGAGTCAGAGCTAAGGTGTCATTCTGCTTCTGAACCAGACCCACCCCAAGAGTCCCTTCCCACCCACTCCCTCGAAGACCCGACCTTCCCTTGTTTTACAGACCAGGAAACTAAGACCCAGAGAGACAAAGGCACTCCCCAGGGATGCACAGCAATCTAGGGGCAGAGCCAAGACTAGCACTCAGGTTTGTGTTTCGTGGAGTTCAGAGGAGGAAGAAGAAAGGTAGAGATGAGAAAAAAGAAAAAAAAAAACAGGAAGAGGAAGAGGATATAGTGAGGGGAGAAAGGAGGCTGGGAGCTAGAGAAGTTATAGAAGTCAACCTCTTGGTAAAGGAAAGTAAGGGCAGCTTACCCCAGGCCCTCCCTGGTGGTGGTGGGTGACATGTTTCCTGTTCCCCAGGCTCAGTCCAGAGGTCTGCCTCCTGGCCCCACCCAGAGTCAAACTCCCCACCAAGCCAGGCCTGACCTCAGGGCCCAAGGGCCAGGGAGCCAGCTCCACGCCCTGCATACGAGTTACCCAGCAGCCCCAGGGAGGATCACACCTCTCTCCTGACATCTGCCCTCCTAGCTGTCCCCAGGACTCAGGCACCTGCTGGGGCAGTCACTGGCTGTCTCCTCAGGCAAGAAGAGAAGCCAGGCTTGGGAAGCAGGAGTTGGATAGGCCATGTGGGCAGTGCCCTGGACCCCTGATTCCGCAGCCTGGTCCAGCCAGGGTGCCCCTGTGTGACCCAGGATGAGTCATTTCCCCGGCAGTTCCTTGACAGCCCCAGCAGTAACAGGCAGAGGCCCATCCTGTCCCTCCCCCACGGAGAGGGTCATGACAACTGAAAACATGGCTAGGCTTGGGAAGTGGCCAACATGGACGTGTCCTTGGGGAGGTGGCAGGAGGAAAGGACAGTCCCAGCCGGGCCACAGGCTGTGCAACCACTCTTCTGTGGACCTAACTCCTTCATCCGCAAAATGGGGACAGGGATCTTCCTGCACACAGACAAGACGCTCATAGAGAGAATACACAGTGGTGAGAGTAACTTGCAAAGCTGCAAAGGTGGGGAGGTGAACTTGCAAGGGGCAGAAGACAGGCCCCCACTCTGAGCTCTTGTTATCTGGGTTGGGTCTCTGTCTCCCAAGGGCCTACCAGCTCCTCAAGGGCAAGGCCTGGGGCCTGGTCATCTGTGTGTTCTCAGAACCCAGCATGACACCATGCATGATGGGTAAATGAGATCCAGAGAAAATGAATGAACTGACAAGAAGGTAAATATCAAGCTCCATGAGGACAGAGACCAGGCCTGTGCACAACAATATTCCTGCACCTAGAAGCACATTTGCACAGATACAGAGTTGATACTCAACATGTTTGTTTGTTTGTTTGTTTTAGAGACAGGGTCTCACTCTGTCACCCAGGCTGGAGTGAAGTGGCACAATCGGGCTCACTGTAGTCTCAACCTCCTGGGTCCAAGTGATTGATCTTCCTACTTCAACCTCCCAAAGTGCTGAGATTACAAGCATAAGCCACCATGCCCAGTCCAACACATTTGTTAAATGAATGATTGAGACAGAGAAATAAAGATAAGTTGCTCCATTCTATCCAGGCCATCCCCATCTCCCCAGGGCCCAGCAGAGAGTCAGACTCAGGATGGGTTTCCTGCCTGCACTGGGTCTTACCTTTCTGTAGGTGGATGATGTCAGGGAAGTTAGAGAGCAGGCCCTGGTAGAGAGACAGTGTGTCCAGCATCTGGAAGAGGTCATTCTTGGGCTGCTCAGCAAACATCTCCCCGATGGCTTCATAGGTACGGCCCGTGTGAGAAATGGCACTGTTGAGGGCCTCAGAGCAAAAAGGGGGGTCCATCTGGAAGGAATGACTGATGGCCTGGAAGGCACTGCCCAGCTTCTGGAATTCCTTGCGGAAGCCCCCCACGTGTTTACGCACCAGCTCTGACGCCACGGTGCTGAGCTGCAGGACACTGTCGTCCATCTTCTTACTGAAGGCCTTGAAAGTGTCCACGCGATCTTCCACGTCCTGCAGGTCCTGGTGCTCGGTGGGGATCTGGAAGGTGAGCAGGAAGCTGGCACCCACCATCTCATCCTTCTCCGCCCGGCGTTTGCCCATCTTCCACTGCTTGTCATCTAGGCAGCTAAGGAAATGCTGGAAGCCTTCGTACTGGGAGAGCACAGGGTGGCTGGTCATGTGGTCCATCCAGAGGATGAGTCTCCGCTTCCGCTTTTCAATGAAGTCCTCCTCGAAGCGGCCTGTGGCCTGCTTCTCAGGCAGGTGGGGCACTGAGATGACAGTGAACTTGTGTAGCAGGCGGTTATAGAGCCAGTCAAAGTGTTTGTAGCGCCGGTAGACAGGTGAGGCAGCATGGGTGGGTGTGAGCTTGTAGGAGATGTAGCTTTTGATGCCCTTGAACTTGGTCTGTTTTGTGGGGTCCTCCACAGAGCAGGCAAATGGGTGGGGGTTGGCCTTCCACTGGGGGCCACGAGGGCCCATTTCAATGGAGTATGTCTCAGCGATCTTGGCCATCATGGGCACATCACCCAGGATGAAGGCCTCCACTCCAGAACGCACAAAGCATGAGAAACGGTTGAGGTTACGGCCCACCACACTGCCTCGCTTGGCAGATGCCAGGCTGTCCTGCCGCTCCAGCGGTGGCTTGGGCCGGAAGGCCATGTGCTGGCTGGGGTAGGCACCAGGGTAGGAGAGGTTGAGGGGAGGGTGCCCATTGGTGCCCAGCCCACCAGCCCGTGGCTCCTCCACCACTGTGCATCCATCGTCCCAGTCATCCCAATCATCATCATCATCCTCCTCGAAGCTACCCTGGTTTGAGAGGAAGCCACTGCCCCCACCACTCCTAGCTGGGTTGGCCACACTGGGGCTATTGTACAAGCTCACGTGGGCCCCTGGAGAGCCTGCAGGGCTGCTGGAGTAGTCAGCATGGTTGGTGCTGATGCCAGAACGGACGATCTCCACGTAAGAGGCAGGAAAGAGCCCTGTCTCCCCACGGCTGTTCTGGCCCTGCAGCCAGCCATCCAGTGAGATCTCGCTGAAGATGACCAGGTCCTCATCCTGCTGGATGCTGATTTCCTCCTTGTTCTCACTGTGAAAGTCATAGAGGGCTCGGCCTTTCAGTGTCATGGTTGGGCTGGGTGGTATAGACAGATGGGAAGGAGAGGGTCCTGTCCAGACCCGGGATGCTCACAAGGAAGTCCAAGAATGCACTCGCAGCTGAATGGCGCTTACACAGTTCAATCTCTCAGGTCCTAAGGTGGGGTCTCAGCACCCACAGATGCTGTCCAATCTCCCGCTCTTCAAAGCAATGTCCACGGCCCAGAAACTGCCCTATCAGGTCTCCGGCATATGCTTGTGAGCAGGGAGGGCTCATGTCCATAGCCTCCTCCCTTAGCAGCCCCTGGGGGATTAGAGGGGAGTCTCTCCTAACTCCTACTCCCAGAAGAAAAGTCAAGTGACCTGGAGAAATCTGCCCTGCGAGGGGAAAAATTCGACACTTTCCACTGGAACAACGTTCTAAAATAGAAGAGACTCACTCGGAAACCACCATTCCAGAAACCCAGGCAGGGCTCGGCTGTCCCTCTGGCTCCCAGATTCTTTTGGCCACTCTCGCTTTGGGAGGCTCTCACATTCCTCTGCAGATCTGCCCCTTCCTCCTTCCTCCTCCTCTTGCTCCTGGGCCACTGGGTTTTCAAATATCCGGAAAATCCAAGAGGGGCAAGGAGAAAAGCAGCAGCCGCCTGAATCGAGTCCAAGGGTGGATGTGTCCGGCTTCACAACGAGCCAGGCCGGGAAAACAAGGACTGAGGCTTACACAACAGGCCGCCAACTCTTCGACCCCGGCTGCGCAGCCAGAGCCCCCGCCGGCTCGGGCGCCCTCTCCCCGCCCCAGAAGTGGCCAGTCCCAACCCCGGAGGAAGGAGGGGGCGCGACAAGGCGGTCGGGCGACTTCTGGCCAGTCGCTGAGTGGTCTCTTTTGTTTGCCTAATTCCTCAGCAGTTTCTGAGACTGACGCTGACCCTGCTCTGAATCCCAGGAACCCCGTCCAAAGGTAACCCCAGCAGAAACCAGTTCCTCACCCGGGACTTACGACCCCCGACCCCCACCCTCGCGTGCACGCACACACTCAACAGTTTGGAGTTTGGAGAGTGAGCTCCGGCGAGCAGATGGCGCGGCTGGCCGTCTGTCCGTCCGTCCTCCGCTCCGCCCTGCGGGGCCCGGCCAGTGGGGGGCGGGCTGCGCCCCCAGCCTGCCTTCCCCTGCGCTCGCAGACCCTCCGCGCCGCCAGCGAGAAGGCAGCTCCAAAACAAAAACGCGATTCCGGGAGGTGGCGTCCCGAGGAAGGAGGGGATCGCCAAAGGGGAGGTGAGGGGTGGGGAGAGGGAGGAGGGAGGGGGAAGCAGGCTGGAGAATCGGGCAAACTCCGCTGCACTTCCGTGCGCCCCGGCGGGGCAGGGACGGCCAGCTCCGCCCTCCCGCGGGCCCGGGGCGCAGCAGCCGAGCCCCCGCCTACTCCTCCGCGCGGCTTCCCATCTGGCCAGTGCCCTCGCTCAGTCCCGGAGGCAAGAGGGAGGAAACGACCCGGGAACGAGGGAGCCCGAGAGCCTCCGGGGCTGGTCTCTGGGACCGCCACCTCCCCTGCTCTCCCTCCGTCTGTCTGCCCTCGCCGGGAGACACCTCACGCCCCCGTGGTTGGAGCGCCCGGCGGTGGAGCTTGCCAGCCACTGCTGCCTCGCTTCCTGGACTCCGTCATCCTCCTGCCTTTTCCGTGACGCAAATGGAGTAAAACTCCCAAAGTTTGCAAAGCGTGGGGCTGCAAGGAGCACCGCGCCAGAGCCAGGATGGGGAAATCGGGCCGGGCGGGGAGAGGTGCGTGAAAAGCCGTGCCAGCTGGGGTTGGGGAGCAGAGTCGCGGGCTCGCCTTCCCACCTTCCCATTCCCCACTCCTGCTCCGCAGGGACGGGGTCGTGGCGCAGCTCGGAGATTGTTTTCCGGAGGGGTAGAAACGGCCTGCGCGTTCCGGGCGTCTGACCTAAGATACCGACAGCTGAGGGTGCAGCACCCTAGCCAGATAGGGCGACCCTGCCCTGGGCGACTAGCTTGGAAGGAGGGAAAGACACTACCCTACATCTGCAGCGACAGGGAACAAGTCTAGGTGCCACCCAGTTCCGTGTTGCTTAGTGCGGCAGCGGGACTGGATGTTCTGTACTAGCCAGGGGCAGCAAGGAGAGAGGTGGTCAGGTAGAGAGTCTTGAGGCAAGTGGGATCTGATCCTCGGTCAGCATATCTGGAACACTTTGGGCACTGACTCTGCTAGGCACTGTGCTGGGCACTGGGGAGTACACCACAAGTCAGTCGGGGTTCCCATCCTGGGGGGCTTACAGTCCATCCTCTCTTGTCTTTAATCAATCCATTCTCAGTCATTCATTCAGCCAAGTCATGCACTCAAGAAACATTAACTGAGTATCTACTCTGCACCAGGCCCCTGAGCTACAAAGACAATTAAGACATTATCCTTATTTTCCAAAAGCTCAGATGTGTTGTGACAAGTAGACAAATGCTCCCTGCCCAGTGTGACTAGTCAGTGCCATGAAAAGTGCACATGAGGATACCTACTCCAGCCTGGGTGGAGCAAGGATCAAGGAAACCTTCCTGAAGAAGGAGGTGCCTAAGATGAGGCAAAGGCTTCAGGAGGATCCCCTTTCCTGGCTGTACCCTGGAGTCTTGTCTGCCCTGTCCAGCTAGATCTTCCCTTCATTCTCTCTCTAGTCACTTATTGCAGATTAACTGGTACAAGGTAGTTCTGCTAAAGATGGATACCTTTGGCTGTTTTGAGGGACATGGTTCCCAGACCTCTGGCCCCAAAACCCAGTTTCACTGGTTGAGTGAGTGCATCCGACTAGCTTTGCAGGTCTGGCATTTGACCAGAATAAAGGCCTGTGTACAAACCCCAGAAGGCTAGGTATTAATTTGCACAGCGAAATAAAACTGTCAAGCAGAACTGAATTTCTGCATCAATAGATCAAGGCAGTTTGGGCTACCCCTTGGGAAGCCCAGTTACCAGAAAGTTAGCTCAGTGAGTCCAGAACCTCCAAGAGGGGAAAAGGTATGACGAGTCTCTTAGTCAAGTAACCTTAAAACCTTGTTTCCTGTCATGGGGCAGCCTTGATTCTAAAGACACAGTTCCTCCTAGCATCTCTAAGACTGAATATATGTTTTCCCCACATGCTTTTAGGACCCCTCTTCCCTGTGATCTATCTTCTGTCCACATAGCCTTTCTCTAAACTGAGTTTAACAATAGCATCAGGGCAGGGTGCAGTGGCTCACACCTGTAATCCCAGCACTTTGGGAGGC
Organism: Mandrillus leucophaeus; assembly: GCF_000951045.1. Taxonomy (NCBI): domain Eukaryota; kingdom Metazoa; phylum Chordata; class Mammalia; order Primates; family Cercopithecidae; genus Mandrillus; species Mandrillus leucophaeus. The sequence continues at coordinate 198,155 of NW_012101360.1, read as the reverse complement.
CAAGGCAGGTGGATCACTTGAGCTCAGGAGTTTGAGACCATCCTGGGCAACATGGTGAAACCCCGTCTCTACTAAAAATACAAAAATTAGCTGGGCGTGGCGGCGTGTGCCTGTAGTCCCAGCTACTCAGGAGGCTGAGGCAGGAGAATCGCTTGAACCCAGGAGGCCAAGGTTGCAGTGAGCCGAGATTGCACCCGCCACTGCACTGCAGCCTAGCGACAGAACAAGACTCCATCTCAAATTTTTTTTTTTACTCCACTTTCCCCACCAGCTATTGCCCCATTCCTCTGCTCACCTTTGCAGCAAAATTCCTTGAAATAACTCTCTCTCCTAAGTGCGTCCAATTTCTTTTCTCCTGTTCTCTCTTTAAATCCCTCTAGCCAATCTTTTACTCCCACACTCCACTGAACTATTCTTGTCAAGGTCATCAATATCCTTGGTGTTGCTGGACCCTAATGGTATTATTCTCAGTCCTTCTCTTATTTAACCTTTTGGTAGCATTTGACCTGGTTGATCACTCCTTCCTCCTGGATACACTTTCTTCATTTGCATTGGAGAGAACATACTCTCCTGATATTCCTTCTGCCTCACTGGTTCATCCTCTTCTCTCCAATAATTCTTTTTTTTTTTTTTT
>NW_012101360.1:194270-195366 GCF_000951045.1 Mandrillus leucophaeus | reverse complement strand
CATGGTTGGGCTGGGTGGTATAGACAGATGGGAAGGAGAGGGTCCTGTCCAGACCCGGGATGCTCACAAGGAAGTCCAAGAATGCACTCGCAGCTGAATGGCGCTTACACAGTTCAATCTCTCAGGTCCTAAGGTGGGGTCTCAGCACCCACAGATGCTGTCCAATCTCCCGCTCTTCAAAGCAATGTCCACGGCCCAGAAACTGCCCTATCAGGTCTCCGGGCATATGCTTGTGAGCAGGGAGGGCTCATGTCCATAGCCTCCTCCCTTAGCAGCCCCTGGGGGATTAGAGGGGAGTCTCTCCTAACTCCTACTCCCAGAAGAAAAGTCAAGTGACCTGGAGAAATCTGCCCTGCGAGGGGAAAAATTCGACACTTTCCACTGGAACAACGTTCTAAAATAGAAGAGACTCACTCGGAAACCACCATTCCAGAAACCCAGGCAGGGCTCGGCTGTCCCTCTGGCTCCCAGATTCTTTTGGCCACTCTCGCTTTGGGAGGCTCTCACATTCCTCTGCAGATCTGCCCCTTCCTCCTTCCTCCTCCTCTTGCTCCTGGGCCACTGGGTTTTCAAATATCCGGAAAATCCAAGAGGGGCAAGGAGAAAAGCAGCAGCCGCCTGAATCGAGTCCAAGGGTGGATGTGTCCGGCTTCACAACGAGCCAGGCCGGGAAAACAAGGACTGAGGCTTACACAACAGGCCGCCAACTCTTCGACCCCGGCTGCGCAGCCAGAGCCCCCGCCGGCTCGGGCGCCCTCTCCCCGCCCCAGAAGTGGCCAGTCCCAACCCCGGAGGAAGGAGGGGGCGCGACAAGGCGGTCGGGCGACTTCTGGCCAGTCGCTGAGTGGTCTCTTTTGTTTGCCTAATTCCTCAGCAGTTTCTGAGACTGACGCTGACCCTGCTCTGAATCCCAGGAACCCCGTCCAAAGGTAACCCCAGCAGAAACCAGTTCCTCACCCGGGACTTACGACCCCCGACCCCCACCCTCGCGTGCACGCACACACTCAACAGTTTGGAGTTTGGAGAGTGAGCTCCGGCGAGCAGATGGCGCGGCTGGCCGTCTGTCCGTCCGTCCTCCGCTCCGCCCTGCGGGGCC
>NW_012101360.1:193089-193746 GCF_000951045.1 Mandrillus leucophaeus | reverse complement strand
CAGGAGTTCGAGACCAGCCTGGCCAACATGGCGAAACCCCATCTCTACCAAAAATACAAAAATTAGCCAGGCGTGGTGGCAGGTGCCTGTAATCCCAGCTACTTGAGAGACTGAGGCAGGGAGAATCGCTTGAACCTGGGAGGCGGAGGTTGCAGTGAGCCAACATCACGCCATTACACTCCAGCCTGGGCAAGACTCTGTTTCAAATAATAATAATAAAATAAAAAATAAAAAATAGTCGGGCATGGTGGCATGTGCCTGTAGTTCCAGCTACTCAAAAGGATCGCTTGAGGCTGGAAGGTTGAGGCTGCAGTGAGCCCTGGTTGTACCACTGCACTCCAACCTGGGCAACACGGTGAGACCCTATCTCAAAAACAAAAACAAACAAAAAACATAAGTGTCAATCCTTTGCTCAAAACCCCGAAGTATCTGCCTCTCAACATAAAAGCCAAAGTCTTTTCAAGGGACTACAAGCTCTTTAATCTCTTCCTCTCCTCCTTGCCCACTCTGCTCCAGCCAAAATAGCTTTCTTATTCTTCTGACATGCCAGGCACATTCCTGCCTTAAGGCATTTCCACTGTTTCCTCTTCCTGAAATGTTCTCCCTCTAGATATCCACACATGGCTTACACCCTATAAAATATCACCTTCTCAGTAA
>NW_012101360.1:178954-190779 GCF_000951045.1 Mandrillus leucophaeus | reverse complement strand
AGGACTACACGCGCTACAACCAGCTGAGCCGTGCGGTCCGTGAACTGGCGCGGCGCCTGCGCGACCTGCCCGAACGCGACCAGTTCCGCGTGCGCGCTTCGGCCGCGCTGCTGGACAAGCTGTATGCTCTCGGCCTGGTGCCCACGCGCGGTTCGCTAGAACTCTGCGACTTCGTCACGGCCTCGTCCTTTTGCCGCCGCCGCCTTCCCACCGTGCTCCTCAAGCTGCGCATGGCGCAGCACCTTCAGGCTGCCGTAGCCTTTGTGGAGCAAGGGCACGTACGCGTGGGCCCTGATGTGGTTACCGACCCCGCCTTCCTTGTCACGCGCAGCATGGAGGACTTTGTCACTTGGGTGGACTCGTCCAAGATCAAGCGGCACGTGCTGGAGTACAATGAGGAGCGCGATGACTTCGATCTGGAAGCCTAGCGGATCTTCCACTTTCCATGGCTGTCTTTTACAGATGGGAAAACTGAGGCCTGATTCTGGAGATTCTATGAGGGTGCTTTCCCCAAGGGTGTCAGATGGTCGTAGGTTCTTAAGAACTTGATTCATCAGTGGCAGGCCTTGCATAGAGCCACGGGAGGTGCGTCCTTGTTTTCCAGGAAAAGTTCTTAGAACTTGGACTACTGATTATTAATTGACTCTGCCTTGGAAAGCAGTGGGAAGTAAGTTGGTGCTGCACTGGGGTATTGTTGGCTTCTTGTGTTGGAAACTTTGTAATCTAAAAGGAAAAACCGCAAATCCCTACGCCCTGTTTCCCTTTATCTAGTCTTGTAGTTGGACTGGTTCAATTCGTTTAACTCCAATTCTTGCTCCTGGCCGTGGTTAAGCTGTGTACAGATGATGGAGAGTTTGGCCTTAAGTTTTTATAAACTGAGCGAGACTAGTGTTCAGGATCTCCTCCCTTGTTTAAATGCCAATAAATGCCCCAACTGCTTTGTAAGTGCAACTTTTTAATCTGTCTGGTTTTCCTTTATTTTCTCTAGAGATGGAGTCTTGCTCTGTCACCCAGGCTGGAGTGCAGTTGAGCGATCTCGGCTCACTGCAACTTTCGCCTTCCGGGTTCAAGCAATTTTCCTGCCTCAGCCTCCCGAGTAGCTAGGATTATAGGCACCCGCCATCGCGCCCGGCTAATTTTTGTATTTTTAGTACAGTCAGGGTTTCACCATGTTGGCCAGGCTGGTCTGGAACTCCTGACCTCGTGATTCGCCCGCCTCGGCCTCCCAAAGTGCTGGGATTACAGGCGTGAGCAAACTGTGCCCAGACTCTGGTTTTCTTATATAGAGTCATATTTATAGGTCCTAGGAGCCCAGAGAAGAATAGGGTCAGCAGCGAGCGACCTGCCTATGGATGAGATGTGCAACAGGGGCCAGATGTGGAGGATGCAGGATGTTGTACAGGATTGGGCAAATTTGTCACTTTACCAGTCCCTTCCTTGGAATGAGTGTTTTGGCAGAGCTCTTCCTCACATAACTTCCTGTTGATATTCCAGCCCCAGGAAATACCGTATTAGAGGGCTGGGATGTTTGCTTGCCTAAGGAAATAATCACCCTGTAGCTTGGCCATCTAGCGGTTAGAAGTGGCCTGGGAGGTTCCTGAAAATTTAGATGACAGCAGTGATAGAGAATTAGAAGGGAGACTACCAAGTTTTACTCAAGATTTCTTTATTATTTTTTCTTTTCTTTCTTTTTTTTTTTTTTCACACAAGGCCCGGACTGGAGTGCAGTGGAGCTGTCACAGCTCACTGCAGCCTCGATCTCCTGGGCTCAAGCCGTCCTCCCACCTCAGCGTCCCCAGTATCTGGGATTATAAGCATGTGCCACCACACTTGGCTAGTTTTTAATCTTTGTAGACACAGGGTTTTGGCATGTTACCCAGGCTGATCTCAAACTCCTAAGTTGAAGCAATCCTCCTGCCTCAGCCTCCCAAAGTGCTGGGATTACAGGTGTGAGCCACCGTGCTTGGCCAGGTCCTCTAAAAGGACAATAAATAGGATGCTGAGATCAGTGGATTGACTTTTAGGCGTTCCTTGTTCGCTTCCCCAGGTGAGGCAGCATTTGGTGAAGAAATGATGTAGAGAAGGGGACTTACTACATCATGGGATGATGTCATACCAAGTACTTCTGCTATATGTCAGCCCCATTTTTAAGTGCACCACCTGTATTGGCCCATTTCAACCTCCCCACAATCCTATAAAGTGGAAAACACAATTCTCAACTTTTCAGATGAGGGAACTGAGGCAGAGATGGGTCAAATTACCAAAGATTATATAGCCAGTAAGCAATGGACTGGGACTGTGTCAGTATCAGCACACCCAGCCCTTGGTGTGTGTCAGAGTTCAGAAAGAGTCTCTGAACTTGAATTTACAAACCAGCAGGGAAAAGCAGCAGCACTAGACAATGTGATCGGTCTCCACAGGATGCTGTATAAAGGTGTGAGGAGGGAGCAAACATTGTACTGGGAAGGCTTTAAGGAAAAGGTGATATTCAAGTTAGGAAGGGAACGAACTCTCATCTAGGCCCTGCTAATGCTAGGCTGCCATTCACTCTTACCAACAACTCTGCAAGGTAGTTGGTGGTATCTATAACTTCAGTTTGGGAAACAATTGGAATAAGAACTTGTCCAAGGCTAGGTTTCAAGTCCAGTCTCACGTGACTTCAGAGGCCATGTTTATTTCAGTGCTGTCCCTTTAGAAGTGGAAGGAGAGAGAATCCTGCTCTCCAGCTCTGGTGGCTGGGCATAGTCTGCCCATTTGGAGGAACATCCTCAGGACTCCCAAGATTGTGGATCTCATGGAGGAAAAGAAAGTGACTGTACAAGGCAGGACCCCTGTGGCCCTCCAGACCCACAAGGCATGGCAGATAGATCAGCCCCCTTGGAGTAATTGGACCCTGCACCCATGACCCAAGCAGATAAAAACCTCAAAATTCAGGCCAGGTGCGGTGGCTCATGCCTGCAATCCCAGCACTCTGGGAGGCCGAGGCAGGCAGATCACTTGAAGCTAGGAGTTTAAGACCAGCCTGTCCAACATGGTGAAACCCCATCTCTAGCAAAAATATAAAAATGAGTCGGATGTGATGGCACATGTCTGTAAACCCAGCTACTTGGGAGGCTGAGGCAGAAGAATAGCTTGAACCTGGGAGGCAGAGGTTGCAGTGAGCCGAGATCATGCCACTGCACTCCAGCCTAGGCAACAGAGTGAGATTCCGTCTCTAAATAAATAAATAAATAAAACAAGAATAAAAGCTTTAGACTTAAGAAAAAAAATCTGCTAGGCATGGCGGCTCATGCCTGTAATCCCAGCACTTTGGGAGGCTGAGGCAGGAAAATTGCTTGAACCCGGGAGGCAGAGGTTGCAGTGAGCCGAGATCGTGCAACTGCACTCCAGCCTGGACAACAGAGCAAGACTGTCTCAAAAAAATAAAAAATAAAATAAATAAATAATCACTCAGCTAGCTAATAATGGCTACCCCGACAGTGCTTACTACGCCCTAGGCTTTGTGCTGTCTCATGTAGTCCTCACAACAACCTTATGGGCACTATTATTGTGGCCATTTTATCGCTGACAAAACTAAAGCTCAAAGATAATAGCTTACCTGAGTCACAGAGTTAGTGATGGAGGCAGGTTGCACCTAATTCCCTCTGGCTCCGGGTTCTACAATTTTAGCCACTCAGTTACACCGGGAGTGAGCCTACTATGGCTTAGAGCAGTGGTTCTCAAACTTGAGCATGCCACATTTGAACCTTGGGGAAAGATTGTGAAAACAAATGCTGTCTCCACTCCCTTCATGTTTCTTTCTTTCTTTTTTTTTTTTTTCTGAGACGGAGTCTTGCTCTGTCGCCCAGGCTGGAGTGCAGTGGCTGGATCTCAGCTCACTGCAAGCTCCGCCTCCCGGGTTCAGGTCATTCTCCTGCCTCAGCATTCCGAGTAGATGGGACTACAGGCGCCCGCCACCACACAAGGCTAATTTTTTGTATTTTTAATAGAGACAGGGTTTCACCATGTTAGCCATGATGGTCTCGATTTCCTGACCTCGTGATCCGCCCACCTCTGGCCTCCCAAAGTGCTGGCACTACAGGCATGAGCCACCGCGCCCGGCCCCCTTCATGTTTCTGATTCAGGAGGTCTGGGGTGGACCTGAGAATTTGCATTTCTAACAAGTTCCCAGGTGATTTTGGTGCTGCTAGTCAGGGGACCACACTTTGAAAAGCACAGGGCTTGTTCCTAGCCCAGTGTTTGGCACAGAGCAAACGTCACACAGATGCTGCATCCTATTCCAGCACCAGAGGGGCAGAGAGGCTGCAGGGGCTTCAGGGAAAAGGGGTCTTGCCTGCCTCTGACTTGCTGTGGGACTAGGGGCATAAGCTTCTCCTTCTCTCTCTAGGCCTCCCTCCATCTCCCTTCTATGATAGGAAGAGGCAGGATGAGATGGCTCTAGTTTCTGCTCTGTTTCTGATTTAGAGAAAAGGATATGAAAGAGTGCTGTCAACACTTGCAAAGTAGAAAAGAATTTAGAGGTGCTTTGCTGCCCCAACAATCCCCAGCCCTGGCTCCGGAAAGCTGTGCAATCTTTAGGACAAACCTTGGTTTTAACATCCAAGAAAGGCTGGGTGCAGTGGCTAACGCCTATATTCCCAGCACTTTGGGAGGCCGAGGCGGGTGGATCACCTGAGGTCAGGAGTTCTGGACCAGCCTGGCTAACATGGAGAAACCTCTACTAAACATACAAAGAAATCTCTACTAAACATACAAAAAATTAGCCTGGTATAGTGGTGGGCCCCTATAATCCCAGCTACTCAGGAGGCTGAGACAGGAGAATCGTTCGAACCCAGGAGGTGGAGGTTGCACTGAGTCGAGATCAGGCCATTGCACTCCAGCCTGGGCAAAACTTCATCTCAAAGAAAACCCAAAAAAAATTCAAGAGTGGGTCCCAACTTTGAAGTCCCTGGGCAGTTTGTAAAGGACATTCCCCCCCTACCTGGGGCCAGGCTGCTTCCCTGCATGGAAGGGCAAAGTCTCAGCAGAGATGAACCAAATCACTCACTCATTCAGCAAATGAGCTGAAAATCAGGAGTGAAAGTAGACCCCTTAAAATATAAGGCAGGGGCCAGGTGCAGTGGTTTACGCCTGTAATCCCAGCACTTTGGGAAGCTGAGGTGGGAGGATTGAGCCCAGGAGTTTGAGACCAGCCTAGGCAACATAGCAAGACTTTGTCTTTACAGGGAAAAAAAAAAAAAAAAAGTAATTGGGCTTAGTGGCATGCACCTATGGTCCCAGCTACTCAGGGAGGCTGAGGTGGGAGGATCACTTGAGCCTAAGAGGTAGAAGCTGCTGCGAGCTGTGATCTCAACACTGCACTCTAGCCTGGGGAACACAGGAAGACGCCATCTCCCAAAAAAAAAAAAAAAAAATTACAGGGCGGGTAACATTCCATGGGTCCATGGGATAAAAATCAGGGATTTTGGCCAGGTTTATGCCTATAATCCCAACACTTTGGGAAGCCAAGGTGCGTGGATTGCTTGAGTCAAGAGTTCAAGACCAGCCTAGGCAACATGGCGAAACCCCATCCCTACTAAAAATACTAAAATCAGGCCAGGCGCAGTGGCTGAAAGTGCTGTAAACGCTCTAAGTGCTGTAATCCTAGCGCTTTGGGAGGCTGAGGCTGGTGGATTGCCTGAGCTCACGAGTTTGAGACCAGCCTGGGCAACACAGTGAAACCCTGTCTCTACTAAAATACAAAAAATTGGCCAGGCGTGGCGGTGTGCACCTGTAATCCCACCTACTCGGGAGCCTGAGGCAGGAGAATTGCTAGAACCCGGGAGGCGGAGGTTGCAGTGAGCTGAGATCACACCACTGCACTCCAGCCTGGGCAACAGAGCAAGAGTCCGTCTCTAAAAAAATAAAATAAAATAAAATCAGCTGGGTGTGGGGGCAAGCACCTGTAGTCTCAGCTACTTGGAAGGCTGGGATCAGGGGACTGCTTGAGCCTGGGAGGTGGAGGTTACAGTGAGCCAAGATCACATTGCTGCACTCCAGCCTGGGTGACAGAGTGAGACCCTGTCTCAAAATAAAATAAAATTAAAAAAAAAAAAAAAAAAAAAGTCAGGCGCAGTGGCTCACGCCTGTAATCCTAGCACTTTGGGAGGCCAAGGCGATGGATCATGTGAGGTCAGGAGTTTGAGACTAGCCTGGCCAACATGATGAAACCCCATCTCTACTAAAAATACAAAAAATTAGCCAGGCATGGTAGCACGTGCGCCTGTAATCCCAGCTACTCAGGAGGCTGAGGCAAGAGAATCACTTGAACCCCGGAGGCAGAGGTTGCAGTGAGCTGAGATCGTGCCACTGCACTCCAGCCTTGGCAACAAGACCAAAACTCCGTCTAAAAAAAAAAAAAAAAAATCAGGGATTTTGGAGTCCATAAGGGCTGAAAGTCTGGATTAAAATCCTCACCCTCTGCCTGTACCTAACCCGGGCAAACTATTTCCCCTCAAGTCTGGGCAAGCACTTTTGTCTGCAGGGAAGAGATTCTCTTGGGCTCACCTAAGTAGGCGTCAATTTATTTATTGTAGATATAAGTAAATCAGTCATGGAGAGGTTATTTTATAACAAGTTAAAGACTAACAAAACAGCATTTTTAAAGACTTACTCTGTGCCAGGTACTAGTCTAATCACCTCACCTAGATTAGCTCAATGAACCCCGTAACAACCTTATGAGCTAGGTGCTGTTGTTAACCACATTTTACAGAGAGGGTAACTGAGCACAGAGGGTGAAATAACAAACCCAGGCAACCGTGCCAGCATGTAACTGAGTCTGGATTTGGATCTAGGCCATCTAGCTCCAGGGCCCAAGACCTTAACCCTTAACCACTTTCATGATTCCTCTCACCCAGGACTGGCTCAGGGACCTTGGAATGGGGGTGGGGTGGGGGGCGGTGGGAGTAGGGAAGAGGTTTGGCTCCCTTAAGCTTTAGGGTCCCGTGTGGCTATAGCTTCTGCAGCCTGGCTCCTGTGACTCCCTTTGTTGCCTGACTTTGCCACCCTTTCACATCTGCTGCTTCCTCCTAGCATAATTGGCTGCTGCTTTTTTTTTTTGAGATGGAGTCTCATTCTGTTGCCCAGGCTGGAGTACAGTGGCACAATCTTGGCTCACTGCAAACTCTGCCTCCTGGGTCAAGTGATTCTTCTGCCCCAGCCTCCTGAGTAGCAGGGATTACAGGCGCCTGCCACCATGCCTGGCTAATTTTTCTATTTTTAGTAGAGATGGGGTTTCACCATATTGGCCAGGCTGGTCTCAAACTGCTGACTTCGTGATCCACCTGCCTTAGCCTCCAAAAGTGCTGGAATTACAGGTGTGAGCCACTGCGACCAGCCATAACTTTTTTTTTGAGACGGAGTCTCGCTCTGTCGCCCAGGCTGTAGTGCAGTGGTGCAATCTCAGCTCACTGCAGGCTCCACCTCCCAGGTTCATGCCATTCTCCTGCCTCAGCCTCCCGAGTAGTTGGGACTACAGACGCCTGCCACCACACCCAGCTAATTTTTTGTATTTTTTAGTAGAGACGGTGTTTCACCATGTTAGCCAGGATGGTCTCCATCTCCTGACCTCATGATCCGCCCGCCTCGGCCTCCCAAAGTGCTGGGATTACAGGTGTGAGCCACCGCGCCCGGCCCATAACTGACTTTACTGTCCTACAAGGTGTCTCCAAGTGGCCAATGAGAAGCACTGGTCCTCAGGATGACTTAGACAGTGCATGGCCTTGGCCTTTAACAACATCGAGTTAGGGAGGAAGTTGTTCCCTTTCCTATTTTCTCTCAGATCTAATAAACCTCAAGGGGAAAGTCTTGGCTGGGGACTAGACTAGGACGCATGTATAATTCTTGCTAATTTCCCCTATTTTTTGAGTAATAAACTGGCCAGGCATGGGGCTTACACCTGTAATCCCAACACTTTGAGAAGCCAAGGCAGGAAGATCTCTTGAGCCCAGGAGTTCAAAACCAGCCTGGGCAACATAGCTAAACCTCGTCTCTAAAAAAATAAATTAGACCGGGCCTAGTGGCTCGGGCCTATAATCCCAGCACTTTGGGAGGCCAAGGTGGGCAGATCACCTGAGGTCAGGAGTTTGAGACCAGCCTGACCAATGTGGAGAAATCCCATCTCCATTAAAAAATACAAAATTAGCCAGTCATGGTGGTTTATGCCTGTAATCTCAGCTACTCAGGAGGCTGAGGCAGGAGAACTGCTTGAACCCAGGAGGTGGAGGTTGCAATGAGCTGAGATTGCGCCATTGCACTCCAGCCTGGGCAAAAAGAGTGAAACTCCGTCTCAAATAAATAAATAAATAAATTAGCTGGGTGTGGTGGCATGCAGCTGTAGTTCCAGCTACTTGAGAGACTGAGGTGGAAGGATCACTTGAGCCCATGTGATTGAGGCTGCAGTGCGCTATGATCACACCATTGCACTCTAGCCTGAGCAACAGAGTAAGACTCCATCTCAATAAAAAGAGTAACAAAATGTCCAGGTTTTATTTCTAGATTATATCTTAATCCAGCTACTTCCTATCACATCCCCCAACATACTTTCATGCCAGGTCTGCTCACTGACTTCCAGGCCTCCACACTTAGTTGCCTACATTCAGTTCTCTACCAAGCAGCCAGTGAGAGCTCACTAAAGCCGGAATCTGCTATCTCATAACTATTTAAAAACCCTCATCTGCGGACAGGCATGGTGGCTCATGCCTGTAATCCCAGCACTTTGGGAGGCCAAGGGGGGCGGATCACCTGAGGTCAGGAATTCGAGACCAACCTGGCCAACATGGTGAAATCCCATGTCTACTAAAAATATGAAAATTAGCCAGGCATGGTGGTGCATGCCTGTAATCCCAGCTGCTCAGGAGGATGGGGCAGAATTGCTTGAACCCGGGAGATGGAGGTTGGAGTGAGCAGAAATCATGCCACTGCAGTCCAGCCTGGGCGACAGAGGAAGATCTGTCTCAAAAACAAAAATAAAGCCCCTCTGCAGCCCCCCCCCCCAAAAAAAAACCTCTTCAGCAATGGAGGTAAAATCCAAACTCCCCACTGTGGCCTGCAGGCCCTTACCTGCCCCTGTGTCCCAGCTGCCTCTGTGATCTTACCGCCCTCCACTTCCTCTCTGGGCTGGACACCTTCCTGCTCTCAACCTCCTCTTCTCTAGGTAAGGATTCTCCTGCCCATGGGCAACTAGAAGATTTTAAGGGATACACAGATTCCACTTTAATGTCATTGAATAATAGAGTGAGAAAGTGGTTCTTCCCTCTTCTGTCCTCTTTGAATTTTTCTGATTACATCAAAGAAAAATTCTATTAGTGTGACTTGCTAATAGTGTCACTTCGACACTTGCTAATCTCTGATTTTTATAAAGTCTCCAGACTTACAGCTTTCTGCAGACATCCACATCTATCTAGCAAGATTATATTAGGTTGGTGCCATTAATTTTAATGGCAAAAACTGCAATTACTTTTTTTTTTTCTGAGACGAGTTTCACTCTTGTTGCCCAGGCTGGAGTGCAATGGCACCATCTTGGCTCACCACAACCTCTGCCTCCTGGGTTCAAGTGATTCTCTTGCCTCAGCCTCCTGAGTAGCTGAGTACAGGCATGCACCACCATGCCCGGCTAATTTTATATTTTTAGTAGAGACGGGGTTTCTCCACGTTGGTCAGGCTGGTCTCGAACTCCTAACCTCAGGTGATTCGCCTGCCTTGGCCTCCCAAAGTGCTGGTATTACAGGCATATGCCACCACATCTGGCCAATGTTGCCCTTTTAAATACATGTAGTCAGGCTTTTTTTTCTTAAATTAATTGATTTAAAGCCGTTAAACACAGTGTGTGTATGTGGCCAACATTCTGAAGCTGAGATTCCAGAGGTAGCCCCTTCTGAAACACCCACTGGCTCTAAATGAACCCCTGGGCCAGGTGCGCTGGTTTTTGTTTGTTTTGAGACAGGGTCTCCAGGCTGAGTGTAGTGGCAGAATCACAGCTCACTGCAGCCTTGACTTCCGGGGCTCAAGTGATCCTCCCACCTCAGCCTTCCAAAAGTAGCTGGGATCATGACTCACACCACTACACCTAGCTAATTTTTTTTTGTAGAGACTGGATTTTGTCATGTTGCCCAGGCTGGTCTCAAACTCATGGGCTACTTCTACCTTGGCCTCTCAAAGTGCTGGGATTACAGGCGTGAGCCACTGTGCCTGGCCTGGTTTTGTTTTGTTTTTTCAGTGATACGGGAAGTTATTCAGCTAAGTGAGGAACTAGAACCTTTCTCCTGGACCTCCATGCATGAATTTGGGAACTTCTCAGTCTCAGTCTATTTTCCTCCAATGTTTAGGGTCTTTGTTCTCTTCTGTGCAGTCCTGACCATTAGATGTGACCTCCGTGGTTGTAAGGGATGGTTGTTTGGATACAAAATACCTAATATCCTGTGTGTCAAAATTCCCTAGTGAAGTCAGGCCCTGGGCTTCTCTTTTTTTGTCAGTCTCATAAATCAGGCAGACATGAGCTTTTATTCGTGGATGCACCAAATAAATACCCTAGTGGACAGATTTGCTCAGCCTGGCCACTGAAAGAGCCACCTAAATGAAATCTCAGGTCCAAAAAAATTGGCCTTCGAGGGCCCCAGCACCCTTTTTACCAGTCTAGTAGTAGTCTTTCATCAGCCTAATTTCCTGTTATTTTTAGTCTGAATGTATGGTGTAATGTGCATGAAATACACAAGTCCACATCTTAGCATTCCCTGGACTAAAAAATGTGCCACAGGTGGATACTTTGCTTCTGTCATATGTTAGTAGTCAACTTCTCTATACATCAAACATTCAGCAAATTCAAACATTATCCTTGAAAGTTGTGTTACTTTGGCCAAATTACTTAACCTCTCTGAGCTTCAGTGTGTCTACTTCTTCATGTCATGATTGAGAGTTAATATCTACTGGCTTAAAAAAGAAAAAAAAGGAAAAAAATTAAATGAGATGATGGGTGTGAAGCAGGGTGTGGGTGAATGTAAGCATTCAATAAATATTGTTTTAAAATTGTAATCTCAGCCGTCCCGACTTGCAGAGGCTACACCCTGGTAGGACTGAATCTCCTAAATCTCTGCCGCTTCCCCTAATCTCTTGCACCAATTCAATCATTCCTTCACCCAGGGTCTACTGAGCACCATCCCTTATGCTGGACTCTGGCTACTTAAGTAGGAATCAAGCCAGGTCCCTGCCATTGCTCAGCCCGCAGCCAAGTGAGAAAGAAGCTGGCAACAGCAGCAAACAGGCAATAATCGGGGTATGTATCTGTTTTTGTAAGGGCAAGTGCGGGAGCGAAGGTCTGTGTCTGAAACTTGGGTGTGAGGGGTTAGGAGGAGTAATCCACGCAATTGGCACTGTCCGTTTAAAAGGACGGGCGCAGGAGGGGGAAGGGGACTCCAGGTGCAGCCCTAAGACCCGGGAGCATCTGCGGGAGGCGGCAGGACCCAGGGCCTTGAATGCCGGGCCGCAAGATCAGCCTCCTCCCATTGGCGAAAGGAGCCCCGAGAGCTTGTGCTCAGGAGGGAGGCCTCGGCCTGGTCAAGTCATCTTGCAGGAAGGGTCCCGGACAGTGCAAAGCAAATGCAGGAGGGCCCCCACCCTAGCCGTTGGGAAATGCGCCAGCCGTTGAAGGCGGAAGTAACGGCCTGCAGGCAACGGAACTCCCAGCGTTCGCAAAGTAGGGAGGAGCCGGAAACTCAGGGCTCGAGGCCTGTGGGCCCAGCGGTGCGGCAGCCGCTAGAGGGGGCGGGCCCAGCTCGCCCAGGGCAGGTGAT
>NW_012101360.1:175317-177439 GCF_000951045.1 Mandrillus leucophaeus | reverse complement strand
AAAAAAAAAAAAAAAAAAAAAAGACACATCTTAAATTCACACTGATAATAGGCTAATCTTATCTACTAAAAAGTTCCTTTTATGGCGGGGCGCGGCGTCTCACGCCTGTAATCCCAGCACTTTCGGAGGCCTAGGCAGGCAGATCACCTGAGGTCAGGAGTTCGAGACCAGCCTGACCAACATGGAGAAACCTCATCTCTACTGAAAAAAAAAAAAAAGTACAAAATTAGCCAGGCGTGGCAGTGCACGCCTGTAATCCCAGCTACCAGGGAGGCTGAGGCAGGAGAATGGCATGAACCCAGGAGGCGGGACTTGCAGTTAGCCGAAATGGTGCGGTCGCACTCCAGCCTGGGTAACAAGAGCGAAACTCTGTCTCAAAAAAAAAAAAATTTCTTTTATGTTTAAAGGTTATAGAGTTTCAGTTATTCAAGATAAAAAGAGTTCTGGAGAGTTCTGCACAGCAGTGTTGAACATACTTAAGTTTACAGAACTGTACACCTAAAAATGGTTAAGATGACGAATTTCATGATATGTGAATTTAGCCACAGTTTTTTTTTTTTTTCATTTTACAGACAGGGTCTTGCTATATTGCTCAGGTTGGCTTCAAACTCCTGGGCTCAAGCGTACCTCCTGCCTCAGCCTCCAGAGTAGCTGGGACTAAAGGCAAGCACAACTGCACCTGGCAAACCACAATTTTTAAGTTCCTTTTAAATTAAACAAAATCGACCAGGCACAGTGGCTCACGCCTGTAATCCCAGCACTTTGGGAGGCCAAGGCGGACGGATCACGAGATCAGAAGATCGAGACCATCGTGGCTAACACGGTGAAACCTTGTCTCTACTAAAAATACAAAAAAATTAGCCTTGTGTGGTGGCAGGCGCCTGTAGTGCCAGCTACTCGGGAGGCTGAGGCAGGAGAATGGCATGAACCCGGGAGGCAGAGCTTGCAGTGAGCCGAGATCGTACCACTGCACTTCAGCCTGGGCAACAGAGCGAGACTCCATCTCAAAAAAATTAATTAATTAAACAAAATCTAATGTTTCAAATGAAGAAAAAGATCTGACTTCACTTGGGCAATGGAAAGTAACTCACTGGCCAAGTAGAGGGCTATGGAGTTGTATTTTTCACTGTAGACGCTCTGGAATGAACCTGTTGATTTTGGTGCTGAGAGCACTGGACCTGGCCTGGGATGGAGGTTAAGCACTGGAGGTGCCCTCTGGTTTACACTAGAACCAGAGGGTTGGGCCAGCCCAGCAGTGCGAGTCAGATTTCTCCCAAATGTTCCTGTTTTCTTATAGTCTAAGGCTCACAGGAGTGTGAATAAAGTGTGAATTCACCTTTCTCCCCACTCCCATTCTTTAGGGTCCACCTGAAGTGGGAAGTCTGTTTTCAAAATGACATCTACTTGTCTTGTTTCCCTAATGTACTTTATGTAAGTTCTTCACACTACTAGCGCATTGGCGTTACTTGTTAAGCAGCCCTCCACATCCTAGCTCTTTTCCAAGTGAGTCCCACATAAGTAACCCTGAAACCTTCTTTCTGCCCACCTAAAAACAAAACAAAACTAGACTATGAGGAAGTAACAGCCAGATTTTTTAAAAATAAAATATAATTTAAAATAATTTTTTACTTTTTTATTTAAAAAGTAGAGACATAGCCTCACTACATTGTCCAGGTTGGTCTTGAACTCCTGGCCTCAAGTGATTCTCCTGTCTTGGCCTCCCAAAGTGCTGGAATTACAGGCATGAGCCACCATGCCTGGCTAGAGTTTCTTTTTTCTTTTGAAGTCTTGCTCTGTCGCCCACGGTGGAGTGCAGTGGCACGATCTCGGCTCACTGAAACCTCCGCCTCCCAGGTTCAAGCGAATCTCCTACCTCAGCCTCCCGAGTAGCTGGGATTACAGGTGCCTGCCACCACGTCCAGCTAATTTTTGTATTTTTGGGTTTTTTTGTTTGTTTGTTTGTTTGAGACGGAGTCTCGCTCTGTCGCCCGGGCTGGAGCGCAGTGGCCGGATCTCAGCTCAATGCAAGCTCCGCCTCCCGGGTTTACGCCATTCTCCTGCCTCAGCCTCCCGAGTAGCTGGGACTATAGGCGCCCGCCACCTCGCCCGGCTAGTTTTTTGT
>NW_012101360.1:171322-172407 GCF_000951045.1 Mandrillus leucophaeus | reverse complement strand
CCGCCAGCTGCCGAGTTGCCTCTCGGTGCCGGGCTGTGACTCCCTGTGGCCGGCCCCGCACTCTGGCCTCCCGGGGCGTCATCTGGAGGGGTAGAGCCAGGCCGGGGACTCCTTTTGGGAGAGTTTCCGTTCTTCTATTCCGTACTGTCCGGCCAGGACCCCTCAGGGACTTTTGTGGGGCAGGGGTGAATCACGCATGGCCTAGATGACCCCATGCCTAGAAAAAGGCGGTGCGGGGCGGTGGCGGCGCGCACGGCCGAATGGAGCAGATAGCGTCCCCGGGGTTGGAGCCCGGTAGCAGGGGTAGGGAAACGCGGAGGCTGGCAGGATGTGGACCCAGGGAACGCGAGGCGGGGGCGCCGGATGGGAAGACGCGAAGGAGGGGGAACGGATGGGGGAAGGGGCTAGACAGGGAGGGAGGGTGGAGCGTGGGCGGGGCCTGGTCAGGTCGTACTTTAGGGAGTTGGAGGCGGGGGATAATGGTGGAGAATAAAACCACCTTGGGTTAAGGTCCGAACACTTGGAGGCAGCACCATCCAAGGAATGGGTTGAAACAGCAGGCGCTCGCCAAGAACAGCCTTGAAGGAAGGTAAAGGAACCGCCCCAGTATCCAGGACATCAGCTTCAAAGGTTGTGTGGTTCTTGGCAGAGCGGGAGCCCACACCAAGATAGTGCATGATAGGCCTAGTAAAGGTGCTTTGGATTTGGTCATTACTTTGGTGATGAACTGAAGACATAATGACTTTAAAAATTTTTTTATTATGAAAGATTTCAAACTTACACAAAAGTACAGAAAAGTAGAGACAATAGCATATATACCATTATGGATTATTTGAATAACATACCATATGAATCCCAAGCACTCATCATGAGGCCTCAGTCACTCAGGAATGGCAATCCCTGGTTGCACTGCAAAGATATTAAGACATGCCTCAGGCCGGGTGCAGTGGCTCATGCTTGTAATTCGAGCACTTTGGGAGGCTGAAGCAGGCGGATCACTTGAGGTCAGGAGTTTCAGACCAGCCTGGCCAACATGATGAAACCCCTTCTCTACTAAAAATACAAAAATTAGCCGGGCATGGTGG
>NW_012101360.1:165643-168662 GCF_000951045.1 Mandrillus leucophaeus | reverse complement strand
CTCCCAAAGTGCTGGGATTACAGGCTTGAGCCACCGTGCCCGGCCAATTTTTGTATTTTTAGTAGAGATGGGGTTTCACCATGTTGGTCAGGCTGGTTTCAAACTCCTGACCTCGTGATCCACCCACCTCAGCCTCCAGAAGTGCTGGGATTATAGGCGTGAGCCACTGCGCCCAGCAAGTTTGGGGTTTTTGACTCCTCTTGTCTTCCTCCAGGGACCCTAGAACCAGTGTTTCCTCTGGAACTAAATTTTCATAATATGAGTTGACACTTAGTTGAGAATTAAATAAATTCAATTTACAATTGAATAAAGTAATTAATTGAATTAATTGAAATTAATTCAATTAAACAGTTGAATAAACTGCATAGAGAGTTACATTGGTTAACGAGTGGTGGCTATTCAGGAAACTATAGAGGAACTGCTCAGAAAAGGCGGGGCGCAGTGACTCACACCTATAATCCCAGCACTTTGAGAGGCTGAAGAGGGAAGATTGCTTGAGCCCAAGAGTTCAAGACTAGCCTAGGCAACATAGGGAGATCCTGTCTGTACCGATAAATTATAAAATTGGCTGGGTGTGGTGGTGTACACCTGTGGTCCGAGTTACTGGGGAAGCTGAGGTAGGAGGATCGCTTCACTCAGTAGATTGAGGCAACAGTGAGCTATGCTTGCGCCACTACACTCCAGCCTGGGTGATAGAGAGGATACTGTCTCAAAAAAAAGAAAAAAAGGAAATATCTGTAGGAAAATAATGTTATTGCTAATATATGACTAATTTACCCTTTAACTTCCTTTTTTCTCATGGAAACAATTGTGATTTTGCATTAAGTTAATGTTTTTTCAGGAATGTGGCCATCATATTATGTCATAACTGCATAACTGCCTGTATACAGGAGATGATATGAAATGAATGAACCATTTTCTTACGTTTTTCTTGTAGGGAAGATGGAAGAGTTGAGTCAAGCCCTGGCTAGTAGCTTTTCTGTGTCTCAAGATCTGAACAGCACAGCTGCCCCACACCCCCGCCTATCCCAGTACAAGTCCAAGTACAGTTCCTTGGAGCAGAGTGAGCGCCGCCGGCGGTTACTGGAACTGCAGAAATCGTAAGGAAGCTTTAACTCCTTGGCTTCTTTCTCTGGGCTAGGAGCTGTGAACCATTCCGAAGACTAGGCTTGTCTCTACAGAGTCCCCCTTCAAAGTAGACTTTTTGTTGGCTGGCTGATCTTCTTGCCCACAGATTGGGATTCGGAGGGGTAAATCCTGGCAGAGTTAGGTTTCTTTTTTTTTTTTTTTGAGACAGAGTCTCGCTCTGTCGCCCAGGCTGGAGTGCAGTGGCGCGATCTCCGCTCATGGCGAGCTCTGCCTCCGGGTTCACGCCATTCTCCTGCCTCAGCCTCCCGAGTAGCTGGCACTACAGGCGCCCACCACCACGCCCGGCTAATTTTTTGTATTTTTTAGTAAAGACGGGGTTTAGCCAGGATGGTGTCCATCTCCTGACCTCGTGATCCGCCCGTCTCGGCCTCCCAAAGTGCTGGGATTACAGGCGTGAGCCACCGCGCCCGGCCAATAGGTTTCTTTTATACCCAGAGCTTAGGAGATGAGGAAGTAGGGAGAGACCAAACTTTTAAACCGAAAGCTCAATTATTTGGTTAAGTTTTTCTTTTTTTTCCTGGCAGCTGTACTGAGCTCTGTGGTTTAGGAACTTGTGAAAGCCACGCCCAGACTTTCACTCCCCACATTTCCTGGGATGCTTGTGTTTGGCTTCTGTACTCTGAATGCTGGTATTGGTGTGGTCTTCCCATCTGCCGTCAGCCCAAATGTTTCTGTGGCACTCTTGGGAGTTCAAGACAAATAATTCCTAAGGGAATCTGAGGAAATGTCTTCCATACACTTAATTCTAAGTGCCAAGATGGGCAAACAGGGAAATAGGGCAGGATAAGAGTGTTTAAGGCTGAGCTGCTCCGAAGGTGGGGCCAATTCTTATATTCTCAGTGCAGCATGGGCCTCTTCTGGGTCATAAATTAAGGAATTAGGGATCAGAAGAAACTACTAACAGCTGCATAGTTTCCATACAGTCTGCATTTTGCCCAGTGTTGCATCACTGGTTGTGTTTGGCAGAGATGGTTGGTTCCCTGTGGCTCTGGGTGGCTTTGCAGACTACATTTCCAGATCATTCCTCTCCCCATTTTTAAAAATGTAGTTATCTTTGAATAGGTAATACATTTATATGATTGAAAATTTAAAATATACAGAAGAGGCCAGGTACAGTGGCTCACGCCTGTAATCCCAGCACTTTGGGTGGCCGTGGTGGGTGGATCACCTGAGGTCAGGAGTTCGAGACCAGCCTGACCAACATGGCAAAAAACTGTCTCTACTAAAAATACAAAAATTAGCCCGACATGGTGGTGCACGCCTATAGTCCCAGCTACTTAGGAGGCTGAGACAGGAGAATCACTTGAACCCGGGAGCTGGAGGTTGTAGTGAGCCAAGGTCGTGCCACTGCACTCCAGCCTGGGCAACAGAGCTAGACTCTCTCTCAAAAAAATAAAATAAATGAATTGAAGAGTATATGGTGAAGTCTTCTTCCCATTTCTGTCCCATAGCTATCCAGTTCCTCTCCTGTATTATTAGTTTCTTGTGTATCCTTCCAAATATATATATATATTAGACAGGGTGTCACTCCGTTGTTCAGGCTGGAGTGTGCAGATCCTGGCTCACTGCAGCCTCAACCTCCCAGGCTCAAGTGATCCTCCCACCTCAGCCTCTGAAGTAGGTGGGACTACAGGCACACTCCATAGCACCTGGCTAATTTTTTAATATTTTGTAGGTATAGGGTCTCCCTCTGTTGCTCAGGCTGATCTTGAACTCCTAGGCTCAACTGATCCTCCCACCTTGACCTCCCAAAGTGCTGGGATTTCAGATGTGAGCCACTACGACCGGCCCTTCTGAAGATATTCTATGTATATATGAGCAAGTGTGTGTGGTAGTATATGTATAAAAGCTTTTTTTTTTTTTTTTTTTT
>NW_012101360.1:162549-163798 GCF_000951045.1 Mandrillus leucophaeus | reverse complement strand
TGCAGTGAGCTGAGATTGCACCATTCCAGCCTGGGCAACAGAGTGAGACCCTGTCTAAAAAAAAAAAAAAAAAAAGATCTGTCCTTATGCCTTTTTTTTCCTTCCAGCAAGCGGCTGGATTATGTGAACCATGCCAGAAGACTGGCTGAAGATGACTGGACAGGGATGGAGAGTGAGGAAGAAGATAAGAAAGATGATGAAGAAATGGACATTGACACTGTCAAGAAGTTACCAAAACGCTATGCTAATCAAGTAAGTGGTCCAGAGAAGATTAGACCCAACTAATCTCACTCCCTTTACTATGCAGTCAAAGCCCACTGAAATAAATGCTGTCATAAAGAGAGGAGAATGAGGCAGGGAAAAGGAATAGGAACTGCAAAGAACATGCCAATGTACATAGAGCGTATGGGATGATAAGAAGAGATGGCTTACTGTGCTATGGACTGACTAGGAATCACTGATGGAGTCTGTGGGTGGTGGGGTTTGGGAACTATTAGTCTATGCTGTTACCAAAGGCTGCCAGCCCACTGCAGAAAGTCCCTGAGCTATTGATATAGTAACAGACTCCTTATCCTTGTCATTTTTTTTAGTTGTCACTGCACAACTGTTCTGGATGGGGCCTGCCCAGACTACCACTGACTCCTTCCACTTCTCTGGGTGGTAGAATCTTTCCCAGGCAGTGTACTATGAGGCCAGTTTTGAAATTTCACACTCAGGCGGTGGCAGGTGGGAAGTACAGCTGCTCTTGAATAAAGCGAGCCTGCCCAGCCACCCCAGACCAGCCAGTTGGCCAAGGTGAGGTTCAGGCCATGAAACAGCAGATCACTATAATAAACCTGACTCAGTGCCCTTTTAGATCCGGAGGGGCAACCAACATGGCTGTGGTACCATAGGGAAAGAAGCATGGGGAGAGACTGTTCTTGTGTTCCAGGCAGCTCAGGTATTTCAGGAAGCAGGGTGTGGGTCCAAGTTGGGAGAGAGGTCTACCCTGCTATCATATACTTGCGTCTAGAACCCAAGTATCTTGTCATCTCAGAATTCTCCCCTGCCTTTAGAATATGGTTCCTGGGCCTGAGTGTGGTGGCTCATACCTGTAATCTCAACACTTTGGGGGGCCAAGGTGGGAGGATTACTTGAAGCCAGGAGATCAAGACCAACCTGGCTAACATAGTGAGATCCCCATCTCTTTTTTTTTTTTTTTTTTTTGAGATGGAGTTTCACTCTTGTTGCCCAGGCTGGAGTGCAGTGG
>NW_012101360.1:159324-161320 GCF_000951045.1 Mandrillus leucophaeus | reverse complement strand
CGCCTCCCGGGTTTACGCCATTCTCCTGCCTCAGCCTCCCAAGTAGCTGGGACTACAGGCGCCCACCACCTCGCCTGGCTAGTTTTTTTGTATTTTTTAGTAGAGATGGGGTTTCACCATGTTAGCCAGGATGGTCTCGATCACCTGACCTCGTGATCCGCCCGTCTCGGCCTCCCAGAGTGCTGGGATTACAGGCTTGAGCCACTGCGCCTGGCCTTTTTTTTTTTAAACTCTGTCACCCAGGCTGAGTACTGTGGCATGATCTTGGCTTACTGCAACCTCAGCCCCTCAAGTAGCTGGGACCACTGGCACAGGCCACCACACCCAGCTAATTTTTGTATTTTTGGTAGAGACAGAATTTCACTATGTTGCCCAAGCCAATTTTGAACTCGTAAGCTCAAGTGGTCTGACCAATTCACCCTCCCAAAGGGCTGGGATTACAGGCAGGAGCCACTGCGCCTGGCCTTTTTTTTTTTTTTTAAACACAAGTAGCAGTATACTATATACTGTTCTGCACATTTATTTAGTGGTGTTTTGGGGGAGAAATTCTATATCAGTTCATAAAGTACCACATCATTCCTTTTTCATGGTGCCAGGTATTCCATGGAATGGATACTTCATAATGCCATCTAGCCAGTCCTTCCTGATGGGCGTCTGGGCAGTTTTCTTCTTTTGTGATTACAAACAATGCTCAGGAAATAACCACAGGCAGACTTTCTTTCACACATGTACAAATATACCAGCTCTTTTATTCTCTAGATAAAAGACCATTGTGCTTTCATATGTTCTCTCTGGTGTGTGCCTTTTTGTAGTGAGCATGAACATGTATGTGTTTAAGAGAAACCAGCTGTGTTGGTTTCACTGCCTCAGTGGTGGAATTCCTGCCTTAGCATTGAAGAAATCAAGTGTGGGAGGTTATGTGGTATTTCCAAATCACTTTGAAACAATTAGGTTTCAAAAAGTTCTTTTTTTTTCTATTCAGTTTCCCAAACTTTCTAGCATGTGTTGTTTTAAAACAAGATAATGATAAAGGGAAACAAATAAATAAAATACATTAAATTGTAAACTAAGTGGCCTTTTTTGAAAGTTAGACAGGAACTGGAGAAAGACCAGGCTTCTGAGAAAGCTGTATAAGCTGGGCACAGTGGCATACACCTACAGTCCCTACAAAAGAAAAAGTTCTCTTTAAAAACAAAAAAGGTGTATAAAGCAGAAATCTCCAGAAGCTGTCCTTGCTTTAGACTTCTCACTACATCTCAGTGGCTCTTCTCTTCCATCCCTGGGGTCTTTGGATGAGCTGTCTGCTAGGCAGGAAGGTGTCAGCTCTCATCTGGGGTGGGATGGGGTAGGGGTGAAATTAGCCTTTCCAGCTAGTGAACCTTGGAAATTTCTTTAGATATTTTATTTTGCATTCTTAGGAAACTCTGAGGAAGACTGAGTGTATTCAGAGGGGGTTTCCCTATTTAGGATTTTGAGGGGGCAGTCACTGGTTTAGCCTTGCAAAGGAGATTCCATCATTTCTTACTTCCACCAGAATCCCTAAGCTGCTCCCAAATTTGGAGCTTTCGAATTAAATGTGTCGCATTATAGGGCATCTTCCTAGAAGACATAAAGACCTGCCCTGGCCAGACGTGGTGGCTTGTGCCTAATAATCCCAGCACTTTGGGAGGCTGAGGTAGGCAGATCACTTGAAGCCAGGAGTTTGCGACCAGCCTGGGCAACATGGTGAAACCCCATCTCTACAAAAAATACAAAAATTAGCCAGGGGTGGTGGTATGTGCCTGTAGTCCCACCTACTCCGGAAGCTGAGGTGGGAAGATCACTTGAGCCCAGGAGGTCGAGGCTGCAGTGAGCTGAGATTGCACCATTCCAGCCTGGGCAACAGAGTGAGACCCTGTCTAAAAAAAAAAAAAAAAAAAAGATCTGTCCTTATGCCTTTTTTTTCCTTCCAGCAAGCGGCTGGATTATGTGAACCATGCCAGAAGACTGGCTGAAG
>NW_012101360.1:154018-155344 GCF_000951045.1 Mandrillus leucophaeus | reverse complement strand
CCTGCCTCAGCCTCCGAGTAGCTGGGACTACAGGTGCCCGCCACCACGCCTGGCTAGTTGTTTGTATTTTTAGTAGAGACGGGGTTTCACCATGTTAGCCAGAATGTTCTCGATCTCCTGACCTCGTGATCCACCCGCCTCGGCCTCCCAAAGTGCTGGGATTACAGGCTTGAGCCACCGCGCCCGGCCTAGAGACAGGGTTTCACCATGTTGGCCAGGTGGGTCTCGAACTCCTGACCTCAGGTGATCCACCCCACCTCAGCCTCCCAAAGTGCTGGGATTACAGGCATGAGCCACTGCGCCTGGCGAGACCCCATCTCTAAATAAAAAACAATGGAATATGGTTCTTGCATGCACTCCCACAGCCCGTTTCTTTACCCCAAATACAGTATAGATAACATCCTCTGTGACAAAGTACAATTCAATTTTGTTCAGTAAGCGTTATTGAAAGACCTGCTCTGTGTTAAACTATGCTATGACATGGGAAGATAGATGTGGAGCAGAAGTAGCCCCTGTACTCCCAGAATAGGTGTAGAAGATGTTTTGTGCTATCAAAAAGTAACACAGTGAAACCCTGTCTCTAGTAAAAATACAAAAAGAAGTTAACCGGGCGTGGTGGCAGGCGTCTGTAGTCCCAGCTACTTGGGAAGCTGAGGCAGAAAATCGCTTGAACCTGGGAGGCGGAGCGTGCAGTGAGCTGAGATCACGCCACTGCACTCCAGCCTGGGTGACACAGCAAGACTCCATCTAAAAAAAAAAAAAAAAGTGAGATTCCAACCAGGGAGGAAGGAGGGGGCGTGAAATCAGAGAAGGGTTAATGAAGGAAGAGGCAGCCTTGAAGGGTAAGTAGGCCATTAATATATAGAAGTGCAGTGCATTTTAGGGCATTCCAGGCAGTGGGAACAAACAGGCTGAGCACGAGGCCCAGAAGCGGGAAAGGAGTATATGGTGTGCCCAGGAGCAGTTTGCAGTGCAGTTAGGGTGGAGTGGCATAGAGTTAGGGGAAGGAGTATGGCAGAAGAGATGTAACAGGCCTCAAAAATATGTGTAGGGGCCGGGCACAGTGGCTCACACCTGTAATCCCAGCACTTTGGGAGGCTAAGACCAGGAATTCGAGGCCAGCCCGGCCAACGTGGTGAAACCCCATCTATTAAAAATACAAAAATTAGCCAAGTGTGGTGGGTGCCTGTAATCCCAGCTACTTGGGAGGCTGAGGCAGAAAATCACTTGAACCTGGGAAGTGGAGGCTGCAGTGAGCCGAGATCATGCCATTGTACTCCAGCCTGGGTGACAAAGCTATAGTCCATCTCAAAACAAACAAATATA
>NW_012101360.1:141859-153955 GCF_000951045.1 Mandrillus leucophaeus | reverse complement strand
TGTAATCCCAGCACTTTGGGAGGCCAAGGCAGGAGGATTGCTTGAGGCCAGGAGTTTGAGACCAGCCTGGGCAGCATATGAAGATCCCATCTCTATAAAAAATAAATAAAATAAATAAAAAATAAATGTTGCCAGATAGAATAGAAGAACTTAGCAGTGGACTGGATATGAGAGGCAGTATAAGAAGTGGTCAAGGATGTAAGCTTTGAGGTCACATAGATCTGATCTCAAAGCTAGGCTCTGTGTTGACCTTAAGCAAGATATTTTAACCACTCTAAGTCTTTGGTTTCTTATCTGTAAAATAGGGGATAGTAATAGTACTTATCACACAGGATTGGTAGGAGGATTAAATGAAATAATGCTAATGTACCTTAAATACCTAATCCAGAGCCCATAACTGCCCCACAAGTATTAGCTGCTATGACTATTTTTTAAACAGTTATATTGAGATATAATTCATATACCATACAATTTGCCTATTTTTATTGTGTAGTTTAATGTTTTTGAATAAAGTGAGCCTGCCCAGCCACCCCAGACCAGCCAGGGTGAAGTTCAGGCCATGAAACAGCAGATCACTATAATAAACCTGACTCAGTGCCCTAGTGTAGTCACAAGACTGTGCAACCATCACCTCTATTTAATTCTAGAACATTTTCCTTATCCCCAAAAGAAACCCCCATACTAATTAGTGTCACTCTCCATTCTTCCCTGTAGCCCCTAATCACTAATCTACTTTCTGTGCCTATTCTGGGCATTTCATAGAAAGGGAATCATATAATATGTGGACTTCTGTTACTGGCTTCTTTTACTTAGCATGAGGTTTCCAAGGTTCATCATGTTGTACCATGTATCAGTACTTCACTCCTTTTTATTACCAAATAATATTCCACTGTATGGATAGACTACATTTCGTTTATTCATTCTTCAGTTTATGGTTATTTGAGTTGCTCCCACTTTTTGGCTGTTATGAATAATGCCATTTTTATTTGATTTTTAAATTTATTTTATTTATTTATTTTTTTGAGGTAGAGTCTCACTCTGTCATCCAGGCTGGAGTACAGTGGCATGTTCTTGGCTCACTGCAGCCTCCATGTCCTGAGTTCAAGTGATCCTCTTGCCTCAGCCTCCCTAGTAGCTGGGATTACAGGTGTGCGCCATCACACCCAGCTACTTTTTATACTTTTAGTAGAGACGGTTTCACCATGTTGACCAGGCTGGTCTCAAACTTGTGACCTGAGCTGATCCACCCACCTTGGCCTCCCAAAGTGCTGGGATTACAGGTGTGAGCTACTGCACTTGGCCAAATAATGCCCTTATTAACATTCATGTACTACAAGTTTTTGTGTGAGCATATGTTTTCATTTCTCTTGTGTATATATCTGGAAGTGGAATTCCTGGGTATATATATGATAACTCTGTTTAACCTTTTGAGGAAGTGCTAGACTGTTCTCCAAAGTGACTCCACTACTTTACATTCCCACCAGCAACATGTAAGTATTCCAATTTCTCCACAGCTTTGCCAACACTTGTTATTGTCCATCCTTTTAAGTATAGCCATCTTAGTGGGTGTGAAGTGGTGTCTTATGGTTTTGATTTGTATTTCCCTAGTGACTAATGATGTTAAACATCTTTTTTTTTTTTTTTTTTTTTGAGATGGAGTCTCACTCTCTCGCCCAGGCTGGAGTGCCATGGCACGATCTCAGCTCACTGCAACCTCTGCCTCCTGGGTTCAAGTGATTCTCCTGTGTCAGCCTCCCAAGTAGCTGGGACTACAGTCCCCTGCCACCATATCCGGCTAAGTTTTGTATTTTTAGTAGAAATGGGGTTTCACCATATTGTCCAGGCTGGTCTTGAACTCCCGACCTTGTGATCTGCCCACCTCAACCTCCCAAAGTGCTGGGATTACAGGCGTGAGCCACTGCGCTGGCCTGATGTTAAACATGTTTTCTTGTGCGTGTTGGTTATTTGTATATCTTCTTTGGAGAAATGTCTATTCAAATCCTTTGCCCTTTGCCCTTTTTTTTTTTTCTTCTTCTTTTTAGACGGAGTCTCGCTGTGTCGCCCAGGCTGGATGCAGTGGCGCGATCTCGGCTCACTGCAAGCTCCGCCTCCTGGGTTCACGCCATTCTCCTGCCTCAGCCTCCCAAGCAGCTGGGACTACAGGCACTCGCCACCACGCCTGGCTAATTTTTTTTTGTATTTTCAGTAGAGATGGGGTTTCTCCATGTTAGCCAGGATGGTCTTGATCTCCTGACCTCGTGATCTGCCTGCCTCATTTTTTAATTGAGTATTTATCTTTTTATTATTGAACTATAAGAGTTTTTAATATATTCTAGATACAAGTTCCTTATCAGATACATGATTTGCACATATTTTCTTTCATTCTGTGGGTTGTCTTTTTGTCTTCTTGGTGATATTGTTGGCAGCACAGAATTTTTAAATTTTGATGTAGTCTAATTTGTCTAGATTATGCTTAAAATCTAAGATTCAGTAACAGAGTGGTGATGCCATTAACAAGGTTTTGAGATACAGAAGGGAAGGGTAGGTGTTTCAGGGGTGGAAGTACTTAGGCAACAGAAGGTAGTTAATTCCATTTTGGATATACTGAGTTTTAGGTGCAGAGGAGACAAACAGAGAAAGAGATACCAAACAGACATCTGGCAATATAGGTGGGTGTGGAGGAAAGAAGTCTGGAGATGAAGGAGCATTAGGAGGCATCCTCTTAGAAGTAACAAGTGAAGCTATAGAAATAGATGAGATCCACCCCTAATGGGGACAGCATCTAAGAGAAAAGGGGGACCTAAAACAGCCCCCTGAAGATTACATATTTTGGGGGAGTGTGTGGAGGAATGTTTAGAGGGAAAAACAGAGTAGTGCTATGTCATGGGGCCAAGAGAACGTGTGTCAAGAAGAAAGATGTGGCTGGTAGCATTATATAGGGCAAGGAGTAGAGTGGGAAGGATAAGGAAGAAGTATGGGAGGCCAGGCTTGGTGGCTCATACCTGTAATCCCAGCACTTTGGGAGGCCGAGGTGGGTGGATCACCTGAGGTCAGGAGTTCAAGACCAGCCTGGCCAAAATGGTAAAACCCTGTCTCTACTAAAAATACAAAAATGAGCCGGGCTCATTTTTTTTTGAGACGGAGTCTACAGCGTGTGCCTGTAGTCCCGGCTACTAGGGAGGCTGAGATGGGAGGATCGCTTGAACCTGGGAGGTGGAGGTTGCAGTGAAGTGAGATTGTGCCACAGCACTCCAGCTTAGGGCGACAGAGTGAGACGCCAATTCAAAAAAAATAAATAAATAAAAGGAAGAGGTATGGGAAGAGGTCACTGAGGGCCTTCAGTAGGACTGTGGGTAGCAAATCTGGACTGTGACTGTCAGAGTGAGCAGGAAGGCAGCATCAAGAAGTATTAAGTAGTTTTAAACTAGGAGAAAGTGGAGTAGCTCAGCAGAAATGCTGAGTGACAAAAAGTTTTTTTTTGAGACAGAGTCTCGCCCTGTTGCCAGGCTGTAGTGCAGTGGTGCGATCTCGGCTCACTGCAACCTCCATCTCCCAGCTTCAAGTGATTCTCTTGCCTCAACCTCCTGAGTAGCTGGGACTACAGGTGCACGTCACCACGCCCAGCTAATTTTTGTATTTTCAGTAGAGATGGGGTTTCACCCTGTTGGCCAGGATGGTCTTGATCTCTTGGCCTCGTGATCTGCCCTCCTTGGCCTCTCAAAGTTCTGGGATTATAGGCGTGAGCCACTGCGCCCGGCCACAAAAAGTTTTTTTTTTTAAGACTGGGAGTGAGTGTCTAAAGGGAAGGAGAAATGAAAGATTCAATGGGAGGGATTAATTGATGGGACAAAGTCTTTTTTTTTTCTTTTTGGGATGAAGTCTCGCGCTGTTGCCAGGCTGGAGTGCAGTGGCATGAACTTGGCTCACTGCAACCTCCGCCTCCTGGGTTCAAACTATTCTCCTGCCTCAGCTACCTGAGTAGCTAGGATTACAGGTGCCCGCCAACACGCCCAGCTAATTTTTGTATTTTTGGTAGAGACGGGGTTTCACCATGTTGGCCAGAATGGTCTCGATCTCTTGACCTCATGATTTGCCCACCTTGGCCTCCCAAAGTGCTGGGACTACAGGTGTGAGCCACCGCGCCCGGCCCATGGGACAAAATCTTTACAGATGGAAGAGACTGAGTGGAAGAGTTTGTCTTCCCAAATTAATTTCACCACATCACTGTTTTTGTTGGTTTGGTTTGGTGTTGTTTTGTTTTTTAAGGCAGATTTCCTAACATCCTTTAGTACCGTATTTGGGGCATCAGTTTGGGAAATGCTGGTCTAGTCGAAGAGCATCTCAAGGTCAGGGATCTTATTCATCTCTGAGATGTGACCATGGAACATAATAGTAATGATGATAGGAGGAGATGGACAAAGTAAGGAAAGGAGGAAGAGCGTTCATCACCCTGACCCGGGAGGTGAGGCAGTAAGCATGGTGTGGGTGCAGGTGGAGATGGAGGAGAGAAGCCGAAATTCACAGTCAGTGGCCCCCATCATCCTGTCAGCTGTGCAGGAGACACAACCAACTCCCTAGAGCACATGGGATGGAGGTGCCGCTGTCAGCCTTTTCTGCCCTCATTTTTTTTTTTTTTTTGAGACGGAGTTTCGCTCTTGTTGCCCTGGCTGGAGTGCAATGGTGCCATTTTTGCTCACTGCAACCTCTGCCTCCTGGGTTCAAGCAATTCTCCTGCCTCAGCCTTCCTAGTAGCTGGGATTACAGGTGCCTGCCACCACACCCAGCTAATTTTTTGTATTTTTTAGTAGAGACGGGATTTCACTATGTTGGCCAAGCTGGTCTCCAACTCCTGACCTTAGGTGATCCACCTGCTGCAGCCTCCCAAAGTGTTGGGATTACAGGCGTGAGCCACCATGTCCAACTCTCTGCCGTCATTCTTTCACTCGGGTTTTTAATATACACACAGGATATGAATGCCTTGACATTGTAGACATTCAAGTAGCACACCCTTGCCGATCTTTAACACTATTTTTTGCATTTCCAGTTGATGCTTTCTGAGTGGTTAATTGACGTTCCTTCAGATTTGGGGCGGGAATGGATTGTGGTCGTGTGCCCTGTTGGAAAAAGAGCTCTTATCGTGGCCTCCAGGGTGAGTAACTGTCTGCCCCCATGCCAGTAGGCCTAGTCTGTAGTGGGAGGGATTGTTTGTTGCTCCATTTTCCTCATCCGCCACAACAGCTGTGCCTGGAGTGGAGCTTGAAACACTGTCCTGCAGGAAGGATTTGTTGAGAGTCATCTTTGGTCCAGTAACATTCCTGCAGAATGAGGAAGCAAGAGGGCGAGGAGACCTTGAGGTCTAATGAGAATGGTAACTTTCTCTCCACGCAGGGTTCTACCAGTGCCTACACCAAGAGTGGCTACTGTGTCAACAGGTTTTCTTCCCTTCTGCCAGGAGGCAATAGGCGAAACTCAACAGCAAAAGGTACCTACATAGAGTGTCTACTTATTAATCAGTAAAAGACAGTGTAATGTGCTTTAAAGACCCACTTTGATAATTTATCTTTGTTTTTTTTTTGTTTTTTGAGACAGAGTCTCACTTTGTCGCCCAAGCTGGAGTGCAGTGGCACAATGTTGGCTCACTGTAACTTCTGCCTCCCAGGTTCAAGTGATTCTCCTGCCTCAGCCTCCTGAGTAGCTGGGATTATAGGCGTTCGCCACTGCACCCGGCTAATTTTTGTACTTTTAGTAGAGACTGGGTTTCACCATTTTGGCCAGGCTGGTCTTGAACTCCTGGCCTCAAAGTGATCTGCCCACCTTGGCCTCCCAAATTCCTGGGATTACAGGCGTGAGCCACTGCACCTGGCCTGAAAGCTTATCTTTGAAACTGCATGTAGACACCATCCTGGTCCCTGGACCAAGCACCTCCCCTTCAAGGTCAAGCCTCCTCAGGTACAGAATAAATGCAGTCCCATGAGGCCTGATGGTCCATAAATTCCTAAATTAAGGTCAGCATGTCTTTGGACTTCTATTACGAGACAACAGATGCAGATTTGGGGGGAAATGTCCCTTGGAGAATACCAAGCTTTATAATGGTACAGTCAACTGATGCTGGCGCTTCCCTGCCAAACTCCCTTTTCTCCTTTCTCATTGTTGTAACCTTAGCTTCTTCCTCCCCACTGGGCCTAGCTAAGTGGACTAAGGTCATGGAGGAGAAATAACTTACCCATGGTTATTCAGGCAGGAATTGACAGATCTAGGCTTGCTTTCTTCTCTACCTGCTCAGGCTCCTTTGGAAGTTCCTCATGTCCTCTGTACTGAGCCCAGACTTCTCTTTTTTATTTTTTTACATGGTCTCACTCTGTGGCCCAGGCTCGGGTTCAGGGCCATGATCACAGCTCACTGCAGCCGTTACCTCTCAGGCTCAAGTGATCCTCCCACCTCAACTTCCTGAGCAACTGGGAGTACAGGAGTGCGCCACCACGCCTGGCTAATTTTTTGTACTTTTGGTAGAGATGGGGTTTTGCCATGTTGCCCAGGCTGGTCTGGAACTCCTGGGCTCAGAGCCATCTGCCTGCCTCCGCCTCCCAAAGTGCTGGGACTACAGGTGTGAGCCACTGCACCCGGCCTAGATCTGACTTCTTTACTGGCGTTTAGTGCCTTTCACATGCAGGCTTTGTCCCCCCGTCCCATGTCTTCCCTACTCGTTATACCCATCTTCTGTTCAGCTGACTTGCCTCCCCTCATGTGCCCAGTTCATTCTGCCTCTGGGCCTTTGCTCATGCCACATCAGTACATGGGTCTGAAATGCCCTCTCTTCACCTCTCTGCCCTGTTGTTTAAACCCTCCTGGTCCCAGAAGACTCTTATTTGTATTGCGTCTCTCCCTTGAAGCATTTCCTGCTGCTCCAGACTTCTCTTTCTGGAACTCCTGTTGCTGTTAGTATGAGCTCTGTAATTTAACTCTTAGTTCTTTCTTCCGTGATCATCTTATCCCCTTAACCAAATGGTAATTTCCTTAAAGGCAGGGAATATTTATAGTTAATATTCCCCACATAACACAGTGCCTATGATAGAAACTCAAAAAGCAGTTGTAAACTAAAATGGAAGATGACTTGCTTTTAAACCTCTCTGAGGTGAGTAAATGTGCCAGTTTATCTAAAACTTCAGAATTCTCACTTTGCTTAAGGTTTGCCTTGATCCGTCTTGTGCTGTCTTACCCCAAGTCACCATGAAGCTGTAGCTGGTAGCCAGGCAGGGTTCTCTCCCCAGTGAATCCTTAGTCCTTAGTGCCAGTGACTGCTGCAAGCACTGAGGATTGTTGGACTGGAGCCTCTAGGATAGGGCTACCTAGGTTGTGGTGGAAGGAACCTGGTTGGAAGAAGAACTCTGTGCTGACTTTCTGCTTTGTGTCCCCAGACTACACCATTCTAGATTGCATTTACAGTGAGGTAAACCAGACCTACTACGTTCTGGATGTGATGTGCTGGCGGGGACACCCTTTTTATGATTGCCAGGTAGGGATGGATCCTCCCCTCATGGCTCTTCCTGTCTCCTCCTCTCCTCCCGGGAAAACAGCTCAGCATGTGGGTTTGGTACGTGACCAACTTCTTGGTGTGTACAGGATGTGGTATATCAAGAACATTATCTAATGCTCCCTGCATCTTTGAGTGTGTTTAAATTAGCTTAGTTTTAAAAGAGAAATAGGAGGAACTAAGAGAAACATGCAGTTCTTGAGAGGAGGAAAGAGAGAAACGGCAGGGGTGTAGGCTGGGACTTGGTAGCAGCTGCACCCGCCCCCTTATCTCTCTCCAGAGTATGGGAGGATTTCTGGCAGTGAAGATTGTGGGGCAAGGGGGTGGGGGTGCCACTTTGTGCAGGCAGCCTCAGGAAGAGAAGGTGGAATTGAATGTAAGTCACCATCTACTAGACTCCTGCAACCTCCACTCCTTCACCAACCACATCCTGACCCTGAAAATGGCAGGGCCTCCTTGGTATGACCCAGAACCTCAAATCTCAAAGGTTAGCTCTAGGAGGAGACTTTTCAAGTGAGGAGAGGCCCCAATATTCTCCCCTTTAGTTTCACCGTACCCCCAGCATTTTACTATTGCTGATTCTTAATAGATAACAGCAGCAGTCATCAGGTGAGGCTGAGTGAACCCCACAGGCCTCCATCCCTGTTAACAACACTCTCCCCATCATTGTCCCAGTTGTATAATAGTGGGTTTGGGGGTTTTTGTACTTCCTTTTGCTCCCTGTCAGTTAGTTTATTATAGTGGTTCTCAATGTGTAGTCTCCAGACCAGGCATATCAGAACGTTGTAGAAATGCACATTCTCAGACCTGCTGAACCAGAAGCCATGGGCCCGAGGCCGATGTGTGAATAGGCCTCCAGTGATCTTCATGCAGCCTGTCGCCATAGTCTGCTTCTTTCTAAGCCATTCCTGCACACTAGGTTTCCGAAACACGCTAGGTATTGGTAGTCAGAATTCTAAAGTGCATCTCATTCAAACAATAACAATCAAGATGTGCATTGCTAAGCGCTTTGTGCATTAGCTCATTAAATCCCTTACAACACCTCCTTATTGTAAGGTAAGTACTATTATTATCCTTTTTTTTCCTTTGAGGAGGAGTCTCGCTCTGTCACCCAGGTTGGAGTGCAGTGGTGCGATCTGGCTTACTGCAACTTCTGCTTCCTGGGTTCAAGCAATTCTCCTGCCTCAGCCTCCTGAGTAGCTGGGATTGCAGGCGCTTGCCACCACACCCAGCTAATTTTTCTATTTTTAGTAGAGACAGCGTTTCACCATGTTGGCCAGCCTGTCTTGAACTCCTGACCTCAAGTGATCCACCCGCCTTGGCCTACCGAAGTGCTGGGCATGAACCACTGCACCTGGCCTGTCCTTGACATATAGATACGGAAGCTGAGATGTTAAGAAGCACGGGTCTTCAGTATCTTGCCCAAATGCAGAACGTAGCCTACAACTCAGAACATAAATTCAATCTAGAACATATTTTGCTTTAATTCTGCTGAAGGATATTTTATTACATGTATTCACAACCTACAAATTTGGTAACTAAAACCAAATATATTTTCATAATTTAAACAAAGGACTATATGTGCCTTTTTAAATTTCCAAAAGCAAAATAATTTAAAAGAATGAAGAGGCCCGGCAGGTACAGTGGCTCACGCCTGTAATCCCAGCACTTTGGGAGGCTCGAGGTGGGGAGATCACAAGGTCAGGAAATCGAGACCATCCTGGCCAACATGGTGAAACCCCGTCTCTACCAAAAATACAAAAATTAGCCTGGTGTGGTGTTGGGCGCCTGTAGTCCCAGCTACTCGGGAGGCAGGAGAATCGCTTGAACTCAGGAGGCGGAGGTTGCAGTGAGCCGAGACCGTGCCATTGTACTCCAGCCTGGGCTACAGAGCAAGACTCCATCTCAAAAAAAAAAAAAAAAATAGAATAGGGTGTTTTTGTTTATATTAGAGTTTGAAACGGAAAGTATTTAATCTTTCTGTTTCCCTTCTCTGTGGCAGACTGATTTCCGATTCTACTGGATGCATTCAAAGTTACCAGAAGAAGAAGGACTGGGAGAGAAAACCAAGCTCAATCCTGTAAGACCTGGTGTTAGGATCACAGAGTTCCTTATGGGGAGTAGTGTGGATTGGTCTGTTATCTAAATACAATCATTATGTATAAAATGATCTTTTTTGAGGCAGCATGATATAAAGAGAAGAGTATCAATCATGTAGATCTGAATTCCATTTTTGGCTTTTATTACTAATTTAACATCCTATGTTCTCACTCATAATCGGGAGCTAAGCTATGAGGATGTAAAGCCTTAAGAATGATACAATCAACTTTGGGAACTCTGGGGAAGGGGAAGGGAGGTGAGAGATAATTGGGCACAGAGTATACTGCTTGGGTGGTGGGTGCACCAAATATCAGAAATCACCACTAAAGAGCTTATTCATGTAACCAAACACTACCTCTTCCCCAAAAACCTATTGAAGTAATAATAACTAAAAAAAGACTAAAAATAATTATTACTAGGTTAAGTTAATAATCTCACTTACCCGTAGATTTTCCATCTGTAAAATAGGATAATAACATCTGATTTACAGGGTTGTTACAAGAACCGAATTATTATATACAAGTCCTCCTAACATAATACTCATGGTAGGCACTCAATAAATAATGATTGATGGCTGGGTGCAGTGGCTTATGCCTGTAATCCTAGCACTTTGGGAGGCTGAGGCAGGCGGATGAGGAGGCCAAGGTAGGTGGATCACTTGAGGTGAGGAGTTTGAGACCAGCCTGGCCAACATGGTGAAACCCCATCGCTACTAAAAATATAAAAAATTAGCCGGGCATGGTGGCGCATGCTTGTTATACCAGGTACTCGGGAGGCTGAGGCAGGAGAATCACGTGAACCTGGGAGGTAGAAGTTGCAGTGAGTTGAGATCGCGTCACTGCACTCCAACCTGGGCGGTCAAGACTCCGTCTCAAAAAAAAAAAATAAAAATAGGCCAGGTGCAGTGGCTCACGATTGTAATCCCAGCACTTCGGGAGGCTGAGGTGGGCAGATCACTTGAGGTCAGGAGTTCAAGATCTGCCTGGCCAACATGGCAAAACCCTGTCTCTATTAAAAATACAAAAATTAGCTGGGCGTGGTAGCATGCTCGTGTAATCCCAGCTACTCAGGAAGCTGAGGCAGGAGAATCGCTTGAACCTGGGAGGTGGAGGTTGCAGTGAGCTGAGATCATACCATTGCACTCCAGCCTGAGTGACAGAGCGAAACTCCATCTCCAAAAAAAAAAAAAAAATAGAATTCTAGTTCATTGGTTCTCAAACTTGAGCATGCATCAGCAGCACCTGGAGGCCTGGTAAAACATAGACTCCTAGTCCTCACTCCCAGGGTTTCTGATTCAGTAGGTCTAGGGTGGGATCTGAGAATATGCATTTCTAACAAGTTCTCTGGTGGTACTACTACAGCTGGTTTGGCACCCACACTTCAAGAACCACTGCTCTTGTGTCTGAGCAGAGATTGCCTTCCTCTATTCAGCGCCTTCATTTTATAGATGAGAACATAGGCTTAGAGAGGGGACTGCCTTCCTCAAAGTCTTACAGTCCAGTGTGATAGCCCAGGCATCTTGCTATCTACTCAGTGATTTAAATATGTGACAACTACTTTCAGGGCATTTTATTAGCCCTGCAGATTGGTATTTGCTTGGATTGCTTACAAAAAATGTTAAAGACAAGGGCTGGACGTGGTGGCTCACGCCTGTAATCCCAGCACTTTGGGAAGCCGAGGCAGGTGGGTCATTTGAGGTCAGGAATTCGAGACCAGTCTGACCAACATGGCAAAACCCTGTCTCTACTAAATACAAAAGCAATTAGCCGGGTGTAGTGGTGCATGCCTATAATCCCAGCTACTTGGGAGGCTGAGGCAGGAGAACCACTTGAACCCAGGAGGCGGAGGTTGCAGTGAGCCAAGATTGTGCCACTGTACTCCAGCCTGGGCAACAGAGCGAGACTCCATCTCAGGAAAAAAAAAAAAATGTTAAAGGGAATTAGACAACCAGTTATAGGAGAATAAATATCAGTACTTTCAGTGATGTTATTATCATCTAGGTCCTGGAGGAACATGCATTGAGGAAGGGGAAGGCTTCTTTCTCTAAGACACTGGTTTAAGTGCTCTATGTATATTATCTCACTGAATCCACACAGCGACCCTATGAAGTAGATATGTGCTGTTATTATCCCATTTTACAAGATGGAAGTATATGGAGGTTACATGATTGGCAGACTGGGATTCAAACCCAAGGAATCTGACTTTAGAGTTTGTCGTTCTAATCACTTTGTTATGCTGCTTCAGTCTAAAAACCCTTGCAGGTGTGAAAAGGATTTCACTAGCCCTTTATTAGTGGTAGCTGTCATGGGGCCAAGAGAATAACACACAACCTCTCAACCTAGTATAATACAGTGGTTCTCAGTCCTGACTGTATGTTAAAATCAACTGGAGAGCTTTTTTTTTTTTTTTTTTTGAGACGGAGTCTCGCGCCGTTGCCCAGGCTGGAGCGCAGTGGCGCAATCTCA
>NW_012101360.1:134973-140854 GCF_000951045.1 Mandrillus leucophaeus | reverse complement strand
CTTCCCAAAGTGCTGGGATTAGAGGTGTGAGCCACCACACCTGGCCAGCATCAGTAATTTTTTTTTTTTTTTTTTTTTTTTAAGACATGGAGTCTCTGTCGCTCAGGTTGGAGTACAGTGGCGCCATCTCGGCTCACTGCAAGCTCCGCCTCCCAGGTTCACTTCATTTTCCTGCCTCAGCCTCCCGAGTATCAGTGATTTTGAAAAACTCCCCAGATGATTCTTCTGGATTAGAGAAGGTTGGGGCTGGGTACAGTGGCTCATGCCTATAATCGCAACATACTGGGAAACTGAGGTGGGAGAATCCTTGAGCCCAGGAATTTGAGGATGCGGTGAGCTGTGATTGTGCCAATGCTCTCCAGCGTGGGTGACAGAGTGAGATCTCATCTCTAAAACAAAAGGGGAAGATTGGGAACCACGACCTAGTAGTTAAGAGAGTAAGTACAGGGGAATTGGTAGAGAAGGATGAGACTGAAAACTCTTCTTCTTTGTTTTTTTGTTTTGGCTTGGTTTAATTTGGTTTGGTTTGGTTTTTGAGACAGGGTCTGGCTCTGTCACTCAGGCTGGAGTGCAGTGGCACGATCTCAGCTTACTGCAGCCTTGACCTCAGGCTCAAGCGATCCTCTTACCTCAGCAGCCTCCCA
Source organism: Mandrillus leucophaeus (assembly GCF_000951045.1). Lineage (NCBI taxonomy): Eukaryota > Metazoa > Chordata > Mammalia > Primates > Cercopithecidae > Mandrillus > Mandrillus leucophaeus. The sequence goes on along the minus strand of NW_012101360.1, from coordinate 140,210 downwards.
AGTAGCTGGGACTACAGATTTTTCTTCTTTGACAGAGATTTTCTTTTCTTTTTGCTTTTTTTGAGATGGAGTCTTGCTCTGTCGCCCAGTCCGGAGTGCAGTGGCACGATCACAGCTCACCACAACCTCCCCCTCCCGGGTTCAAGCTGTTTTCCTGCCTCACCCTCCCAAGTAGCTGGGACTACAGGCACATGCCACTATGCCTGGCTAATTTTTGTATTTTTAGTGGAGATAGGGTTTCACCATGTTGGCCAGGCTGGTCTTGAGCTCTTGACCTCAGGTGATCCGCCTGCGTCTGCCTCCCAAAGTGCTGGGATTACAGGTGTGAGCCACTATGCCCGGCCTGACAGAGATTTTCAGTTGCTTGGGCCAATATCATTTATAACATGTACTAATTCCTTGTTCTAATTTCTATTTCAGTTTAAATTTGTGGGGCTAAAGAATTTCCCTTGCACTCCCGAAAGCCTGTGTGATGTGCTGTCTATGGATTTCCCTTTTGAGGTAACGAAACCATTGTCTTTATTGCCTTGACATGATAATAGGCTGCAGAGAGACTTGGTTACACAAAGTCTTAAAATATTCCTTGATTGTGCTGTGTCAAAGCATCAGAAAGGGACTGAAAGCTGATTCTGGAGAAAGGATGTACTTGCTGCCCTTCAGAGCCTGAGCTCCACCCCTGCTGGATAAGTCAGAATGCTGGCACTGGAAGGGCCAGTGGACAGCTCGTCCAACTCCCTCATCTTACAGATGGGGACACTGAGGCCCAGATAGGAGCAAGACTCCCATGCCTAGATCCTTCTTGTGTGCCTCTTCCTACTGCAAGCTGAGACCCAGGTCCCTGGTTTGACTGTCGTGGCTGCTTATAAAGTGAAAGGGCTTCTGTGACTGAATGACCCCAACAAATGTCCAAACCCCCTAATCCTTTCATCACCAAAGAAGATGGCCCCTGGGGACGGGAGCACTTGCTGAGCAGGCGCATGAGTCAGGTGACTACCTCATTCCAGTTTGCTGACGACTCGCCCTGTTTTAGCACTGAAAGTCTCACAGCAGCCGGGCACGGTGGCTCACGCCTATAATCCCAGCACTTGAGAAGGCCGAGGCTGGTGGATCACTTGAGGTCAGGAGTTCAAGACCAGCCTGGCCAACATGGCAAAACCCCATTTCTGCTAAAAATACAAAAATTAACTGGGCATATTGGCACACACCTGTAGTCCCAGCTACTCAGGAGGCTGAGGCAGGAGAATCGCTTGAACCTGGGAGGCAGAGGTTGCAGTGAGCCAAGATTGAGCCACTGCACTCCAGCCTGGGCAACAGCGCAAGACTCTGTCTCAAAAATAAAAAGTCTCACAGCCCCAGAGGCTCCCAAGTCCTCGACAGTCTTGTCAGCCTCAGAACCTGCAGTTACCTTCTCTAGGCTCAACAAGCACATTTTCCTTTGCCCATCATTCCCTTAAAAATTCTGCCTTAGCCAGGCACAGTGGCTCACACCTGTAATCCCAGCACTTTGGGAGGCTGAAACAGGTGGATCACCTGAGGTCAGGAGTTCAAGACCAGCCTCGCCAACATGGTGAAACCCCATCTCTACTAACAATACAAAAATTACCCAGGCGTGGTGGCACATGCCTGTAGTCCCAGCTACTTGGGAGTTTGAGGGAGGAGAATCTCTTGAACCTGGGAGGTGGAGGTTGTACTGAGCTGAGATTGCACCACTGCACTCCACTCCAGCCTGGGCAACAAGAGTGAAACTCCGTCTCAAAAAAGATAAAAAAAAAACTGCCTAGTCACTGCAAGCATTTGCTTGAACTGGATTTAATTTTGTGTAAGGATCACAGCTTCCCGAATGAGGAAATGGCAAAGGCTGAGTTGCCAGCATTTCTTTCAGTCAATTAAGAAGGTGGTAAGAATACCATCTTTATTTATAACCCTTATGCCCCAGTGACAATAAATGCTTTTTAGAGATGAGTCACTAAATCATAGAAAATAAAATGTGGAGGAGGTCTTCCCGTTGAGAAAAACTGTTTCCCAGAATATGGCTCACAAACAATTTAGGGGGAGGTTTAGGCAGCCAGTGGTAGCCAGGGAAGCAGGGCATCTGGACAGCCTGTTTCCCCTGTACACAGCAGTCTGCTGCCTCAGAGGGGCCTGTCCAGTTCCTCTGCTTTTCATTCCATGCACAGAGCTCATCCACCGTAACACAGACCCCTAAGTGGTGGACAGTCCGTGGAATCTAGGGACAGAAAACCAGAGTTCAAGTTGAATTCCTGCTTCCTACTCACTGTGTGTTTTAAGGAGGTCCTCAGAACTCCCTGAGTATGAGCAGCCCCTTCTCTCAGACACCGTCATGGGTAAGATAGGGAAATAGTGGGCAGGAAAGCACTCTGTAAACAGAAAAGTGCTATTTATGTTTTTCTTTTCTTTTCTTTTTCTTTTTTTGAGACAGCATCTCACTCTGTCACCAGGCTGGAGTGCAGTGGTGCGGTCTCAGCTCACTGCATTCTCTGCCTACTGGGTTCAGGTGCCTCAGCCACCTGAGTAGCTGGGATTACAGGCATGTGCCACCATGCCTGGCTATTTTTTTGTATTTTTAGTAGAAATGAGGCCTTACCATGTTGCCTAGGCTGGTCTCAAACTCCTGACCTCAAGCAATCTGCCTGCCTCAGCCTCCAGAGTGCTGGGATTACAAGCATGAGCCACCATGCCCAGCCAATGTTTTTATTTTCTCAAATTTAGTTTTCTAGGCCATTTCTTTATTTAGAGAAACTGCATATGTGAGAAGCTGGGACTCTTTCCTCTTTCAGTGACCCAGAAAAAGGAGTTGGACCACAAGAGCTGCCCTTGTGTGTATAGGCTCTCCTGGAAACATGTGGCCCCAGAAGTCATTTTGATCCTGAATTTCCGCCCATCTTATAGGTAGATGGACTTCTCTTCTACCACAAGCAGACCCACTACAGCCCCGGAAGCACTCCCTTGGTGGGCTGGCTGCGTCCCTACATGGTATCAGATGTCCTTGGTGTAGCTGTGCCAGCTGGGCCGCTGACCACCAAGCCAGACTATGCTGGGCACCAGCTCCAGCAGATTATGGAGCACAAAAAGAGCCAGAAGGAAGGCATGAAGGAGAAACTCACACACACGGCCTCTGAAAATGGGCACTATGAGTTGGAGCACCTGTCTACTCCCAAGTTGAAGAGTTCTCCCCATAGCCCAGACCACCCTGGAAGCCTCATGGAGAATTAAAGAGGGAAGCCTCCTTAACGAGCCACAGGATGGTACCCGGCCCCAAAAGGAATCCTGGGCAGGAGGACAGTGACAACAGGTGACTTCATTCTTTAGAGTGAACTTTCCAAAGCCAGTCTGGCTGGAAACAGCTTATCTATAATCTGAAATGCTGGCTCAAACAGTTATGGGGAGGTTCCCAGATTGGGTAGCATTCAGATTGATTTGAGCAGCTCCTACTGTGATAAGTGTATCCCAGATCCACAATGTAAATATATATATGTGATTTGTAAGAAAGAACTGGTTTGTGGTTCTTAAGCTTTAGATAGCCATGAATCTCCCCTTCCCACCCCAGTCCTCTGGGGTACTTCAACCATGGCCGTTCAAGTCTTGGCCCATTTCACTCTTTTTAGACTCAAAGATTCTGCTGAGTTTCCAGTTGCTGCTGCTGAAAGGTTTTACCAGGAACTGCAATTCTGGGTATTTGAATATGTTCCCTCTTCTGAGAAGACAAGTGTGATTTTCTTTGGTTTAGACATTGCCAGAGATAAAATGCAAATGGAGTTCATTCACTCCTTCTGCAAACATTTGTGCCTACCAGGAGATAAGCCTTGTCCTAGGCCCCTGCCGAGTGGAGGGGTTATGGAGGTGGACAGGACTTAGTCCCTGCCCTTGAGGAGCTCACACTCCCATGAGAAAAGAAGCCTACCAGGACAGTTTGGGAGAAGATGCTGGAGAGATATAGGGGGCTTTAGATTTTGTGTCATGGATGAAGGGAGCTAAGAAAAAACTGAATAGGCAAGGTCCCTTGAGATTTGTAAACTAGAGCTCTTTGGCAGCTGTGAGAATGGAAGATTGTGTTGGAAACTAACTAATTAGTTTCTGCCTTGTGTTCAGGAAATGGATCCCACTTCCTGTGTCTTCAGTCGGCTCCCACATTGCTTCCCATCTTTCTAGGACTCTGTCGTGGATGCAAGTACTTCACCATTCCCTCCAGCAGCACTAGTGTCCTGTGGACAAATTTTCACAGGGGTCCAGGTCAGCTCTTGTCCGACATGCGGTGGTCCCTTTGTGTTGATTAGTTCTGGGAACAGATTCGGGCAGAGGTAGTAGTAATTTGGAGCCTGATTACACAACTTCAGTACATCCAGTGGAACTAGTCTCAGTGTCGGCTCTTAGAGAGCTGCTCAAGCTGACCTTGTAAAATTGGAGAAGGAAGATTCCCGCCTCCCACCCTCATCCATTGATGATCCTGCTGGCTGCAGATTCAAGCATTTGCCTGCATCAATAAGCTCTTTCCTGAATTTAGGTCAATTTTGCAATAGGAACATTGTGTTCCTCTTGCCAAGGAACATGTTGTAGGTGCCTAGACATTTAGTCTCTGTTTGATAATTTTCTGAGCACTCTAGTCTGTGCTGTCAGCAGCCAACTGTATCAATTCAGGAGCTGTTCATGCTAGTGTCAATAGTGACATGGCCACGCTGTGTTCAGAAATAATCAGGTCTGGAAGGACTACTTCCCCAAAGGGCGCACTCTGGAGACAGCGGCATGAATCAAAGGATATATCAGCCAAAATTATCAACAAGCACAACTGGATTTTTTTTTTTTTTTTTGAGACGGAATCTTGCTCTGTTGCCCAGGCTGGAGTGCAGTGGCACAATCTCTGCTCACTGCAACCTCCTCCTCCCTGATTCAAACGATTCTCCTGCCTCACCCTCCTGAGTAGCTGGGACTACTTGTATGCGCCACCATGCCTGGCTAATTTTTTGTATTTTTAGTAGAGGTGGGGTTTCACCATGTTGACCAGGCTGGTCTCAAACTCCTGACCTCATTATTCACCCGCCTCAGCCTCCCAAAGTGCTGAGATTACAGGCATGAGCTACTGCACCCAACCCACATCTTGATATTTTTGAATGGTAGCTTGAAGGACCTATCTCAGAGTGCCCCTTACATTTTTAACTGAGGAGCCAGTATTATCTATTGATCATTGAATAGCAGTGTGTCCCCTGGTCATATTTCTCTCA
>NW_012101360.1:132538-134398 GCF_000951045.1 Mandrillus leucophaeus | reverse complement strand
TCTCAGCTCACAGGAACCTCTGCCTCCCAGGTTCAAGCAATTCTCCTGCCTCAGCCTCCTGAGTAGCTGGGATTATAGGCATGTGCCACCACACCTGGCTAATTTTTGTATTTTGAGTAGAGACAGGGTTTCTTCATGTTGGTCAGGCTGGTCTTGAACTCCTGACCTCGTGATCTGCCCACTTTGGCCTCCCAAAGTGCTGGGATTACAGGCATGAGCCACCGTGCCTGGCCTTCACCTGGTCATATTTCTTTAGGGATTATCAAACCACCTTTTGCCACCTGTTTTAAAGATGGTTGTGTTGGCTAGGCATGGTGGCTCATGCCTGTAATCCCAGCACTTTGAGAGGCTAAGGTGGGCAGATCACTTGAACTCAGGAGTTTGAGACCAGCTTGGGCAACATGGTAAAACCTTGTCTCTAAAAAAAATACGAAAATTAGCCAGGCATGGTGGCTAACGCCTGTAATCCCAGCTACTTGAGAGGCTGAAGCAGGAGGATCACTGGGAGGTCAAGGCTGCAGTGAGCTATTATTGCACCACTGTACTCCAACGTGAGCAACAGGGTGAGCCCCTGCTCAAAAAAGGAAAAAAAAAAGATGGTTGTGTTATAGGTTGCTATGACTGCATATTAGTTTTCTAGCCAACACTCTAAACAGCACCCAGTTTCTTTTTTGTTGTTGTTGTTTGTTTCTTTTTCTTTTTCTTTTTTGAGACAGAGCTTCACTCTTGTTTTCCAGGCATGGAGTGCAATGGTGCAGTCTTGGCTCACCACAACCTCTGCCTCCTGGGTTCAAGTGCCTCAGCCTCCCGAGTAGCTGGGATTATAGGCGTGTGCCACCACACCCGGCTAATTTTGTATTTTTAGTAGAGACGGGGTTTCTCCATGTTGGTCAGGCTGGTCTCGAACTCCTGGCCTCAGGTGATCCACCTGCCTTGGCCTCCCAAAGTGCTGGGACTACAGGCGTGAGCCACTGCGCCCAGCCCCCAGTTTCTTTTTATTGTGGAGTCATCTTCCCATGCAATATATTTGAGTGACGCTATAGTCTGGGAAAACTGCCTTCCCTTAGTCAAGTGTCAGGTTCATAACTCAAGACGGGCCAATCACATTCTCCTCCCACTTCAGCTCCCAAGTAGCTGGGACTACAGCCAGCATGCCCGACTATTTTTGTATTTTTTGTAGAGACGGGGTTTTGCCATGTTGCCCGGACTGGTCTTGAACTCCTGGGCTCAAGTGATCCACCCATCTTGGCTTTCCAGAGTGCTGGGATTATAGTCGTGAGCCATGACACCTGGTCTCTAACTGATACTATTGCCATGGCCTACCCTGCTTGCCTTGGCAGGAGGGCCAGCTTGGCATGAGTTAGCAAAGAACCACTATTTGAGATCACTATTTTATCTCAAGTACTGCTGGAACCCATGCACCTAGAAAAGACCAGAGTTTTCAACCAGTAGATCCAGAATAAGTAGCCTTATTGAATCAAAGGATATATCAGCCAAAATTATCAACAAGCACAACTTGATATTTTTGAATGGTAGCTTGAAGGACCTATCTCAGAGTGCCCCTTACATTTTTAACTGAGGAGCCAGTATTATCTATTGATCATTGAATAGCAGTGTGTCCCCTGGTCATATTTCTCTCACTCTCTCTCTGTCTTTTTTTGTTGTTACAAAAACTGCCAGCTCTTACAGTCATTATAATATTTTACCACACCTATGTATTTACAGTCTTTTTTTTTTTTTTTTGAGATGGAGTCTCGCTCTATCACCCAGGCTGGAGTGCAGTGGCCGGATCTCAGCTCACTGCAAGCTCCGCCTCCCGGGTTTACGTCATTCTCCTGCCTCAGCCTCCTGAGTAGCTGG
>NW_012101360.1:130490-132488 GCF_000951045.1 Mandrillus leucophaeus | reverse complement strand
TGGAGTGCAATGGCGTGATCTCAGCTCACTGCAACCTCTGTCTCCTGGGTTCAAATGATTTTCCCGCCTTAGTCTCCTGAGTAGCTGGGACTACAGGTGCGTGCCACCACATTCAGCTAATTTTTTGTATTTTTAGTAGAGATGGGGTTTCACCGTGTTAACCAGGATGCTGTTGATCTCCTGACCTCGTAGTCCTCCCACCTCAGTCTCCCAAAGTGCTGGGATTACAGGTGTGAGCCACCACGCCTGGCCTACAGTCTTAATGTTAACTCAGAAAAAGTCATGCTGAGTTCCAGTGGCTGCATTGGAAGAGTTTGTGTCACCCTAATCCACTTGTGTTTGGCAGTGATTTATGTACATTTGCTGTTTCTCCACTTGGTCATTTCTCATTCACGTCTAAACCTACTGAAATTTGGCTTCTCTTCCTGTCACTTCAAGTCCTCTCATCAAAGGACTAGTGGTCTCCTCTTTTCCAAATCTAAAGGACATTTCCCCAACTTTTTCTTATCTGACTTCAGCTGCCATCTATATGCTGATACCTCCAGACCTGTATCTCTCTACTTGCCATTCATCTCCAGTCAGCTTAATACTCAGCATGTCCCAAACTGAACTCTATACCTTTCCTCCTCAATCCCCCTCAACCGTGCTTTTCCTGGGATCCTTGTCCCTGTTAGTGGCACTTAGTCACCCATATTAGGAATCTAGGAATCATCAGAATGATTTCAGTGAGGTCTGTAAGTCCTTCTGATGAATTATATAACCAGAAGGTAGTCTTAGGGGCCCCCAAACTTGCAGCTGCTATCAGAAGTAAGAGTAGTCTGTGGATTATTCCCTGAGTTTGGGAAATATATATGTAAATATATAAGTGTGATAAAATATTATAATCACTGTGAGAGCTGGCTGTATGGATGGGGAGGGCACAAAGAAATCATCCATTTCTTATATTTCACAGCTAGTGAGTCACCATGTCCTTTAATTCCCACTTCTCTCATTTCCTCTATAACCTTAATTCAGTCCTTCATCATCTCTCTCATAGGGTACTGCCAGATCCTCCTACCTAGCTTCCCTGCCACTAGTTTTTTCCCCTTTGAATCCATCCCTGCCATAGCAGAGCGATCCTTTCTAAAAATGTAAGTTTCATCATGTTACTTCAAGGATGTACCATTGCCTGCAAGATACATGTGAAGCTTCTCATCCTGCCATGCAAATTCATTCATGACTTGACCTTAGTATATGTCTCCAGCCTCATAAATTACCTTGCCTCCTTTGCTGCCTACTTTTCAGTGATGCTGCTTTACAGTTCTGTGTATAAACGCTTCTGTTTCATACTTTTCCCCTACACCATCCCCCCTCACTCTGACTTCATTCATCTGGTGGAGATACCTACTCATCTTTGAAGGACTCCATTCAAAAGACACTTGTTTGAACATTTTCCTCTGCAGGTAGAGTAGCCATTCTTTGTGCCCTCCCCATCCATACAGCCAGCTCTCACAGTGATTATAATATTTTATCACACTTATGTATTTACATATATATTTCCCAAACTCAGGGAATAGTCCACAGACTATCCTTCTGATAGCAGCTGCAAGTTTGGGGGCCCCTAAGACTACCTTCTGGTTATATAATTCACCAGAAGGACTCACAGACCTCATTGAAAACTGTTATAGTCGCCGGGCGCAGTGGCTCACGCCTGTAATCCCAACACTTTGGAGGCCGAAGCAGGCGGATCACGAGGTCAGGAGATCGAGACCATCCTGGCTAACACGGTAAAATCCCGTCTCTACTAAAAATACAAAAAAAATTAGCTAGGCCAGGCAAGGTGGCTCACGCTTGTAATCCCAGCACTTTGGGAGGCCAAGGTGGGCAGATCACGAGGTCAGGAGATGGAGACCATCCTGGCTAACACGGTGAAACCCCGTCTCTACTAAAAATACAAAAAATTAGCCGAGCGGGGTGGCAGGCGCCTGTAGTCCCAGCTACTTGGGAGGCTGAGGCAGG
>NW_012101360.1:126599-130429 GCF_000951045.1 Mandrillus leucophaeus | reverse complement strand
AAAAAAAAAAAATTAGCTGGGCATGGTGGCAAGCGCCTGTAGTCCCAGCTACTCGGGAGGCTGAGGCAGGAGAATGGTGTGAACCCGGGAGGCAGAGCTTGCAGTGAGCCAAGATGGTGCCACTGCACTCCAGCCTGGGTGACAGAGCAAGACTCCATCTAAAAACAAAAAGAAGAAGAAAGCTGTTATAGTCACAGTCACAGTTTATCACAGTGAAAGGAAACAGAGTAAAGTCAGCCAAGCGAAGAGATGCATGGAGCAGAAAGCAGGAAAGTTCCAAATGCAGAGCTCCCAATGGAATCATGGACAGAGTTAATTTTCCCAGTATACATAACAATATTCAGAGTTTTGCCAATCAGGGAATCTCACCTGAGCTTTTACATCCAAAGTTTTTTGTCTTGTTTTGTTTTTTGTTATTGTTGTTTTGAGATGGAGTCTCGCTGTGTTGCCCAGGCTGGAGTGCAGTGGCAAAATGGCCTCCCAAAGTGCTGGGATTACAGGCATGAGCCACCGCGCCCGGCTGGAATGATGTCCAAAATTTTTACTGGGGCTCATTCATGTGGACCTGGTTGTCTGCCCACGTGACTGACCTCAGTCTCCAGCCCCTCCAGAAGTCTAGCTGATAAAGTGTGATCCAAAGTCTCCCCTCCTCCCTCATCACATTGCTAAACTATCTGGTACGCCCCAAAGACTTCTGCCTAAATCACATTGTTAGACCATCCGGTGTGGCCTAAGGTCTGCCTCCTGGTAAACAAAGATACTTTTATCAGGCAAGACATTCCAAGGGCTTAGAGGTTACCTCCCAGGAGCCAAGGGCAAAGGCCAGAACTCTCTTCCCAAGGTTAAGTTCTTTACTACACACTCCTTCTATTACCTAGCAAGTTCCATGAGGTCAGGAACCTGGTCTTCCTCATCTTTAGGTCCCAAGTGCCTGGCATTATGCCTGGCACTTGTTACATCAATAACTTTTAGTTGAGTGAATGAAGAAATACTAAGTGGAACAAGAATGCACTCTGGAGGAGAGCCCCTCCTCTCTGCCGCTGCACAGAGGGGTGACCTTGCTGAGAAGACTGAATGGAGGTGTGTGGCAGGCTGCTGACAGGTGCTTGGATATGCTGCAGACTTCTAGGAACAAGAACTATATTTAGTTCTGTGTATGTGATTAAAAGGATAGCCTAAAAACTCACTTTGTACATTGGAGGAGGGAAAGGCAATCACCCTAGCTGTCCTTTCTAATAAAGAAATGAGACTGGGCATGGTGGTTCACACCTGTAATCCCAGTGCTTTGGGAGGCCAAGGCAGGAGGATCTCTTGAGGCCAGGAGTTCCAGACCAGCCTAGCCAGCAGAGCAGGACCTTGTTTCTACAAAAAATTTAAAAATTAGTTGAGCATGGTAATATGTGCCTGTAATCCTAGCTGCTTGGGAGGCTGAGATAGGAGGATCTCCTGTGGCCAGGAGTTAGAGCTGCAATTAGCTGTAATTGTACCACTGCACTCTATATAGATATATATTTTTTAGAGATGGGATCTCACTACATTGCCCAGGCTGGTCTTGAACACCTGGGCTCAAGCAATCCTCCCATCTCGGCCTCCCGAGTGTCTGGGGCTACAGATGTGCACCACTGTGCCCACCTTTATTTCTTTTGGCAGGGTAGGGTGAATCTTTTATAGCCAAATCATCTTTTTTTTCCTTTTTTTGAGATGGTGTCTTGTTCTGTAGCCCAGGCTAGATTGCAATGGCGCAATCTCGACTCGCTGCAACCTCCACCTCCCAGGTTCAAGCGATTCTCCTGCGTCAGCCTCCTGAGTAGCTGGGATTACAGGTTTGCACCACTGTGCCCAGCTAATTTTTGTGTTTTTAGCAGAGATGGGGTTTCACCACGTTGGTCAGGCTGGTCTTGAACTCCTGACCTAGTGATCTGCCCTCCTCAACCTCCCAAAGTGCTGGGATTACAGGCGTGAGCCACTGCACCTAGCCTCAGATCATCGTTATAGCACAACGCAAGTCTCTTTTATAGGCAGTAGAGATTTTGGAGCAATGTTTGAGAGGAGCTTACAAAACAAAGGGGAAAATGGTAAGATAGGTCTCATAGATGAGGTGGCCATCTTCCTTGATTCAGTCATTCCACACACATTTATCAAGGGCTTGCCTACTATGTACTAGGTTCTAGGCGCTGGGAGTTCAGGAGCCAACAGGACAGATGTGGTCCTGCTGTCCTAAAGCATACAGTCTAGTAGGGCACACAAATACTAGGCCAATGAATGTAGAAACAAGTGCATAATTACAAATTGTGATCAGCTCTCTGACGAATAAAAGGGTGCTATGAGTCTTAGAAAGTGCAGTTCAGTTTAGGGAGTAATCAAGGAAGATATTGCTGGGGAAGTGACTTTTGAGCTGTGACCTTAAGGATGAGTCAGATATGTTTGGTGAAGAAGGTGCGGGGAGGGGAGGATAAGCTTTCTAGACAGAGACCTGAAACTTATGCTATTTTTTTTTCTTTCTCTTTTTCTTTTTTGTGGGTACATCAAATAGTAGACGTATATATTTATGGGTCACATGAGATACTTTTATACAGGCATGCAATGCATAATAATCACATCAAGGTAAATGGGGTATCCATCCCAGGCATTTATCCTTTGTGTTACAAACAATCCAATTATATTCTTAATTATTTTGAAATGTACGATTAAATTATTTTGTACTGTATAGTCACCGTATTGTGCTAGCAAATACACCTTACTCATTCTTTTTTTTTTTTTAATTTTTTAATTTTTTAAAAATTTGAGACAGGGTCTCACTCTGTCACCCAGGCTGGAGTGCAGTGGCGTGATCTCAGCTCACTGCAACCTTTGCGTCCCAGGCTCAAGTAATCTCTTTTGTATTTTTAGTAGAGACAGAGTCTTGCCATGTTGCCTAGGCTGGTCTCAAATTCCTGAGCTCAAGCCATCCACTTGCCTTGGCCTTCCAAAGTGCTGGGATTATAGGCATGAGCCACTGCACCTGGCTCTTATTCATTCTTGCTATTTTTCTGTACCCATTAACCAACCCCACTTCTCCCCCACCCCCCACTACCCTTCCCATCCTCTGGTTACCATCCTTCTACTCTCTATCTCCATGAGTTCAATTGTTTTAATTTTTAGCTCCTACAAAATAAGTGAGAACATGGGAAGTTTGTCTTTCTGTGCCTGGCTTATTTCATTTAACGTAATGACCTCCAGTTCCATCCATGTTGTTGCAAGTGACAGGATCTCTTTCTTTTTTTTTTTTCTTTTCTTTTTTTCTTTTTTTTTGAGACAGAGTCTCACTCTGTCACCCAGTCTGGAGTGCAGTGGGACAATCTTGGCTCACTGCAACCTCCGCCTCCCAGGTTCAAGCGATTCTCATGCCTCAGCCTCCCGAGTAGCTGGGATTACAGGTGTGTGCCACCACATCCAACTAATTTTTGTATTTTTAATATTTTTTTTAGAGACAGGGATTCATCATGTTGGCCAGGCTGGTCTTCAACCCCTGGCCTCAAGTGATCTGCCCCCTCAGCCTTCCAAAGTGCTGAAACTACAGGTGTGAGACACCGTATCCAGCCTCATTCTTTTTTATACTTAATAGTACTCCATTGTGTATCTGTGCCACATTTTCTTTATCCATTTATATGTTGATGAACACTTAGGTTGCTTCCAAATTTTAGCTATTGTGAATAGTGCGGCAATAAACATGGGAGTGCAGATATCTCTTCAGTATACTGATTTTCTTTCTTTGGGGTATATACCTAGGAGGGGGATTGGTAGCTTTATTTTCGGCTTTTTTCTTTCCTCCTGTCTCCCTCCCCTCCCCT
>NW_012101360.1:119618-126549 GCF_000951045.1 Mandrillus leucophaeus | reverse complement strand
CGCCACCACACCCAGCTAATTGTTGTATTTTTAATAGAGACAGGGTTTCACCATGTTGGCCAGACTGGTGTTAAACTCCTGACCTCAGGTGATCTGCCCACATCAGCCTCCCAAAGTTCTGAGATTACAGGTGTGAGCCACCATGCTTGGCCCTAAATTTTTTAAATGTAATATTGTGGACATGAAATACATTCACTCATGCAAAAAGTTAAATGCACAGTGAGAAGTACTGGTGCTACATATGTCCTTCCTCTGCCCATTTTCTCCCTCTTTATAAAGGTAAACACTTTTACTCTCTGAGTATCCTTTCATTTATCTAGGCAAACAATACATGTAGTTAGTAACACTCTGCCTCACCCTCAAATTACGTTAAATTTTCAGAAGTAAAATTTTGTTCTATTGGGTGCACAGTTCTGAGTTTCGACAAATGGCTAGAGTCGTGTACCCATCACTACCATAGCCACCCTTTGCAGTAGAAAGCTTTCTTCCACCCGTAACCCCTGGCAGCCACAGGGATTCCCTTCCCTTCCCTTCTGCTCCCCTACCTTCCCCTCCCCTTCCCCTCCTCTTCTCTTCCACTACACCTTCCCTCCCTTCCCCTCCCCTCTCCTCTCCTCCCTTTTCAACAAGGTCTGACTCTCTTGCTCAGGCTGGAGCGCAGTGGTGTAATCACAGTTCACTGCAGCCTTTATCTCCCAGGCTCAAGTGATCCTCATACCTCAGCCTCCCAAGTATCTGGGACTACAGGTGTGCACCACTACTCCTAGCTAATTTTTTTTATATTTTGTAGAGATGAGGTCTCACCGTGTTGCTCGGGCTGGACTCAAACTCCTGGACTCTTGGACTCAAGTGATCTTCCTGCCTCAGCCTCTAGGCATGAGTCACCTCACCTGGCTATATTTTTAGGTTTTTTTTTTAGGAAACTCCAAATTGTTCTCCATGGTGGTTGTACTAATTTATATTCCCACCAAAAGTGTACGAGGGTTCCCTATTCTCCACATCCTTCCCAGCATTTGTTATCGCCTGTCTTTTGGATAAAAACCATTTTCACCAGGATGAGATGGTATCTCATTGTAGTTTTATTTATTTATTTATTTTGAGATGGGGTCTCACTCTGTTGCCCAGGCTGGAGTGCAGTGGCACAATTCACCTCCCGGGTTCAAGCGATTCTCCTACTTCAACCTCCTGAGTAGCTGGAATTACAGGTGTGCGCCACTGTGCCTGGCTAATATTTGTATTTTTAGTAGAGATGAGGTTTCACCATGTTGGCCAGGCTGGTCTTGAATTCCTGACCTCAAGTGATCCACCCGCCTCAGCCTCCCAAAGTGCTGGGATTAAAGGCATGAGCCACCACGCCTGGCCTCATTGTAGTTTCAGTTTGCATTTCTTTGATGATCAGTGAAGTTAAGCATCTTTTCATTTGCCTGTTTGAGATTTAAATGTCTTCTTTTATAAAATGTCTATTCTGGGCTGGGTGTGGTGGTTCACACATGTAATCCCAGCACTTGGAGAGGCTGAAGTGGGGGATCATCTGAGGTCAGGTGTTCAAGACCAGCCTGGGCAACATGGTGAAACCCTGTCTCTACTAAAAATACAAAAATTAGCCGGGCATGGTGGTGGGCGCCTGTAATCCCAGCTACTCAGGAGGCTGAGGCACGAGAATCACTTGAACCCAGGAGGCGGAGGTTGCAGTGAGCCGAGATCGCATCACTGCACTTCAGCCTGGGTGATAGATTGAGACTCTGTCTCAGAAAAACAAAACAAAACAAAATGTCTATTTTAGGCTGGGTGTGGTGGCTCACGCCTGTAATCCCAGCACTTTGGGAGGCCAAGGTGGGCAGATCACCTGAGGTTAGGAGTTCGAGACCAGCCTAGTCAACATGGCAAAAGCCTGTCTCTACTAAAAATACAAAAATTAGCTGGATATATATGTGGAAAGCTGAAACTGCGTCCTTTCCTTACACCTTATACAAAAATTAATTCAAAATGGATTAAAGATTAAATGTTAGACCTAAAACCATAAAAACCCTCGAAGAAAACCTAGGCAATACCATTCAGGACATAGGCATGGGCAAGGACTTCATGACTAAAACACCAAAAGCAATGGCAACAAAAGCCAGAATAGACAATTGGGATTTAATTTAACTAAAGAGCTTCTGCACAGTAAAAGAAACTACCGTCAGAGTAAACGAGAAACTTACAGAATGGGAGAAATTTTTGCAATCTACCCATATCCAAAATCTACAAAGAACTTAAACAAATTTACAAGAAAAAATCAACCCCATCAAAAAGTGGGTGAAGGATATCAACAGACACTTCTCAAAAGAAGACATTTATGCAGCCAACGGACACATGAAAAAATGCTCATCATCACTGGTCATCAGAGAAATGCAAACCAAAACCACAATGAGATATCATCTCACACCAGTTAGAATGGCGATCATTAAAAAGTCAGGAAACAACAGGTGCTGGAGAGGATGTGGAGAAATAGGAACTCTTTCACACTGTTGGTGGGACTTTGAACTAGTTCAACCATTGTGGAAGACAGTGTGGCAATTCCTCAAGGATCTAGAACTAGAAATACCATTTAACCCAGCGATCCCATTATTGGGTATATACCCAAAGGATTATGAATCATGCTACTATAAAGACACATGCACACGTATGTTTATTGCGGCACTATTCACAATAGCAAAGACTTGGAAGCAACCCAAATGTCCATTGGTCATAGGTTGGATTAAGAAAATGTAGCACATGTACACCATGGAATACTATGCAGCCATGAAAAAGGATGAGTTCATGTCCTTTTTAGGGACATGGATGAAGCTGGAAACCATCATTCTGAGCAGACTGTCGCAAGGACAGAAAACCAAACACTGCATGTTCTCAGTCATAGGTGGGAATTGAACAATGAGAACACTTAGACACAGGGCAGGGAACATCACACACCAGGGCCTGTCAGGGGTGGGAGGAGAGGAGGGATAGCATTAAGAGGAATATCTAATGTAAATGACAAGTTCATGGGTGCAGCACACCAACATGCCACACGTATGCATATGTAACAAACCTGCACATTATGCACATTTACCCTAGAACTTAAAGTATAATAATAATTTTTTAAAAATTAGCCAGATGTGGTGGTGCACACCTGTAATACCAGCTACTCGAGAGGCTGAGGCAGGAGAATTGCTTGAAACTGGGGGACAGAGGTTGCCGTGAGCTGAGATCGTGCCATTGCACTCCAGCTGAGGTTACAGAGTGACACTCTGCCTCAAAAAAAATAAATAAAATTAAATTTAAAAGCAAGGAGGGGCCAGGCGTGGTGGTTCACCCCTGTAATCCCAGCTATTTGGGAGGCTGAGGCACAAGAATCACCTGAGCCCAGGAAGTGGAAGTTGCAGTGAGCTGAGATCGTGCCACTGCACTCCAACCTGGGTAACAGAGCGAGACTCCATCTCAAACCAAAAAAAAAGCAGCCAGTCACGGTGGCTCACACCTGTAATCCTAGCACTTTGGGAGGCCCAGGTGGGTGGATCACTTGAGGTCAGGAGTTCGAGACCACCCTGATCAACATGGTGAAACCCTGTCTTTGCTAAAAATACAACAAATTAGCTGGACAGGATGTTGCATGCCTGTAATCCCAACTACTCGGGAGCCTGAGGCAGAGAATTGCTTGAACCTAGGAGGTGGAAGTTGCAGTGAGCTGAGACTGCACCACGGCACTCCAGCCTGGGCGACACAGCAAGACTCCGTCTCAGGGAAAAAAAAAAAAAAAAAAAGGAGGCTATGTCAGTACATATGGATCTACTATATATGCCTTTTGTAAAATAAGGATCATAGTTTCACCTTATACTAATATGGTGAGAGTAAATGAATGAAAGTCATTTAGAACAGTTTGTGGGATAAATGTAAGGACACAATGTCAGCCTGTTATTTCAGTGTATGTGTGTACTGTAATTTATTTACTAAGTTTTCTATTGATGGGCCATAATGTTTGTTTGTTTGTTTGGGACGGAGTTTCGCTCTGCTGCCAGGCTGGCGTGCAGTAAGGCGATCTCGGCTCACTGTAACCTCTGCCTCCCGGGTTCAGGCGATTCTCCTGCCTCAGTCTCCTGAGTAGCTGGGACTACAGGCGAGCACCACCACGCCCAGCTAATTTTTGTATTTTTAGTAGAGACAGGGTTTCACCATGTTGGCAAGGATGGTCTTGTTCTACTGCGTGATCCGCCTGCCTCAGCCTCCCAAAGTGCTAGGATTACAGGTGTGAGCCACTGCGCCCAGCCTCATAATGTTTTCAGTCTTTTGATATTACAAGCCATTCTGCAGTCTTCTAAGATTTTTTTTTTTTTTTTTTTTGAGACGGAGTCCTGCTCTGTTGCCCAGGCTGGAGTGCAATGGCGTGATCTTGGCTCACTGCAACCTCCGCCTCCCAGGTTCAAGCAATTCTCCTGCCTCAGCCTCCCGAGTAGCTGGGATTACAGGCATGCAACATCCCGTCCGGCTAATTTTTTGTATTTTTAGCAGACATGGGGTTTCACCATGTTGATTGTTCATGGTGGTCTCCAACTCCTGACCTCAAGTGATCCACCCATCTGGGCCTCCCAAGTGCTGGGATTACAAGTGTGAGCCCCAGTGCCCAGCCCAGCCTTTAAGATTTGATTGGTCAGGATGACAGTACCATATTGGAGTTCATTGGTTCAAGCCTGCAGTTAGAGGCAAGCCAGGTAGCTGCCTCTCTACTCTGGGTCTCCTGGATTTACCTCTCAGAACAAAGTGGCCGGCCAGCCAGCTGCCTTGTACTTTGTTTTGTTATTCACGTTTGTGCTCAGAAATTTCCAAACATTGTCCTGTTAAAACAGTGATTCTCTTCCCTTACACACCCACACACCCACACACACAGCTGTGCCTCTGAAAACACTGCTGAGTTCTCTCTCAGCCCACTCAGTTAAATATCTTTATTAATTATCCTCCTCACCCAGTCCCTAGATCAGGAGTTAGAATGCCTGGGTTCAAGTTCTAGCTCAATACTAATTAGTTAGTTGTGTGACTTTGGATAAATCACTGACCCCTGGTGTCCTGAGGATCAGTGGGCAAAACAAATGTGAAGTGTAAATAGTGAGTTGAGAGACTCCATCCTCTCCTGTCTCCAATCAATGACTTGTACTACTCAGGTCCTGCTGTTTCTTACTCCAGTTTAGTCCTAGAGCCATTTGCTTGCCTAGGGAGAAAAAGCATATTTGGCCCGGCACGGTGGTTCACGCCCAACACTTTGGAAGTGGGAGGCAGGCAGATCACTTGAGCCCAGGAGTTCAAGATCAGCCTGGGGCTGGGCGTGATAGCTCACAACTGTAATCCTAGAGCTTTGGGAGACCGAGGTGGGTGGATCACTTGAGGGCAGGAATTCGAGACCAGCCTGGCCAACATGGTGAAACCCCATCTCTACTAAAAAAAATACAAAAATTAGATGGGCATGGTAGTGCATACCTGTAATCCCAGCTACTCTGAAGGCTGAGGCAGGAGATTCGCTTGAACCCGGAGTCAGAGGTTGCAGTGAGCCCAGATCGCGCCATTGCACTCCAGCCTGGGTGACAGAGCGAGAGACCCTGTCTCTTTAAAAAAAAAAAAAAAAAGTGGGGGCAAGATAGTGGTTACCCTTCAGCAGAGTGGTAACTGACTAGGGGGTGGGGAGTGGGGGGTGGGCAAAAGGCAAGGCTTTGGCAAGTTGAGAATATTCTATTTCTTGATCTGTGCATTGGGCACAGACACATGAGTTTATGAAAATTCATCTGGCTGGGCGCAGTGGCTCGCGCCTGTTATCCTAGCACTTTGGGAGGCTGAGGTGAGTGGATTGCTTTGAGCTCAGGAGTTTGAGACCAGCCTGGGCAACGTGGTGAAACCCTGTCTATACAAAAAATACAAAAATGAGCCGGGCCTGGTGGTGTGCACCTGTAGTCCCAGCTATTTGGGAGGCTGAGGCTGGAGGATCGCTTAAGCCAGGAAGTGGAGGTTGTAGTGAGCCAGGATTGTGCTGTTGCACTCTATCCTGGGCAATAGAGTGAGACCCTGTCTCAAAAAATAAAATAAATTCATCAAGTGGTACACTTATATTTGCACTTTTTCTGTATATTACACTTCAATAAAAAGAAAATAGGCTGGATGCAGTGGTTCACGCCTGTAATCCCAGCACTTTGGGAAGCTGAGGGCGGATTGCCTGAGGTCAGAAGTTCAAGACCATCCTGGCTAACATGGTAAAACCCTGTCTCTACTAAAAATACAAAAATTAGCAGGGTGTGGTGGCAAGCGCCTGTAATCTCAGCTACTCGGGAGGCTGAGGCAGGAGAATTGCTTGAACCCAGGAGGCAGAGGTCACAGTGAGCCGAGATTGCGCCACTGTACTCCAGCCTGGGAGACAGAGCAAGACTCCTGCTCAAAAAAAAAAAAAAAAAAAAAAAAAAAAGAGTTCCAGACTGGTTGCAATACTGAAACTAAAGTAGTGATGAAGTCAACCTCCAGTCAGCCGTATTGATGCAAAGTAGAAAATATCCTAGCTGAGATAAAGATTCAAACACCAAGGATATCTTCTCTGATTCTCGCCAAGGGCAGCCTGAAGTTCCTATTGCATTAATGCAGAAATTAGTTGAGGTCAGGGATTGCTTTTAAAATCCTAGGAGAAGCCGGGCGTGGTGGCTCATGCCTGTAATCCCAGCACTTTGGGAGGCTGAGGTGGGTGGATTGCCTGAGGTCAGGAGTTCAAGACCAGCCTGGCCAACATAGTGAAACCCCATCTCTACTAAAAATACAAAAAATTAGCTGGGCGTGGTGGCAGGTGCCTGTAATCCCAGCTACTATGGAGGCTGAGGCAGGAGAATCGCTTGAACCTGGGGAGGCGGAGGTTGCAGTGAGCCGAGATGGCTCCATTGCACTCCAGCCT
>NW_012101360.1:117066-118191 GCF_000951045.1 Mandrillus leucophaeus | reverse complement strand
AGCCGGGCGCGCGGTGGCTCACGCCTGCCTGTAATGCTGGCACTTTGGGAGACCGAGGAGGGCGGATCACGAGGTCAGGAGTTCGAGACCAGCCTGACCAACATGGTGAAACCCTGTCTCTACTAAAAATACAAAAACTTGACGGGCGTGGTGGCACGCACCTGTAATCCCAGCTGCCCAGGAGGCTGAGGCAGGAGAATCGCTTGAACCCGGGAGGCGGAGGTTGTAGTGAGCCGGGATGGCGTCACTGCACTCTAGCCTGGGAGACACAGTGAGGCTCAGTCTCAAAAAAAAAAAAAAAGAAAAAAAAAATCGTGGGAGCATCACAACTCACAGCACCTTCCTGTTGTGTGAAGGCCCCTCCTTTGGGTCTCTCACAGGACTAGCTCCAGGGCTTCAGCCTTGGAACTAGTTGTGGGCTTCTCTGAGTCCCTTTGGAATATTTATCTTTGGCTTGGAATAATGCAACAACATACTAGACCCAGCCTTGCCTTCTCTATGCCCCATTCCTCCCCAAATGATTCCAAGAGTGTACACCTAATCCTGAATCCTTTGCTGCACTTGCCCTAGTGAAAATCAAAGGTCTGCAAAGGCCGCGTCATTCCTGAATGAGGTTCGGAGTCTGATGTTTCTGTGGGGGATTAACATTAACTACACTGGAGAAGAATTACAGGATACAGCCAGTAAGGAGGGAGAGAGAGGGAGGCAGGTGCGATTCCTTCCACCTAAGCTTCCTGGCCTGGCAGGCAACCTTTCCAGGGTCTTTCAGGCTGCAAGCGACAAAGAGATGAGGATTGTGGGTTTCTCACGCGTAGGTGGCAGCGGCAAGTTAACCCCAGGAGAGGTGCCAGTCAGCAGATAATTTGCAAACGAATGTATTCTCCTCCTCCTCCGAAGATCTGAGCCTCACGAAATACACTCTTTTCTTCCTTTTCCTCCCTCCCGCAGTCGAGTCGCCTTCCGTCCTGCTAGGGTCCCCTCCCCGCCCGGGTCCCCTCCCCCGCCCGGGCTCCTCTCTGTCTCCCCCTCCCGGACGGCGTCCTCGCTCCGCTGGGCCCTCCTCGCCACCAGCTTGTGAATGAGACGCTCAGTTTCTCAATGGAGCCGCGGGGGGCTCGGGCGGCC
>NW_012101360.1:98484-115796 GCF_000951045.1 Mandrillus leucophaeus | reverse complement strand
GGGCCTCCCTCACCGGCGACCGCGCCCCAGGCCGCCACCCCCTCGTCAGTGCACCCACGGGACCCTGCTCCAGTTCCTGCAGCTTCTTTCCCCGAGGCTTACGGGCCTCAGACGGTGCCCTCCCCACCCCACCCCCCATTCCAGGGGCAAAGTTCTTTGGATCCAGGGGCCTCCTTCCTGAGGTTTGGAGAACCGCTGCTTGCCCCCGGCCTTTCCACTCCCTTGTAAATGTTTTCCGTGAGGGTTTGTGGCTTTTGAAGGGTAGGAAAAGCCCCAGTTTGGGGGGTGCTTCCTGTGGGGATTATCTCCCTTCCCGAGGAGAGGGCTGAGAGTATTGGATGCATAGATGCCCTAGATTTTCAGAGGAGCCTCTTAGGTTTCTCAGGCCCACTGGGGCAGGTTCTGGAAGATCCAGCCCTTCTCGTGCTTCTAAAGTTCCTGGCCTTGACCCTCCTATTCAGCTATCCCAGACGGGGAGCATCTCCTCACCCCTGCTTCCCTACCCCCGTCTCATCTGACTGTCATCATCTTTCTGAAGCTTACATTGAGCTCTATTGTTCCTTAAAAGCCTATGACCTTTAGTTCTCAGAAGGAAGTGTTTTGCTGTCTCATTTTGGGGCCCTTGTAACTTTCCCTCCCGCACATTCCAGCTGCAGAGACAGGGACCACTCCTGAGGAAGATGGGAAGGTCTGCTAGTTAGATTGGGAACCCTACGGGCTTTTCGCTGTCTCTTCCTTGGCAGTGCCTATACCCCGCCATAGCTATGCTCCATTATAGTCATAGTCTGATTCCATGTTATAAATAAAAAAATAAAAATAAACATGAAAAACGAAAAAGGCAAACCATGCTGGCAACCCATTTCAAGCTCTACAGCCCTTGTTTCCAAGGACCACATTTGCTAGCACAGCCTCTAGTGTGAAGACAGTCTAGTTTTACAAACTATTATTGGCTAATGGGCTTGTTGACCTGATTTTTTAAAGTCCTTGTCTTTTCTCTTCATTTGTAGAGATGACATTTTTCTATTTGGCCTCAGGCCACGGTTTTGCCTTTTGACACCTGGTGATGAAATCAGTATGGGAAAAAAATTTAAAGAGAATTCTGCTTTGTACAAGCAGTGGTAATGAATGTCCTAGTAATTGCAGTTGGATGTTAATAAAATGCTAGTCAGGCCCTAGTGCAAGCAGGTGGCCATGGAGCCCATCCTGCCAGAATTGGAAAGTACTTCAGTACTAACATAGGACGTGTTGGCTGATTTTAAAGGGACAAATCTCTTTCTTTCATCCTTTTTCTTGGGTCAGTCAGATTTCTGTTTTTAAGACTTAAAGGCATCAGTATTCTATGCAAATAGCATCCGTTGCAAATTTGAAAACTAAAACCAGGAAAAGTAAATATTAAAGTATTGATAGTATTGACATAGTATTGGCTTTACTTTGTATATAGTGCATACACATATACAAATGTGTTTAGCTAGTAGAAACCTTATTTTTTACCCTGAATTGAATGTGATGGGCATTAACAAGGACTAGGAAGGAAATGGCAAAATATTTATTAAAGGCAAGAGATTATGTGTCTGTGTGTTTTTAAAATCTTATCTCTTTTTTTCCTACAAAATATTATTTTTTACAAGCATTTCAAAATATTAAAACAAAAAAGCAGTATAGTTCTAATTATGGTAATGCCTGATGTTATCATATTCTAGTTTAATGTCACATAAGAGTGCTCTCTTTTTTCTAGAGTTGGAGTTTCAGTTTTTTTTTTTTTTTTTTTTTTGAGACGGAGTCTCGCCCTGTCATCCAGGCTGGAGTGCAGTGGCCTGATCTTGGCTCACTGCAACCTCCGCCTCCAGGGTTCAAATGATTCTTCTGCCTCAGCCTCCTGAGCAGCTGGGATTATAGGCACCTGCCACCATGCCTAGCTAATTTTTGTATTTTTAGTAGACATGGGGTTTCACCATCTCGAACTCCTGACCTCGTGATCTGCCCACCTTGTCCTCCAAAAGTGCTGGGATTATAGTCGTGAGCCACCGCGCCCAGCCGGAGTTTGGGTTTTGTTGCCCAGACTGGAGTGCAATGGCGTGATCTCGGCTCACTACAACCTCCACCTCCCGGGCTCAAACGATTCTCCTGCCTCAGCCTCGGGAGTATCTGGGATTACAGGTACCCACCACGCCCAGCTAATGTTTGTATTTTTACTAGTGACGGGGTTTCACCATGTTGGAGGATGGTCTTGATCTCTTGACCTCGTGATCTGCCCGCCTCCGCCTCCCAAAGTGCTGGGATTACAGGCCTGAGTCATCGTGCCCGGCCAAGGGTACTTTTTTTTTCTTTTTTTTTGGACAGAGTCTTGCTCTGTTGCCCAGGTTGGAGTGCAGTGGCGCGATCTCGACTCACTGCAGCCTCCACCTCCTGGGTTCATGCCATTCTCCTGCCTCAGCCTCCTGAGTAGCTGGGACTGCAGGCGCTCGCAACCATGCCCGGCTAATCTTTTGTATTTTTTAGTAGAGACGGGGTTTCACGGTGTTAACCAGGATGGTCTCCATCTCCTGACCTTGTGATCCGCCCGCCTCGGCCTCCCAAAGTGCTGGGATTACAGGTGTGAGCCACTGCCTCTGGCCAAGAGTACTCTTAACTATTAAGATTTATTTAAAATATTTAAATTAAATGACAGTAAGTAAGTGTTAGCCTTATCAAAGTGGTCCTCATGGGAAATGACACATTCACTCCATAATGCTGCTCTATTGCTCAAACCAATTTAACATTCACTGGAAGTTGATTTAGAAGCTTGTGGCAGAATCTTTGAAATTTCTTCAGTGTGGGAAAATCCTTGTATTTTTTAGAGTCAGTTTGATTTTTGTAAATAGCAAAAAATCTTTTAGACCCTTATTTAAAGTAGGGGATCAAACTGGGTTTACACATTTTCATGCAAAAGTGTAGTGCACTTAGGCCCTTTTTGGCCTGTGTGAACAGCCTTAAAGATACTTCTTTTCTTTCTTTCTTTCTTTTTTTTTTTTTTGAGACAGAGTTTTGCTCTTGTTGCCAGGTTGGAATGCAATGGCACCATCTTGGCTCCCTGCAACCTCTGCCTCCTGGGTTCAAGCAATTCTCCTGCGTCAGCCTCCCTAGTAGCTGGGATTACAGGTGCCCGCCACCGCACCCAGCTAATTTTTTGTATTTTTAGTAATGATGGGGTTTCACTACATTGGCCAGGCTGGTCTCGAACTCCTGACCTCAGGCAATTCACCCACCTCAGCCTCCCAAAGTGCTGGGATTACAGGAGTGAGCCACTGCGCCCGGCTCCTTAAAGACATTTCGGAAGCAGAATACCTCCTGAGTGGTATCTCCTTCTCCTTCTGTACAGTCATATGAATCAGAAACCCAGTGTCTTGGACACTGCTATCTCTCTGCCCTTGTGTACAATACAGTGTTAGATTTTCCTGAATATATCTTGAATTCATTGGCTTTCTTCCACCATCACTGCCATCACCCTATTCCGAGCTACTATCGTATCCTGACAGGACTTTTGTTTCCCACCTGATCCATCCGTATTCCAGAAGCCAGAAGCCAGAGTCCTATTGAAAATCTGATTTCATCTTCCCCTCAGCCTGCCTGCCCCACAAAGAAGCATTCATAAAATTCTTTAGTGGCTTCTGGTTGCTCTTTTTTTTTTTTTTTTTTTTTGTGGAGACAGGATCTCACTTTGTCACCCAGGCTGGAGTCCAGTGGTGTATTTATGACCTCGACCTCTTGGGTTCAAGCCGTCCTCCTGCCTCAGCCTCCCAAAGCCTTAGGATTACAGGCCTTGTCATTGCTCTTGATATCAAAGTACAACTTTTGAATGTAGGCGATATAGGCCCTTGTGCAGCCTAGACCCTAGCTAATTCTCATACTTGTCTCTGCTCCATGCACACTGCCCTTATAGTCCTGCGTTCTTGCCATGTTTCCTTCTGCTTACAGGGTCTTTGCAGTAGCTACTTTACTCCATCTGGAAACACCTCCCTTTGTTAACCTCCTCTTCATCCTTCAGCTCTCAGGTTTCACCTCCTTGGAACGCCTTCCTTGATTTCAGTTAGATTAGATTCTAACCTAATAGGTTCTCAGAGCACCATTTACCCATCCTTCACATCACTTATCACAAGTTAACACTTATTTGTGTGATTACATGACTGCAAGCAAGCTCTATGAGGGTTGGGACTATTTTCGCTTTTGCTCCCCATCATATGCACATTGCCTAGCATAATGACCAACATAATGACTGGCACTTACGGAAATACTTGCAGAATGAATGAAGAGTAGTTGTACTCCTGATTTGTTTACAGGCAGCATCATCTTCTTTCAGAGTGGCTTAAAAATAAGCACATTGCATATTTTGATATTTTTCCCCATCAAATGGCAATATATACTTTGATTTATACTCTATGTATGCGTTGATACAGTTTTTGAAAGTCATGATTACTTCTTAGTTTCATTTTCTGTCTAGGCGTGTGTTGACCGGATACAAATCCTCATTTGTAACTTTGGTGTTTCTTGTTTTTTCAGCTCCTCAATAATTATAAAGCCTACAGTTGGGCTACAAGGACAAATACGATGTTCTTGCTTTTAAGGAACTTGTATGAATAACAATCATAGCAATATCTTTTCTAAACTCCTGCTTGGAGTCAGGCTCTGTGGTGGGCATTTCACATGCAATTAATCCTCCCTCCCAAGATTGGAATTACTACTCTCACTTTGCAAATAAGAAAACTCAGACTGAGAGAAGGAAATTGCCCAAGGTCAGAGAGTTAGCAAGTTATGTAGCCGTGATTTCCACCCAGGTCTAGGTTTTCTGCCTTCATTGCCAGTGTTTCCTCTTTTACAGTACATTACTTCCCATGAAACCGTTAGCCAGTTTACTTAGATGCCTAAGTGGGTATAAAATAGCTAATTTTGTGGGTTTTGGTATTGATATATGTGTTTGGTTTTGTTAATGTTTCTTAAAATATAGTTTGGAAAGTACAGAGGAAAAGATTTAGAAAGCATTTACTCAACTGTATATTGCCAGCAGAAACATATTGTATACTCTGTGCAAGAAATTATGATGAAATTACTATAGGAAAAGAGTTTGTTCCTTAAAACAGAGTTGTCAACTCTCCATTTCAAGGTGTGGTCGCAACTACAGTAAAATTTTGTTTTCTTTATATCTTGTTGTTCTTTTGCACGAGAAGGTTTGTAAAAGCCTTTCTTCTTCTTTTCTTTCTTTTTTTTTTTTTTTTTTGAGACAGAGTCTCTCTCTGTCACCCAGACTGGAGCACAGTCTCGGCTCACTGCAACCTTCATCTTCCTGGTTCAAGCAATTCTCCTGCCTTAGCCTCCCAAGTAGCTGGGACTACAGGCATGCACCATCACACCCGACTAATTTTTGTATTTTCTTTTTAGTAGACATGGGGTTTCACCATGTTGGCTAGCCTGGTCTCCAACTCCTGACCTCAAGTGATCTGCCTGCCTTTCCCATGGTGCTTGGATTATAGGCATGAGCCACCATGCCTGGCCGTAAAAGCCTTTCTTAATGGGCTGGCAGTTTGGCAGTGTGAAGGACAATTTCTATATATAAGTATTAATCTTTATTGTCATTATGTTATTGTGTTTTGAGACGGAGTCTTGCTTTGTTACCCAGGCTGGAGTGCAGTAATGCGATCTCAGCTCACTGCAACCTCTGCCTCCCGGGTTCAAGTGATTCTCGTGCCTCAGCCTCCCGAGTAGCTGGGATTATAGGTGCCTGCCACCATGCCTGGCTAATTTATGTATTTTTAGTAGAGACGGGATTTCACCATGTTGCCCATGCTGGTCTTGAACTCTTGACCTTAGGCAATCCACCTGCCTCAGCAGCCCAAAGTGCTGGGATTACAGGTGTGAGCCACCTCGCCCTGCCAAGACTCTTAACTAGAACTCTTACTAGATTAAAATTCTGTGTAATTATAGCTGTTTAGGGTCTTTTGGTTTTGCAGGGATATCCCAGTGGTGATTGATAGGACAATGGAGTAGTTTTCTAAAGTACTTATGCTTCTATTAATATTTTTATTATTTATTTATTTTTTTGAGATGGAGTTTTGCTCTATCACCAGGCTGTAGCACAGTGGCACAACCTCTACCTCCTGTGTTCAAGCGATTCTCCCACCTCAGTTTCCCGAGCAGCTGGGATTACAGGCGTGCACCACCATGCCCGGCTAATTTTTGTATTTTAGTAGAGACGGGGTTTCACCATGTTGGCCAGGATGGTCTCTATATTCTGACCTTGTGATCCACCCGCCTCTGCCTCCCAAAGTGCTGGGATTACAAGCGTGAGCCATCGCCAATTTATTTTACTTTATTTTTTAAATAATAGAGATAAGGTGTCACTATGTTGCCCAGGCTGGTCTTGAACTCCAGGGCTCATGCAATCTACCCACCTTGGCCTCCCAAAATGCTGAGAGTACAGGCATGAGCCACCATGCCCAGCCTGAAAATTATTTTTTTGTTTTTTTTTATTTTAATTTTATGTCTTTTCTTTTTTCGAAAATTCTTAAAGTTTATGTTATTTAGACCTTACAGTGTTGTAAGGATTAGTAAGGAGATGCATGTAGAGCACTTAGCCCAATGGTTATATAATAAGTAGTCAGTAAAGTTAGCCATTATTATGATATTCGTCATTGTTTTTTGTTTTTTTCTTTTTGAGACAGTCTTGTTCTGTTGCCCAAACTAGAGTGTGGTGGCACAATCTTGGCTCACTGCGACCTCTGCCTCCTGGGTTCAAGCAATTCTCCTGCCTCAGCCTCCCTAGTAGCTGGAATTACAGGTGCCTGCCACCACACCCAGCTAATTTTTGTATTTTTAGTAGAGACGGGGTTTCACCATGATGGTCAGGCTGGCCTCAAACTCCTGACCTCAGGTGATCCGCCTGCTTTGGTCTCCCAAAGTGCTGGGATTACAGGCATGAGCCACCATGCTCATCCTCATCATTTTTGAATAGCAAAAAATTTTAGAACCATGTTAGTTTAAGCCAATTACGAGGGGAAAAATATTAATATCCACCTTGGGGACCATCACCTAGTACAGGTTCTTATGAATTCCAGAAAATTA
The DNA here is from genome assembly GCF_000951045.1 of Mandrillus leucophaeus. Lineage (NCBI taxonomy): Eukaryota > Metazoa > Chordata > Mammalia > Primates > Cercopithecidae > Mandrillus > Mandrillus leucophaeus. The sequence continues at coordinate 108,704 of NW_012101360.1, read as the reverse complement.
TTATCTTCCATTTTTATAGTGTAGTTTTCAAAAGCCTATTCTAATTATTCTAATTGCATGATGTGGTTTTTGCTTTTTTTTGGGGGGGAGGTGGATAGGGTCTTACTCTGTCACCCAGGCTGGAATGCAGTGGCATGATCATAGCTCACTGCAGCCTCGACCTCCTAGCCTCCCAGGCTCAGGTGATCCTTCCACCTCAGCCTCCCGGGTTCCTGGGACTACAGGCATGCTACCCCACCCAACTAATTTTTTATATTTTTTGTGGAGGGGGATTTTACCATGTTGCCCAGGCTGGTCATGAACTCCTAAGCTCAAGCAGTCCTCCCGCCTCAACCTCCCAAAGTGTTTTGATTATAGGCATGAGCCACTGTGCCCAGTCTGGTTTGTATTTTTATAATGGAATCTTTTAAAGCTAAAAATTTAACTGCTTTACCGTGTACTTAAGAGATTTTTGGCATTTTTCCCAAGGGCAAGGGTTTTGTCCCATTTCTTGTGGCCAAGAACTTCCCTTTTCCCACAGTCTTACATGTCCTGTGCTAAATGTCATCTGTCTCCCCGGAAGTTACCATTATGTCAAGGACCAAATGATTCATGATGTTAAATTGAGGCCTTCTACAGAGAGAAAGAAGGAAGGAAAGGTGAAGAACTCTTATTATTTTCATTACTGCTGATAGTTTATGATATTGTATGTAGCAATTAGGTAAAATCTCATTTGGATGTGAGAATTTCACTATTAATTTCTGGTCAGGTATGGTGGCTCATGCCTGTAATCCCAGCACTTTGGGAGGCCGAGGTGGGTGGATCACAAGGTCAAGAGAGCAAGACCATCCTGGCCAACATGGTGAAATCCTGTCTCTAGTAAAAATACAAAAATTAGCTGGGAGTGGTGGTGCACACCTATAGTCCCAGCTACTTGGGAGGCTGAGGCAGGAGAATTGCTTGAACCGGGAGGCAGAGGTTGTCGTGAGCTGAGATTGCACCACTGCACTCCAGCCTGGTGACAAAGTGAGACTCCATCTCAAAAAAAAAAAAAGGAAAAACTTTCTGAGCACATCAAGAGTCTTGGACTTTTATTTTGTGAATATTAAGGGGCCTGGAGGTTTTCTCTAAGGAACCCAACCTAGTACTTATGAATGACTTGAAAAGACCCTCCTTTAGAAAGGAGCTGAACTGTTTTGTTTTGTTTTGTTTTGTTTTGAGGTGGAGTTTCACTCTTGTCACATCTCTGCTTACTGCAACCTCAGCCTCCTGAGTTCAAGGGATTTTCCAGCCTCAGCCTCCCAAGTAGCTGGGATTACAGGCACCCGCCATCACACCCGGCTAATTTTTGTATTTTTTGTAGAGATGGGGTTTCACCTTGTTGGCCAGGCTGCTCTTGGAACTCCTGACCTCAGGCGATCAGCCTGCCTCAGCCTCCCAGAGTGCTGGGATTACAGGCATGAGCCACCCTGCCTGGCCAGGAGCTAAACTGTTTTAAAGAGGTAAAAGTTAAGACTCATTGCGGGTATATTTGAGTTTCATTTTCTGACTTTTATGCCTTTATTATCTTGGAAAAAACATAGTAATTTTGGAATACTTAAACTTTATTTTCTAAATATTAAGCCCCATTTTACGGCAGTGTGGCTGGTCCATTGCAGTGCCAAGATTAGAAGTCATAGAACCTAACCCTGATTATTTGTTCAGATACAACCTCTAGTGTAGTATCAGCCATTTCACTGCTTCTGTCTACCATCCTGCCTTGGTATATCAGACAATTCTGGTACTTTCTTTTTCCTAATCAATTATTTTAACATTTTCCCCCTAAGCACACCTCCATATGAGATCTTGGTTGCTCTTCCTGACCACTAAAATAACCACTGTTTTCTATTCCTGTTCTTTTGGAGTAAGGCAAGATGTTCCTAGAAAAGTAGTTTAGCCTACACTTCTCAGTGCTGGAGGGCCTGGCATCAGCACTTTTATATCTGATTTTGAAAAGGCCCCTTAGGAACCTAACCAAGTTAGTTTCTTAAGCGTTTGGTTCACTTTTTAAAATTTTTTAAATTTTAAGAGACAGGGTCTCGCTCTGTTGCCCAGGCTGAAGTGTAGTGGCTTGATCCTAGCTCACTGCAGCCTGAAACTTCTGGGCCCAGGTGATCCTCCTTCCTCAGCTTCCCTAGTGGCTGGAACTACAATCATGTGCCACCATGCCTGGCACTTTTTTTTTTTTTTTTTAATAGAGATAGGGGTGTTGCTTTGTTGCCCAGGCTGGTCCCAAACTCTTGGGTTCAAGCAATCCTCCAGCCTCGGCCTCCCAAAGTGCTGGGATTACAGACATGAGCCACTGTGTCTGTCCAGCATTAGGTTGTTGGTTTTTTTTTTTTTTTTTGGAGACATGGTCTCACTCGGTCACTCAGACTGGAGTGCAGTGGCATGATCATAACTTGCTGAAGCCTTGACCTCCCTGACCCAAGGAATCCTGCTACCTCAGCCTCCCGAGAAGCTGGGACTAAAAGTGTGCACCACCACACCACCATGCCCACTTAGATTTTTTTATTTTTTATTTTGTAGAGACAGGATCTCGCTCTGTTGCCTAGGCTGGTCTTAAACTCCTGGGCTCAAGTGATCCTCCAGCCTTGGCCTCCCAAAGTGCTGGGATTATAGGTGTGAGCTACTGCACCTGGCTGGCATTAGGTTGTTAAGCATGGACATGGAGGGTGCGGACAGGAGGCAGAGAAGCTCTAGAATTCATGGGAAACCTTATTTATTAAGGATTGGTGATCTCTTAGGTCCAAACTATAAAATGATAAGACCAAAAGAGTAGATTAGAGATGATTTTTTTCTTTAATTTCTGCTTCTGAGATAAGCATTTCATTTTTTCTCTGGGAAAGGCAGTTTCTGTAGTATGTACCAGTTTCCTCTGAAATACCAAACTCATCCACAACATACATGCACAGTACTTGTCTTTTTTTTCAGTGTAGGTAGCACAGGTAGGTATATTGAATTATTCTGAAGCCAGAATTTATTTCTACAGTAAATTCTGGGCAGGTTCTAAAGAAGGTCATCTGTGACTTTAGGACTGAAATGTCTGGGATGTTCATCCATTAGTTCATTGCTTGAACACCTAGCTAATCTTTACCTTTGCATTTGTTTTGATGTGAATCATTATTAGAGATACATGTCAGTATGATAATATGATGATATAATTCATTATATACATCATTATTACAACCAGTGTTTTAAAAAATGGGCTATTTAAGGCTGGGCGTGGTGGCTCACACCTGTAATCCCAGCACTTTGGGAGGCCAAGGCAGTCAGATCACCTGAGGTCAGGAGTTCAAGACTAGCCTAGCCAACATGGCAAAAACCCGTCTCTACTAAAAATACAAAAAATTAGCCAGGCGTGGTGTTGTACGCCTGTAATTGCAGCTGCTCCAGAGGTTGAGGCAGGAGAATCACTTGAACATGGGAGACGGAGGTTGCAGTGAGCCAAGATCATGCCATTGCACTCCAGCCTGGGCAACAGAGTGAGATTCCATCTGAAAAAAAAGAAAGAAAAAAAAATGGGCTACTTAGATTATCTACAATGATCATATGTTTCTATTGCGAGGCTGGAATGTGGTGGCACAGTTATGGCTCACTGCAGCCTTGACCTCCCTGGCTCAAGTGATTCTCCTACTTCAGCCTCCTGAGTAGCTGGGACCACAGGCCCGTGTCATCATGTCCAGCTAATTTTTTTTTTTCTCATAAATACAGATAGGACCTCACTATGTTGCCCAGGCTGATCTGAAATTCCTGAGCTGAAGCTATCCTTCTGCCTCAGCCTCCCAAAATGCTGAGATTATAGGCATGAACCACTATGCCCAGCCCATATATTTCTTTTCTTTTTTTTTTTTTTGGAAACAGTCTCACTCTGTCGCCCAGGCTGGAGTGCAGTGATGTGATCTCGGCTCACTGCAACCTCCACCACCCGGGTTCGAGCGATTATCCTGCCTCAGCCTCACAAGCGGCTGGGACTACAGGCGCCCGCCACCATGACCAGCTAGTTTTTAAATTTTTAGTAGAGATGGGGTTTTGCCATGTTGGCCAAGCTGGTCTCGAACTCCTGACCTCAGGTCATCTGCCCGCCTTAGCCTCCCAAAGTGCTAGGATTATAGGCGTGAGCCACTGCGCCCAGCCCCATATGTTTCTTTTATAATGAAAAATGATAACATTTTCTGAAAAGTACTATGTGTTCTTTACACGTTTAAGATTATACTATTAAATGCTGAGATCTCAATTTTTAATATTATTGCAAATCTGGCCTTTTTATAAACCAAAAGATTTATAAGTAAAACCTAGGCCTTTTGGGATGTGATGGTGATGACCCTTTGGTAGACCTCAGGAATCCCTCAGTTTCCTTTGTGGCTCTTGGTGTTTTATTTAATGTTTCTGAATCTATTTTGTCTTATTTCCTTAAGTTTTTTGGAGATCTGCTTAATTAAGTAAAATCCCTTGTATTTACAAAATGCTCAATAAATAGTGGTAAATATTCTTGCTGTCTGTGATACAGGAAACTTTTTGTTTTTGTTTTTGTTTTTTAGATAAGAATAGGAAGAAAAATGGAGTCTGACTTTGTAGCATTGAAATAAAAGATTTCAAGATAGCCTAAGAATTCTAACAGTTACCATGCATGAGTAATAGACATAGCAGAGTACTGAGGCTACCTTAGCTCATTTTTTACTGTTAAGACTTTTTGCATCATCCATTGGTTCATTGGTTTATTTTCTTCTTTCTAGGTTACACATTACCTTTAGGTGCACTGGTGGTGGTGGTCTGCTTCTGCTGCTGCTTTTCACATAAAATATTAAAAGGTCATCTGATGATCTAAAAATGACTCGCAAATGAGTGCTAAGAATGACAGTTTGTATTATCTTCCATATCTTATTTAAACAGTCTTTATGAAAAAAATTATCATTCCATTGTTTATCTCTGGTTCCCTATCAGGATGATCCTCCCCCTAGAACATTTGTCAATATTAGAAACTTCTTTAGTTGTCATGACTGTGGGAGGTGGTACTGGCATCTAGTGGGTAGAGGTCAGGAATGCTGCTAAACATCCTCTAATGCATAAGACAGCTCCCTACAGCAAAGAATTATCTGATCAAAATGTCAGTAGCACCACAGTTGAGAAACCATGGTTTATCTCTGAAAAATTTTGTAGTTAGGAACAGTTTGAAGTTTTCACTTTAAAGTTAAAGATAGGTCTTTGCTCAACACATTTAGTACTTATGAAACTATGTGTCACCAAATACTGATTGCAGCAATTGACTTCTCATACTGAAAAGTTCTAGTCTAAAACCAATTGTTCTATAGCATAACCATCATAGAGGGTAAAATGAGCCATTTCCACACCCTTTGCAGGGGTTTTCAGAGATGGAGGGATTTTATTCAGCTTTTTAAAAAATGATGATGATGATGATGATGATATATATTTTTTGAGATGGAGTCTTGCTGTGTCGCCCAGGCCAGAATGCAGTGGTACAATCTCGGCTCACTGCAACCTCTGCCTCCCGGGTTCAAGCAGTTCTCCTGCCTTAGCCTCCTGAGTAGCTCGGATTACAGGCGCATACTACCATGCCAGCTAATTTTTGTATTTTTAATAGAGACGGGGTTTCACCATGTTGGTCTGGCTGGTCTCAAACTCCTGACCTTGTGATCTGCCTGCCTCAGCCTCCGAAAGTGCTGGGATGACAGTCGTGAGCCACCGTGCCCAGCCACAATTTATTTTTATGTATTTATTTTTAATAGAGAGAGGGTCTTATGTTGCCTAGGCTGGTCTCAAATTCCTCACCTCAAGGGATCCTCCCACCTTGCCCTCCCAAAGTGTTAGAATTACAGGCATAAGCCACTGCACTCAAGATGGATTTTATAGGACAGAACACTGTTGAGCCTTGCCATGGCATGATAATGTGGTGTCATTTTTATTTTTCCTTTTCAAGTTATTGTTGTTTTTGGCCAGGTGTGGTTGCTTAAGCCTGTAATTCCAACACTTTGGGAGGCTGAGGCAGGAGGGTCGATTGAGCCCAGGAATTTGAGGTTACAAAGTTTACAAAGCTATGATTTCGCCACTGCATTCCAGCCTGGGTGACAAAGTAAGCCCTATCTCTATTTTAAAAAAGACATAATAATTGTACATAATAATTGTGCATATTGTGATGTTTCAGTACATGTATACCTCCAAATGTTTCTGAGTGTTGCTATGAAGTGTCTCTGTTTCCCTGATAATCACCACACAGTGTTATTTTATATTCTTTTTCATGTTAATGTCAACTGAGGATATTTTTTAGATCATAAGCAGAAATATAGTTTGTTCATTCAACAATCATTTATTATCTGTTGGTATGTGCCAGGTCCTTGTATAGCAAGGTTGGAACTCTCTATCCTTGAGGAATTGCCTTCTAGTTCTTTGAAGGCAATTATTAAACTATAGAGTACCTGTCAAGGAGGAGGACTTGCTACATGCAATGAGGACAGGGACTCGAACTTCTGAATTCTTAGTATATATTGGAGGGTTCAAAATATGTTTGCTGAGACATGGAATCAACCTCAGTGCCCATCAGCAGTGGACTGCATAAAGAAAATGTGGTACATATATACCATGGAATACTACAGAGCCATAAAAAAGATCGTATCTTTCACAGCAAGGATGGAGCTGACGACCATTATTCTAAGCGAACTAATGCAAGAACAGAAAACCAAATGCCAGCTAGGCGCGTGGGCTCACGCCTGTAATCCCAGCACTTTGGGAGGCCAAGGCAGGTGGATCCCTTGAGGTCAGGAGTTCAAGACTAACCTGGCTAAGATGGCAAAACCCTTTCTCTACTAAAAATACCAAAAGTAGCTGGGCACGGTGTCAGGTGCCTGTAATCCCAGCTACTTGGGAGGCTGAGGCAGGAGAATTGCTTGAACCTGGGAGGCAGAGGTTGCAGTGAGCTGAGATCGTGCCACTGCACTCTAGCCTGGGCAACAGAGTGAGACTCCATCTCAAAAAGAAAAAAGAAAAAAAAAAATGCCACACATTATCACTTACAACTGGGATCTACACGTTAAGTACACATGGACACAAAGAAGGGAACAACAGACACCTGGGCCTACTTGAGTGTGGAGAGTGGGAGAAGGGTGAGGATCAAAAAACTGCCTATTGGGTACTCTGCTTATTACCTGGGTAACAAAATAATGTGTACACCAAACCTTGTGACACACAATTTCCCTATGTAATAAACCTGCATATGTATACCCTGAACCTAAAATAAAAGTTGGAAAGAAAAACAGAAAAACAAAACTAAACTAAACTATGTTTGCTGAAGAATGAGTGAAACTTTTTTGAAATTGTTCCTCACATAGCCTACGAAGCAGGTATTGTTTTGCTTAGGATGATTGTCTTTAAGATATAGGGATGATATTCTGAGGCTTTCAGTAGAAGAACTGAGACTCACTCTTCTGGTTAACTGCTGTCTCCAGTGCACTTCATCTGCCTTTAACCATGTATGTTTATGTATGACACACACACCCCAGAAATAGCTCACCCTGGACATTTGTGGGTTCAAAATTCCTGGTTTCAGCCATTCACAAGTTTCCCTGTAGAGGTGTGGCTACATTGTTCCCAGTTATTTATTGTTCTGAGGTGACACTGTTTAATGTACATTTACGTATGACAGAAATTATATGATTTAATGAGGTTAATGAAGTTGGGGAGTTCATATAAACCTCTGGCTGTACCTCTCAGAATAGAAGGTCTGCTCTTTGCCTTTATGAAAATCCATCTTGGCCAGGCACAGTGGCTCACGCCTATAATCCCAGTAGTGTGGGAGGCCAAGGTGGGAGGATCATTTGAGGCCAGGAGTTCGAGACTAACCTAGGCAACATAGCAAGACTCCATGTCTACACAAGTAATAATAATAAATTAGCTGGGTGCAGTGGCTCACACCTGTAATTCCAGCACTTTGGGCTGCTGAGGCGGGAGGATTACCTGAGGTTGGGAGTTCGAGACCATCCTGGCCAACATGGAGAAACCCCATCTTTACTAAAAATACAAAATTAGCCCAGCATGGTGGCACATGCCTGTAATACTGGCTACTCAGGAGACTGAGGCAGGAGAATCTCTTGAACCCAGGAGGCAGAGGTTGTGGTGAGCTAAGATGATGTCATTGCACTCCAGCCTGGACAACAAGAGCGAAACTCTGTCTCAAAAAAAAGTAATAAAAAACAAAGTAGCCGGGCATGGTGGCACATGCTGTTGTTCCAGCTACTTGGGAGGCTGATGTGGGAAGATCATTTGAGCCCAGGAGTTTAAGGTTGCAATGAACTATGGTCATGCCACTGCACTCCAGCTGGAGCCATAGTCTTACGTATGTACAGTTTAATCTCTCAAGTACTACAGTGAGTATAATGGGAAAGTATATTTCATATCAATATCTGGGACAAGACAACAGCTTTTGAAATTGTTTTTCCATGATACTTTCATTTTGCCCATATTTTTTTCCCTTTCTTTTTTTAAGCTAGATTTTTTTTCAACTTCTGTCAAGAGTAAGAAAGTTGAGGACGAAAATTTTCCAAACAATGGAATTTTTTTTAAGTAATTTTTTTTTTTTTTTGCGTTGGAGTTTTGTTCTTGTTGCCCAGGCTGGAGTGCAGTGGTGTGATCTCAGCTTACTACAACCTCTGCCTCCTGGGTTTAAGCCATTCTCCTGCCTCAGCCTCCCATGTAGATGGGATTACAGGCATGCGCCACCATACCTGGCTAATTTTGTGTTTTTAATATAGATGGGGTTTCACCTTTTTGGTCAGACTGGTCTCGAACTCCTGACCTCAAGTGATCCACTTGCCTCGGCCTCCAAAGTGCTGAGATTACAGGCGTGGGCCGCTGTGCCTGACTTTTTAAAGTACTTTTTTTTTTTTTTTTCCGAGATGGAGTCTCACTCCATCACCCAGGCTAGAGTGCAGTGGTATAATCTTGGCTCACTGCAGCCTCAGACTCCTGAGTTCAAGTGATTCTCCTGTCTCAGCCTCCTTAGTAGCTGGGATTACAGGCATGAGCCACCATGCCTGGCTAATTTTTGTATTTTTAGTAGAGACGGGGTTTCACCATGTTGGTCAGGCTGGTCTTGAACTCTTGACCTTGTGATCCGCCTGCCTTGGCCTCCCAAAGTGCTGGGATTACAGGTGTGAGCCACCGCGCCTGACCTTAAAGTAATTAAAAAAAAACAAAAAATAGAGATGGGGGTCTCACTGTGTTGCCTGGGCTGGTCTCGTGCTCCTGGGCTCAAGCAAGCCTCTTCCCTTGGCCTCCCAGAGTGCTAGGATTACAAGTGTGAGCCTCTGCACCTTGCCAGGAAGTTATTTTTACTGCTCTTTTGTACTTTCTATATTTTCCTGATTTTTTCTTGGAATCATGAAGGAAAAGAGTTACTGAGAGAAAGGCCTGAACACTTAAACGTAATACATGAGGACAATAAAACATTTTTATTTGGGGATGGCCATTTGCCTCACTAAGGAGGCTCTAGCTCTTCCATGCCTTGAAAATCCCAAAAATGAAGAAAAAATGGTATTTCTGGCTAGGTTAGGGACTTAGAAGTGATGTAGCTAGCAAGATTAAATATACAGGATTTTCCACATACTTTTGTTTTCAAAAATAACCTTTCTAGATTAATTTCTAAATGCTCTAGAGAAACCATTAGACATTTCCGGAAACTGAATGCCAATGTGCCATTTTGTTTATGGGTAAAACAACATTATTATGGAATTAAGTTATCAGAGAAAAGAATTTTTTTTTTTTGAGATGGAGTCTCACTCTGCTGCCCAGGCTGGAGTGCAGTGGCACTATCTCAGCTCACTATAACCTCCGCCTCCCAGATTCAAGCAGTTCTCCTGCCTCAGCCTCCCCAGTAGCCGGGATTACAGGCGCATGCCACCACGCCCAACTAATTTCTGTATTTTTAGTAGAGATGGGGTTTCATCATGTTGGCGAGGCTGGTCTTGAACTCCTGACCTCAAGTGATCCACTCACCTTGGCCTCCCAAAGTGCCAGGATTACAAGTGTGAGCCATCACACCCTGTGAGAAATTTTTTAAAAAGAAAAAAATATTCGTTGTTTTTTTTTTTTCTTCAGCCACCCCAAATATCATTTTCTCTCTCTCCTTCCTTCCTTCCTTCCTTCCTTCCTTCCTTCCTTCCTTCCTTCCTTCCTTCCTTCCTTCCTTCCTT
>NW_012101360.1:92402-98334 GCF_000951045.1 Mandrillus leucophaeus | reverse complement strand
TTTTGAGACAGAAGCTCACTCTGTTGCCAGGCTGGAGTACAGTGGCGTGATCTTGGCTCACTGCAGTCTCCGCCTCCTGGGTTCAAGCAGTTCTGCCTCAGGCTCCCAAGTAGCTGGCACTACAGATGCAAACCACCACACCCAGCTAATTTTTGTATTTTTAGTAGAGACAGCGTTTTACCATGTTGACCAGGATGGTCTTGATTTCTTGACCTAGTGATCTGCCTGTGTCGGCCTGCCAAAGTGCTGGGATTACAGGTGTGAGCCACTGCGCCTGGCCAATTTTTGTATTTTTAGTACAGGTGAGGTTTTGGCATGTTGGCCAGGCTGATCTTGAACTCCTGACCTCTGGTGATCCACTCACCTTGGCCTCCCAAAGTGCTGGGATTACAGGTGTGAGCCACCGTGCCCAGCCCATTTTCTTTCTTAGTCAACATGAAGCTAGGTAAATGCTAGCCTTGGAGGTGATTTTTCAAGAAAATTAGAAGCAATTGTGAAAACTTGTCTTTTGAATGGAGCTGCTGGAACCATTTGAAGCTGCAAACTAGTCAGAACCTCTCATTGTTGTCATGCTGTCTTTACAGTGCTACAAGTATTGGTAAAAGCGCACATCAAAACTTGTGATAATAATAATGGCTAAGCGCTACCTACTAGGATGGTTAGAAGTGAAACAACAAAATGGGAAACCAGTGTTGGCGTTGCTGTTAGGAATGTAAAATGGTACAGCCACTGTGGAAAACACTTTAGCAGTTTTTCTAAAGATTAAACATAGAACTACCAGATTACCCAGAAATTTCACGCCTAAGTATATATTTAAAAGAATTGAAACAGAGCCTCAAGGAGATACTTGTACACCCATGTCATAGCAGCACTATTCTTTTTTTTTTTTTGAGACAGTCCCATTCTGTCGCCCAGGCTGGAGTGCAATGGCGTGATCTTAGCTCTCTACAACTTCCGCCTCCCAGGTTCAAGGGATTCTCCTTCCTCAGCCTCTGAAGTACCTGGGACTACAGGCATGTGCTGCCACACTCGGCTAATTTTTGTATTTTTAGTAGAGACAGGGTTTCACCATGTTGACCAGGCTGGTCTTGAACTCCTGACTTCAGGTGATTTGCCCACTTTGACCTCCCAAAGTGCTGGGATTACAGGCATTAGCCACCGTGTCTGATCAGCAGCACTGTTCTCAATAGCCAAAGGTGGAACAACCCAAGTGTCCATCAACAGACGAATAAACAAGATGGTGTATATACATATAATGGAATATTACTCTGCCTTAAAAGGAAGGCAGTCTTGATATATGTTATACCATGATGGACCTTGGAAACATTCTGCCTCATGAAATAAGCCAGACACAGGAGGACAACGGTTGTATGATTCCACTTGTATGAGGTACCTACAATAGGTACATTCATAGGGACAGGAAGTAGAATAACAGAGGCTGTGGAAAGTTGGGAAGGGGGACTTGTTTAATGGGTACAGAGTTTTTGCTGGGTATGATAAAACAGTTTTGGGTTGTAGAGAGGTGCTAGTTACACAGCAATGTGAATTTATTTAATGCAACTGAATTGCATATTTAGGAATAGTAAAAATGATAAATATTGTTAGGTATATTTTACCACAATAACGAAAGTGAGGCCAGGTGTGGTGACTCACACCTGAATCCCAGCACTTTGGGAGGCTGAAGCAGGTGGATCACTTGAGTTCAGAAGTTTGAGACCAGCCTGGGCAATATGGCAAAACCCTGTCTCTACAAAAAATTACAAAAACTAGCCAGGTGTGGTGGCACATGCCTGTAATCCCAGCTACTCAGAAGGCTGAGGCAGAGAATTGCTTGAACCCGGGGGGCGGAGGTTGCAGTGAGCTGAGATTGTGCCACTGCACTCCAGCCTGGGTGACAGAGTAAGACCCTGTCTCAAAATAATAATAATAGGCTGGGTGCAGTCTGTCTCTTATACACATCTAGATGTGTATAAGAGACAGCCATTGCACTCCCACCTGGGCAACAGAGCGAGACTCTGTCTCAAAAAAAAAAAAAAAAAAAAGTTGATCTAGAGTAGTGGCTCTCTTTTTTTATTTTTATTTTTTTTGAGACGGGGGTCTTGCTTTGTTTGTCATCCAGGCTGGAATGAAGTGGTGCAGTCATAGCTCACTGCGACCTCCATTTCCTGGGCTCAAGGGATCGTCCTGCCTCAGACTCCCAAAGTGCTAGGATTGTAGGTGTGGGCTACTGCACCTGGCTAGAGCAGTGGTTCTTAAAGTGTGTTTCCCTGACCACCAACATCAGCATCCCTTGGGAGCTTGTTAAAAATGCAAATTTTCAGCCGGGCATAGTGGCTTATAACTGTAATCCCAGTACTTTGGGAGGCCGAGGTGGGTGGATCACTTGAGGCCAGGAGTTCGAGACCCGCCTGGCCAATATGGCGAAACCCCGTCTCTACAAAAAATACAAAAATTAGCTGGGCATGGTGGCGGACGCCTGTATTCCCAGCTACTCAGGAGACTGAAGCACAAGAATTGCTTGAACCTGGGAAGTGGAGGTTGCAGTGAACTGAGATCACACCACTGTACTCCAGCCTGGGCGACAGAGCGAGAGACTGTCTCAAAAAAAATAATAATAAAATGAAAAGTAAATAAAAACATAAAAATGCACATTTTCAAGTCCTGCCCTAGACCTAGTGAATCAGAAACTCCAGAGGTGGGATCCAGTAATATGTATTTTAACGTCTCTAAATGCATACTCAAAGTCTGACAACGAGTGATCCAGAGAATATCTAGGGTGCTGTTGTTGATCAAGGAAACATCTAGAAGTGAATTTAGACATTCAGGTACAGTTCAGGAAGGGAAGTCTTGAATTTACAAATTGGCTCTGGAACTAGGTATAGAAGCAGTGTGAACTGGATGAAAGCTCCAGGAATCATTTGGTTCTGGACTAGAACTGAACTGTTCCCTGGAAGAGGAACAGCAAGGCAGACTTCTCAAAGACTAGCATTTATCATGATTTTTCTCATCTGAAGAAAGAGCAGAGTCTCTTGAGATACAGAAATGGAACCAGGATATTTGCATGGTTGCAAAGAGGGCATTGAGACACCTGATGTCCACTGCAGATGGCATTCCCTAGAGAGATGCTTGGCTTCCAAGGGAGTATTGAATGAAACAAGACACAGGCTGTTCTGATTCAGCCAGGAAAACCTGCCAATTTTGACAAGACCGTTCCATAGGGAAGCTCATGTTACTCCAGTGTCAGTTGCCCTGAGAGTCTAGACATGGGAGTTACTAGATTTTACTATCTGGGTTCTGCTGGGGAGCTGATGCCTCACTGCAGTGAGAACATCCAGATTATAGGCTGCTATTTAAGACTTCATTTTTTGTAGGTTTGCAAATAGTTTCTTAGGTACAATAAGCTGATCAACTTGTATCATTCTGTGAGCATATATAGGTTTGTTCCTGAGTTTATCTGAGGGCCTTTGTGGATTTCAAAGTATTGATCTAGGCTGGGCATGGTGGCTCACACATGTAATCCCAGCACTTTAGCAGGCTGAGGCAGGAAGATCACTTGAGTCCAGGAGTTCGAGACCAGCCTGGGCAACACGGGGATACCCTGTCTCTACAAAAAAATTTTAAAGGCCAGATGTGGTGGCTCACACCTGTAACTCCAGCACTTTGGAAGGCTGAGGCGGGCGATCACCTGAGGTCGGGAGTTTGAGACCAGCCTGACCAACATGGAGAAACCCTGTCTCTACAAAAAATGCAAAATTAGTTGAGAGTGGTGGCACATGCCTGTAATGCCAGCTACTTGGGAGGCTGAGGCAGAAGAATCGCTTGAACCCAGGAGGCGGAGGTTGTGGTGAGGCAAGATTGCACCATTGCACTCCAGCCTGGGCAACAAGAGCGAAATTCCGTCTCAAAAAAAAAAAAATTTTTTTTTTTTTATTAACGGGGCATGGTGGCATACTCCTGTAGTCCCAGCTACTTGGGAGGCTGAGGTGGGAGGATCATTTGAGCCTGGAAGGTTGAGGCTGCAGTGACCCATGATTGTGCCACTGCAATACTCCAGCCTGGGCGACAGAGCAAGATTCTGTCTTAAAAAAATTTAAAAAAATAAAAAATAAAAAAATAAAGTACTGGTCTAGCAGGTTTGAAATGGCTGAAATGACTGACATTGCCTAAGTGTATACTCCTGACCAGCTGCATCCCTTTAAGGGAGTAATGGAGCTGTGGGTCAAGGAGACATTCAGGAAGAGTCCTAGTTTCTTGAGTATGTGACTCAGACTAGGATTGATTGAGTTACCCAGGGTACAGGGTTGGGTCTCAGCCTCAGGAAGAATGCAGGGGCCATTGGATTTGGTGCAGATTAGCAGCAAGTCTAATCTGCAGGTCAGGGCCAGATTAGCAGCAAGTCTGACATGCCACATCCTAGATTTTTGGACTAGAAGTGAACAAATTACTCTTTCAGATCCATTTGGGGCTTTGGGACTGGGGCAAAATTGAATCTGAGGGACGTGAATATGTTGTAGCGGGGGATATATGAGCATGAAAGTGTTACTGGGGCATAGAGATGGATGCAGTAGTCAGGTAGCTTTGGATGGAGTGGAGGGAATATAGAGCCAGGAAGAAGAGGCAAGTTACTGTGTTTTCAGAGCTACTAACTGTTCTCATCTGTCCTGGATTGATTCTAATTTGCCGGTGACCCTCTTAAAGTTTAGCACTCAGGACTAAAGACAGTATCATGAATGAAGTCCGATAGGACTCCTTGTTTTAGACACTGTGCTTCTGTAATGGGCTCCAAATTCACAATAATTTTTGGCAGTCTTAGCAAGCCATTGACTCACAGATTCAAGTCAACTAAGATCCCTAATTCTTTTCTTATGTGCTGTTAAGTTTCATCTGGTGCTTCTAAAATTGATTTACTTGTACTTATCCTTAAATTTCATTTTGTTAGATTTAATGTGTACTACCATTTGTTGAGTCTTATGTCCCAAGAATTTTACAAATATTACCTTGTCTCCCTTCTTGCAATTTTGTGTAGTATTATCCCCGTTTTATAGATGTTGAAATTAAGGTTCAAAGAAGTTAAGTAACTTGCCTGGATTCTAAACAGTGAGTGATAGAATCTGGAATACAAACCCTTGGCTGTCTGACTCTAAAGCCTGTTGCTTTTGAGTACCATTCTAGCCTATTGCTCCATCCAGTTTTGATCTTTTGGATTTGTGTTCTATTTTTACCATATATTTGTTCTCTTAGCTAAAGGCCCTCCTTCTGTCTGGTCAGCATGACCCAGTGCCCTTATCTAAATCTTTTATGGGACCATATCTAGTTTGGCAGTGACTCTTTTAAAGTTCAGCACTCAGAACTGAAGACAGCCTAGGTGCTTTTTGACTTATTGTGGGGTTATGTCCCAATAAACCCATCATAAGTTGAAAATATCGTAAGTCGAAAATGCATTTACTACATCTAACCTACTGAGCATAGCTTATCCTATGATGTTCAGCTCATATCTGAGCCATAAACATGCTCAGAGCACGTACATTAGTCTAGAATTAAGCAAGATCATTTAACATAAAGCTAATTTTATAATAAAGTGTTGAGTATCTCATGTAATTTATTGAATAATGAAAGTGAAAAACAAAATGGTTGTATGGGTGTTCAAAGTACAGTTTCTACTGAATGCTTATCACTGTTTTTTTTTGTTTGTTTGTTTGTTTTTTTTTTTTTTGAGATGGAGTTTCCTTCTTGTTGCCCAGGCTAGAGTACAATGGCACAATTTTGGCTCACCGCAACCTCCGCCTCCTGGGTTCAAGTGATTTTCCTGCCTTGGACTCCCGAGTAGCTGGGAATACAGGCTTGCACCACCATGCCCAGTTAATTTTGTACTTTTTTTTTTTTTTTTATTAGAGATGGGGTTTCTCCATGTTGATCAGGCTGGTCTCAAACT
>NW_012101360.1:90261-91966 GCF_000951045.1 Mandrillus leucophaeus | reverse complement strand
TTTTTTTGAGATGGAGTCTCACTCTGTCACCCAGGCTGGAGTGCAGTGGTGAAATCTTGGCTCACTGTAACCTCCACCTCCCAGGCAGATTCCAGCAATTCTTCTGCCTCAGCCTCCCAAGTAGCTGGGACTACAGGAATGCACCACCACGCCCAGCTGTATTTTTAATAGAGACGAGGTTTCACCATGTTGTTCAGGCTGGTCTCGAACTCCTGACCTCAAGTGATCTGCCCACCTTGGCCTCCCAAAGTTCTGAGATTACAAGCATGAGCCACCACGCCTGGCTAAAGTCAAAAAATTGTAAGTCAGACCATCATAAATTGGGGACCGTCTATATTACAGATGAGGTCTGGTAAGCCTCCTTGTTTCGGATGCTGTGCCTCTGTAATGTGCTCATTGCCATCAATTGAGACAGATGCAGAGTAAATTAATGGAAAGAGCATGCATGGGGTGACCAGCCTGTCCAACATAGTGAAACTTCCTCTTTACTAGAAATAGAAAAAATTAGCTGGGCTTGGTGGCACATGCCTGTAGTCCCAGCTACTCGGGAGGCAGAGGCAGGAAAATCACTTGAACCCACCTGAGACGCAGAGGTTGCGGTGAGCCGAGATTGTGCCACTGCACTCCAGTCTGGGTGACAGAGTGAGACTCCGTTTCAAAAAGAAAAAGAAAGAGCATGAGTTTTAGAGTTAGACTTGGTTTTGCAGTCTTGGTTGTATCATGGGAAGCAATGTGACTTGGTAAAGTCGTTAACTTCTCTGGGCCTTCATTTCCTCATATTTAAAATGTCTTAACAGTCCTTGGCAGGGTGGTTGGTGCATGCCTGTAGTCCCAGCTACACTGGAGCCTGAGGCAGGAGGATCCCTTGATCCTAGGAATTCGTGGTCAGCCTGGGCAATAGTGAGATTTCGTGTCTGAAAAAAATTTGTTTTAAAAGTCTTAATAGCTACAAATGGGCCTGTTGGAAAGGTTGAATAAAACATGGATGTAAAGTACTTCCCTCATGGGCCAGCACACTATAAGCACTCAGTAAGCATTGGTTTGTTTGTCTTTCTCCTTCTAGGCCTTTCCTTTAAAATCTTTTAATTTTTGGCTGGGCACAGTGGCTCATGCCTGTAATCCCAACACTTTGGGTGGCCAAAACAGGAAGATCACTTGAGTCTAGTTCAAGAGCAGCCAACATAGTGAGACCCTGCTCAACAAAAAAGAAAAAAACTTTTTATTTTTATTATTTATTTATTTATTTTCCAAGATGGAGTTTTGCTCTTGTTGCCCAGGCTGGAGTGCAATGGTGCGATCTTGGCTCACTGCAACCTTCTCCTCCCGGGTGCAAGCGATTCTTCTGCCTCTGCCTCCCTAGTAGCTGGGATTACAGGCATGCGCCACTACGCCCAGCTAATTTTGTATTTTTAGTAGAGATGGAGTTTCACCATGTTGGACAGGCTGGTCTGGAACTCCTGACCTCAAATGATCTGCCCACCTCGGCCTCCCAAAGTGCTGGGATTACAGGCGTGAGCCACCATACCCGGCCAATCTTTTTATTTTTTATGTCCTTTAAAATTGACCCCACTGGCCGGGCATGGTGGCTTACGCCTGTAATCCCAGCACTTTAGGAGGCAAAGGCAGGCAGATCACCTGAGGTCAGGAGTTCAAGACTAGCCTGGCCAACATGGTGAAACCCCATCTCTACTAAAAGTACAAAAAT
>NW_012101360.1:83572-86141 GCF_000951045.1 Mandrillus leucophaeus | reverse complement strand
ATGGCCTGAACCCGGGAGGCGGAGCTTGCAGTGAGCGGAGATCGCAACACTGTACTCCAGCCTGGGAGACAGAGCAAGACTCCGTCTCAAAAAAAGAAAAAAAAAAAAAAAAATTGAAATTAGCAGCCAGGTGCGGTGGCTCACACCTGTAATCCCAGCATTTTGGGAGGCCAAGGTAGACAGATCGCTTGAGCCTAGGAGTTAGAGACCAGCCTGGGGAACATGGTGAAACCTTGTCTCTACAAAAAATACAGAAATTTGCCAGGTGTGGTGGTCCACCCCTGTGGTCCCAGCTACTCAGGAGGCTGAGGCAGGAGGATCACTTGCATGTGGGAGGTCAAGACTTCTGTGAGCCATATCCTCACCACTGTAATCCAGCCTGAGTTACAGAGTGAGACCTTGTCTCAAAGAAAAAAAAATGAAATTGGAATAATTTATAAATTGCATAATTCATATTATCTCACTTTTAAGGATTTCTTTAAAAAACACCAGCATCTGAATGGGTGCAGTGGCTCACACCTGTTAATCCCAGCACTTTGGGAGGCTGAGGCAGGAGAATAGCTTGAACCTGGGAGGTGGAGGTTGCAGTGAACCGAGATCATGCCACTGCACTCCAACCTGGGTGACAAGAGTGGGATTCTATCTCAAAAAAAAAAAAAAAGTTTATATTATGATATTTTAGTTTAGTCAAATCTGCATTTTGAAAGCAGTGTAATATAGTGGTTACAATGTGGGCTCTCTAAAGTCAGAAAACCTGTGTTTTGATTCAGGCTCTACCACTTTTCTTGTTCTGGGACTTTGGACAAGTTACCTAACAGTTGGAAATCTGTTTTCTCATCTGTAAAATAGGGATAATAATAGTGTCAATCTTTAAGGGCTATTGAGAGAATTAGATAATCCATCTAAATCTTAATCTCTGACTTGTGATTAGAACTCTATACCCAGTAGGGGCCAGGCATGGTGGCTCACGCCTGTAATCCCAGCACTTTGGGAAGCCAAGGCAGGCAGATCAGGAGTTCGACAATAGCCTGGCTAACATGGTGAAACCCCGTCTCTACTACAAATACAAAAATTAGCTGGGTGTGGTGGTGCATGCCTGTAATCCTAGCTACTCAGGAGGCTGAGGCAGGAGAATTGCTTGAACCCAGGAGGTCGAGGTTGCAGTGAGCCGAGATCGAGTCACTGCACTCCAAACTGGGTGACAGAGTGAGGCTTTGTCTCAAAAAAAAAAAAAAAAGAAAAAAACAACCCTATATCCAGTAAATATTAGCTATTGTTAAGGTCTGGTGTTACTTTATGCATTGTAGTAAGTTTTACACAATGCCTTCAAGGATAGTCAGTTATTTGATCATATGAGACGGCATAGGCAGGTTTCCTTTTTTGGATGAGAAAATGTATGGCACAGAGGGTTGTTTTGTTTTGTTTTGTTTTGAGATGGAGTCTCACTCTGTCACCCAGGCTGGAGTGCAGTGGCGCGATCTTGGCTCACTGCAACCTCTGCCTCCCGGGTTCAAGCGATTCTCCTGCCTCAGCCTCCCTAGTAGCTAGGATTACAAGTGCACGCCACCACGTCCGGTAATTTTTTTGTATTTTTAGTAGAGACGGGGTTTCACCATTTGGCCAGCTGGTTTCTAACTCCTGACCTCAGGTGATCCACCCACCCAGACCTCCCAAAGTGCTGGGATTACAGGCGTGAGCTACCGTGCCTAGTCTGGCACAGGTGGTTTTTGACTTGCCTGAGTCAGAGTTCTGCTGTGGCAGAACTGGGTCTTTAATGTAGAATGACTGGTGCTCTGGCTAGAACTTGCATTCTTAACTGCCTCCTGACAACACTTAGTTGTTGGCTATCACACTTTTAAGGATTACGTGGTTACTTTCTTCTTGAAACCCTGTCAATTTTTCACCTAGTATTTCTCCTTAGTCTGGATAATGTCCAGTGTAGTAGTTCTCTTATCATTTTAGGATGAAACTATCCACAATAATTTCTCAGGCTTTCTGTACCCACCCGCCCTTTTTAAGTTAAATGTGATATCCAGCAAATGTCAAGGTTCATGAAGTTCCCTATTTCTCTCTTTTTTTTTTTTTGAGACACAGTCTCGCTCTGTGGCCCAGGCTGGAGTGCAGTGGCACGATCTCGGCTCACCGCAACTTCCTAGCTGTAGGAAGCACACCTTCCTGGGTGTGCACCACCACACCCAGCTAATTTTTGTATTTTTAGTAGAGATGGGGTTTCGCAGTGTTGGCTGGGCTGTTGTCATGATGTCGAATGCCTGACCTCAAGTGATTCCACCTGCCTCGGCCTCCCAAAGTGCTGGGATTACAGGTGTGAGCCACTGCTCCTGGCCATAAATTTACTTTATTTTATTTTGTATATCCTATTATAGATGTCTGACGTTAAGATATTGTCAGGGAATTAAGATATCTAATTTCCAGATAGTTTCTTCTGTAATTTAATAGTCACCTCTTCCATTGCTTTTCTTCTCATGTTATTTTCCTGATGTTCTTTCCCAGTTTTATTTAGGAACTTTTTGCTCTCCTCTTATTTTATTTTGTTTTGTTTAATTTTTTT
>NW_012101360.1:79639-83327 GCF_000951045.1 Mandrillus leucophaeus | reverse complement strand
TGTGTTAGCCAGGATGGTCTCGATCTCCTGACCTCGTGATCCGCCCTTCTCGGCCTCCCAAAGTGCTGGGATTACAGGCTTGAGCCACCGTGCCCGGCCGTTTTATTTAATTTTAATTTTATTTTATTTTAAATCTTTTGTAGAGATGGGGGTCTCACTTTGTTGCCCAGGTTGGTCTTGAAGTCCTGGGGTCAAGCATTCTACCCACCTCAGCCTCCCAAAGTGTTGGGATTACAAGTGTGAACCACCATGTTTGGCCCTCTCATGTATTTTAAATTTTAAGTTTTCATAATCAGATTGGCAAGTATTCAAATATGTTCTTCCTACTCTCTGAACAGCACTCTTTTAGCAGGCCAAGAGTCCATCACCATTGACACATTTATTTATCAGAATGACGTCACTGTGCTTGGTGTTGAGTATGCAGTTGTGGCATAGAACCCTTGGCCCCTGCATCTTCCCAAGCTTACAGTTCAGTGGGAGCAGATAGACAATAACATAAGCTTTATAATACTGTTTGGTCAGTGCTGGTTGGAAAGCAGTAGAAATCTATAGGATGAAGTGGGATTTAGTCTGACCTGAAGAATAAATAGGAATAAGCCAGGTTTGGGAGTAGAGGAAGGGGAAGAAAGTTTTAGCATGATCTGGAAAGCCAATTTCAATTTACTCACAGCCATTTACATTCCTCCTTTCTTTCCTAAAGTGTCAGCTATCAGTTGGAGGAAGAGAAAAAAAAAATGTTACCAAAGGCCCCCCCACCCTCTATGTTTACCAAGCTCTTTAAAGTTTTTTTCCCCCAGAAAGACTTTATAGGTTTCTTCTGGTTGTGTGGGTCACCCCCTCATTAGCTGGAATGAGTGGCAGTTGGCAAGCTGTCTTCAGGTTCTTGTGGAGAGTGTGACCAGCTACCCCTGTTACCTCCCTTTGGGAACCTAGATGACTGCTCTTGTTGGTGGATGAGGAGCTTCTTATTTTTGTGTGTGTGTGTGTTTGTTTGTTGTTGTTTTGCTTTTTGAGACAGGTTCTGCTCTGTTACCCAGGCTGGAATGCAGTGGCATCATCATGGCTCACTCTACGTAGCCTTGAACTCCCAGGCTCAAGTGATCCTCCCCCTTCAGCATCCTGCTAGGACCACAGCTGTACGCTGCCACTTCTGGCTAATTTATTTTCATGTTTTGTGGAGATTGGATATCCCTGTGTTGTCCAGGCTGGTTTCAAACTCCTGGGCTCAAAGGATCTTTCTGCCTTGGCCTCCTAAGGTGTTGGGATTATGGGTGTGAGCCCCCACGCCTGGCCAGGAGCTTCTTGTTTACTTGGCAGATTTCGTTTTTTTCTGTGCTCTTCTGTGTTATATTCTTCTGCCTTTCAACCTCCTAACATGAATTTTCTCCTATGACAATTTAGAATTGTTTACTTCCTTGTTTCCTTGTTTAATTATTTCCTCTGTTGTCTCTGGGAATTCTTCATCCTCTGATAACTTTGGCCTGGGAAGTGTTTTTTAAACCTGAGAGGAGAGATGCCAGCTTGTTTTTAGTAAATATGCTATTGGCAAATGTCTCCAACAGGAGAGTCAGTGTGGCACACTCCTGCAGTGCATTGAAGCATCCCCATCTAGGGCTAGCAGTTCATAAAACAGCTGTCATCCTTTACCCCTATGTAGAGCTCCCTAACTCAATTTTTGGCCCTGAAATGAAGATTAGCAACAAACTTATTATTGTTTGGTGGCATAGTTTCAAAAATATTATTTTTTTTTAATTTTTTTTTTTTTTTTGGAGACGGAGTCTCGCTCTGTCGCCCAGGCTAGAGCTGTCTCTTATACACATCTAGATGTGTATAAGAGACAGCCGCCCGTCTCGGCCTCCCAAAGTGCTGGGATTACAGGCTTGAGCCACCGCGCCCGGCCTTCAAAAATACTATGTTCAGAAATTCCTGTTATGTATATTTTACTTAAAGCCTATATAAAACTAATATGTTTTATTTTTATTTTTTGAGTGGATAATATAGTCATATGATTTGAACTTAAAAAGATACAGAAAGGAATATGGAAAATATTAATCTTCTCACCATGTCTCCCAGCTACGTAGTTCTCCTCTGAGACAGTTGATGATGCTATATGAGTTTCTTCAAGAGTAATTTTGTGCGTAGATCAACAAATGACATATATATTACCTAATAAGATGAATGATATGTCTTGTATTTCTCATGCCCATTTAGTGGAGTGGAAAGACTATAAGGATTTGAAAAGACTTGGATTCAGTGCTCAAAACCTCAGCTCTACCATTTATTGGTTGAGTAACCATGGACAGTTTGCTTTGGCTCTGTGAGACTTTGATTTCTTTATGCGGTTAATAATACCTAGCTTGTCAGTGTTGAGTATGATATAGTATGACTCCTTTGGTATATCTTAAATGCTTCACGCATGGTTGCTACCATTGTGATTTCTTGCAGGACCTTGCTCTTTGGTCTATGTGAACTGGGAGGGGCAAAATCTTGCTCTAAAAAAATGAAGGCATTGAATTGCTTTCTTTACTGTAATATGTGACTAATGCTGTCTTATGTATGCAAAGGAACCATGAGCCAAGGGAGACAGAAATAGCATTTGAAAAGGAATAGAACATTTTCTGCTTATCAGGTATTGGAGACAAACTATTCCTGATCTGGGCTGTGACGTTTGGCTGATGGAGTGCTAATAAACCTTAGCCCTTCACTTCTGCTGGTAGGAAGTCATTAACACTGAGGAGCTTTTCATGTTTAACAGCTCAAGTTAACTGTGGCCCCTCAGTGTTGCCTGAAGCTTTGGACTCAGATGGGAAGCTTTACGTGGTCAACCCTGGTTTCCTGTTGTTCTGTTCCCAGTGTGATATTAATCCTTTAATAGCAGTTAGCTTTTTTTCTTCTTGGGTTCTTGCATAATGCTTGATGTGGTAGATGGAAGAGTCCCATGGTTTCAGAACCATCCCGTTTGGTTTCATCAGGCAGATGGGTGTTAGGCCTTTCTTCATAGTTATTTGGCCTTACTCTTTCTGATGAGATGTGTAGGGCTTTGAGTTTGAAGTTCACATAGTCCCTTAATGGGTGAACAAGAAAGACTTCCTATCTTGCAACACGTGGATATCAGAATAAAGAGACCTGATAGTATGGGTTATCTTTTAAAGTAAGAAAATGTTTGTAAACTCACTGTGAAAGATTCTGTGCCAGATGTAGTTTTAAGCAGTTTGTTTTGAGTTCCCAATATGTACATTTATCTAGATTGCTGGGAGTAGTCCTATTAATGATTTATATTTTGTTTTATTTTATTTCATTTTTGAGATGGCGTCTTGCTCTGTCACCAGGCTGGACTGCAGTGGCACCATCTCGACTCACTGCAACCTCCGCCTCCTAGGTTCAAGCGATTCTCAATCTTGGGAGGCTGAGGCAGGAGAACTGCTTGAACCTAGGAGGTGGAGGTTGCAGTGAGCCGAGATTGTACCACTGCACTCCAACCTGGGTGTGACAGAGCAAGACTCCGTCTCAGAAACAAAAAATAATAATAATAAAGGCCAGGCATGGTGGCTCATGCCTGTAATCTCAGCACTTTGGGAGGCCGAGGTGGGTGGATCACAAGGTCAGGAGATCAAGACCATCCTGGCTAACACGGTGAAACCCCGTCTCTACTAAAAATACAAAAAATTAGCTGGGTGTGGTGGCGTGT
>NW_012101360.1:59577-78129 GCF_000951045.1 Mandrillus leucophaeus | reverse complement strand
CCTCCCTCCCCCCCTCCCTCCTTCCTCTCTCTCTCTCTCTCTTTCTTTTTTTGACAGAGTCGTGCTCTGTCACCCAGGCTGGTGCGATCTCAGCTCACTGCAACCTCCACCTCCTGGGTTCAAGTGATTCTCCTGCTTCAGCCTCCTGAGTGTGGGATTACAGGCATGTGCCACCACGTCCAGCTAATTTTTGTATTTTTAGTAGAGACAGAGTTTTGCCATGTTGGCCAGGCTGGTCTCGAACTCTTGAGATCCACCTGCCTTGGCTTCCCAAAGTGCTGGGATTACAGGCGTAAACCAACGTGCCCGTCACACCTTATTTTTTTAAAAACTATTTACAGTGCACTCAAACTTAGTTGACTCTACTCCCCTTTCTTTTATTGTGCCTATTTACTTGCTGTATCTCTATGGACTAAACTTTTCTAAAAGTCAGTTTCACTTTTTTTATTTCTGATGCTTTCCTTCAAAAAGGTAGAGAAACTGTGGGGTATTCTATGTCTTTAAATTTTTTAATGATACCTTTACAGGTCTTAGCCATAAGAAATTCTATATTCCACACTTGCTAATAAATAAAACGTGACATATAATTTAGAAGTTCACAAATTCAGGCCAGGAGTGGTGGCTCACGCCTATAATTGCAGCACTTTGGGAGGCCAGGGGAGTTGCTTGAGGCGGATTACTTGAGGCCAGGAGTTCGAGACCAGCCCGGCCAACATGGTGAAACCCCGTCTCCACTAAAAATACAAAAGTAAGCCTAGTGTGGTGGTGCGCACCTGTAATCCCAGCTACTCGGGAGTCTGGGGCAGAAGAATCACTTGAACCTGGGAGGCCAAGGTTGCAGTGAGCTGAGATCGCACCACTGCACTCCAGCCTGGGTAACAGAGGGAGATTCCGTCTCAAAAAACAAAAAAAAGTTCACATATTCAAATGGGTGAACATTTCTGTCTTCGTGGTCCTCCAATTAAATATTCTGTACTAGGCCGGGTGCGGTGGCTCACGCCTGTAATTGCAGCACTTTGGGAGGCCAAGGCGGGCAAATCACGAGGTCAGGAGTTCGAGACCAGTCTGGTCAAAGTAGTGAAACCTCGTCTCTACTAAAAACACATACAAAAAGTAGCCAGATACGCTTGTAATCCCAGCTACTCGGGAGGCTGAGGCAGGAGAATCACTTGAACTTGGGAGGCGGAGGTTGCAGTGAGCAAGATTGCGCCATTGCACTCCAGCCTGGGCGGCAGTGCCAGACTCCATCTCAAAAAAAAAAAAAAAAAATCTTCTAAATACCAGCTTCCTTCAGAGAGAAGATAGTAAATGGTAATTTGTTTACTAAAGATAAATCACTGGCCAGGCATGGTGGCTCACGCCTATAATCCAAGGCAGGCGGATTATGATATCAAGAGATCAAGACCATCCTGGCCAAGATGGTGAAACCCCTGAGAGTACAGGCGTGAGCCACCGCGCCCGGCCAAAAAAACAAATTTTAAGGGTTGCTTATAGTTTATCTTCCCATGCTGTTTCCCAGTCTGTCCGTCCGTCCGTCCTTCCTTCCTTCCTTCCTCTTTTCTTTTCTTTCTTTTTTTATTTTTTAATTTTTTTATAGAGACAGGGTGTTGCTTTGTTGCCTAGGCTGGTCTGGAACTCCTGGACTTAAGTGATCCTCCTGCCTTAGCCTCCCAAAGTGTTGGGGTTACAGGTGTGAAGCATTGCACCCAGCCTCAGTTCATTTTTTCTCCCCAGAGGTGACCATTATTACCAGTTTTTTGTGTATCCTACAAATACTTATATGCATATATAAATTCCTATACTTTTTGCTTACTAATTGTCATATTATTTGTTTCATATACTATATACTTAGATATACACCGTATGGTTTCTGAATTTTATTCTCTTCCTTAACATTCCTTTTGTTTTTTTGGGTTTTTTTTTTTGAGACAGAGTCTGGCTGTGTCACCCAGGCTGGGGTGCCATGCAGTGGTGCAGTCTCAGCTCACTGCAGCCTCTGCCTCCCGGGCTTAAGTGGTCCTCCCACTTGTGGGACTATAGGCGTGTGCCATCATGCTGGGCAAATTTTTGTATTTTTTGTAGAGACGGGTTTTGTCATGTTGTTTAGGCTGGTCTTGAACTCCTGGCTCAAGCAGTCCAACCACCGTGGCCTCCCAGAGTGCTGGGATTATAGATTGGAGCCAGCGCACCTGTCCTAAAATTCCTGTCTTTATGCATCAGGTTGTTACGCATCTTTTGGCTGTGTTAGGCATGACCTTCAGTGCAGTGTTGCATAATGGTGGTAATAGCAGACCTGCTGGCCTTCCCATCTTTAATACAAAAAAATTATGGGGCTTATGTGTGATGGATTTTATGCAGTGCATTTTCAGCATCTGTTGAGAAGGTTATATACTTTTTTTCTTTTCCTGTTAACATAAAAATTGCTTTGATCTCCTGATGTTAAGCCAAGTCTTTACATTCCTTGGAGAAGCCTATAATGTGAGAGCTATCTTTACTGTGAAGTTTTTTGGTTTTGTTTTGTTTTGTTTTTGTTTTTGTTTTTGTTTTTTGAGACAAAGTCTCGCTCTTTTTCCCAGGCTGAAGTGCAGTGACACGATCTCAGCTCACTGCAACCTTTGCCTCTCGGGTTCAAGTGATTCTCCTGCCTCAGCCTCCTGAGTAGCTGGGATTACAGGTGCCCACCACCACGCCTGGCTAATTTTTGTATTTTTAGTAGAGACGGGGTCTTGCTCTGTCGCCCAGGCTGAGTGCAGTGGCGCGATCTCAGCTCCTCCTGGGTTCACGCCATTCTTCTGCCTCAGCCTCCTGAGTAGCTGGGACTACAAGCACCCACCACTACGCACGGCTTATTTTTTGTATTTTTAGTAGAGATAGGGTTTCACCGTGTTAGCCAGGATGGTCTCAATCTCCTGACCTCGTGATCTGCCCACCTCGGCCTCCCAAAGTGCTGTGATTACAGGCATGATGAGCCACTGTGCCCGGCAAGTTTTTTTTTTTTTGAGACAGAGTCTCGCTCTGTCACCCAGCTAGAGTGCAGTGGCACCATCTCGTCTCACTGCAACTTCCGCCTCCCGGGTTCAAGTGATCCTCTTGCCTCAGCCTCCCGAGTAGCTGGGACTACAGGTGCGCATCACCACGCCCAGCTAAGTTTTTTGTATTTTTAGTAAAGGCTGAGTTTCACCATGTTGGCCAGGATGGTCTTGATCTCTTAACCTCATGGCCTGCCCGCCCCGGCCTCCCAAAGTGCTGGGATTACAGGCGTGAGCCACTGAGCCTGGCCTATTTTTTTTTAAGGAAGATATTTGACAATTCCTCTTGTTTGTGTTTAAATCTCCATTTCTTTGATTTTCAGCAATCACTAGTTTTTTTTTTTTTTTTTTTTTTTTTTTTTGAGACAGAGTCTCACTGTGTCGCCCAGGCTGGAGTGCAATGGCGCGATCTCGGCTCACTGCAACCTCTGCCTCCCGGGTTCAAGCGATTCTCCTGCCTCAGCCTCCTGAGTAGTTAGGATTACAGGCGTCCACCACCACGTCTGGCTAATTTTTGTATTTTTAGTAGAGATGGGGTTTTACATTGTTGGTCAGGCTGGTCTCGAACTTCTGACCTCAGGTGATCCGCCTGCCTTGGCCTCCCAAAGTTCTGGGATTACAGGTGTGAGCCACCGCGCCCAGCCTGCAATCACTAGTATTTCTAAAAGGAAAATTTAAAAGTTCCTTTGTTCTTCATCTTCTGTCTGCCCTCTAAATGTTAATATTCTTGAGACTTCAATAATTAATTAATTCATTTATCGTAGGTATTTATTAAGTAAGTGCTTTGTGGCAGGCACAATACTAGGAACTAGGTGAATAAAATAGATATGATCCCTGTCTTCAGGGAACTTACCTCCCTGTTGCTAGATTTTTTTTCCTTTCAGTCTGACTTTCCCACTGCTTATAGTTATTTTTTGAGGTGGGAGAGGGGAACCAAACTCATCATCTCATCCCTTTGCTTAAAGATCTCTATTGAATCTTTTATGTTTATAGGACCACATCTGGAATTTGACGTGTAGCATACAAGCTCCTTCCCGGTCTGGTTCAGTCCCCCTGTTCACACATCTCCCACTGTTCTCCCTCATACACATTGGACACACTAGCTATGTGATATCCCCAATAAGCCCTGTTCTTTTATGACCCTGATTTGAAACATTTTGTTTTCTCTGACTAGAATACTTTTCTCTGCCTGACAAATTCCTACTCATTCTTCAAGGCACTCCTAAAAAAATTTTTTTATATCCGTAGAGAAAGTTTGAATCCCATAGCATTCTGTTCATAGAGCCTTCCTAGAACTTATTACATTATATGGTGAAGACTTATTTATACATCTGTCTCCATAGTTAAAGGATTGTAAACTGCTTGGAATAGGGTCTATATGTCTCTGTGTGTGTCTTCTCACTTGATCTTAGCCAAAGGCCTAGGAGCGATCTATGTTGTGTCTTCTCAACAACTACTGTACGGATTAGCACAGAATGGGCCCTCAGCAAATACTTGTTGTGAATGTTTGACTAATCCTTTCTTCTCCCCTTCCCTAAGTTTTTCTTTAAAAGTGTATGGTGCTTGTGGTGATATATACTTATAAAATTGTGTATTTATTAGTATGTTTCCATTGAATTCAATTTTTTTTTTTTTTTTTTTGAGACAGAGCCTCACTCTGTCGCCCAGGCTAGAGTGCAGTGGTGCGATCTTGGCTCACTGCAAGCTCTGCCTCCCGAGTTCACGCCATTCTCTCACCTCAGCCTCCTGAGCAGCTGGGACTACAGGCGCCCGCCACCATGCCCAGCTAATTTTTTATATTTTTTAGTAGAGACAGGGTTTCACCGTGCTAGCCAGAATGGTCTCGATCTCCTGACCTCGTGATCCGCCCGCCTTGGCCTCCCAAAGTGCTGGGATTACAGGCGTGAGCCACCACACCGGGCCTGAATTCAATTTTTAGATCATTAAAAACATGAAAACACTTGTGTAGGGTGATGGGATTATGACTGGCCTTTTACTTTTTTGCAAATTTTTGTTATTACATTGTTTTATAATACGATAAAATTAGAAAATATACTTAAAACTTTTCCCAAATGCAGTAAGAGCCTATTTAAGAAAGCATTATCTCTTTTAAAATCACATTTTAAGAAAAGGCAATGTTTT
Organism: Mandrillus leucophaeus; assembly: GCF_000951045.1. Taxonomy (NCBI): domain Eukaryota; kingdom Metazoa; phylum Chordata; class Mammalia; order Primates; family Cercopithecidae; genus Mandrillus; species Mandrillus leucophaeus. The sequence goes on along the minus strand of NW_012101360.1, from coordinate 72,958 downwards.
CCTGATAAGTGGAAAATATTTGAGATAAACCAGTAAATATTAAAGGGACTGGATTTGTTTCCTTTTTTGGTACATTAACAAAGTGCTTATGGAAAAATTGTAGTTTTAGTTTGGAAATTCATCAAACCTCTTGCTGCCTTATAGCAAACCAGTGTCTTTGCTCAGAGTCTGTCTCCCAGCAGATTAATGTGGACTGACGGTATCAATATATATAAAAAGGCAGTAATTCACAATGAAGGAGAGAGGCATGAGAGGAAGGAGTTCATTAATGCATCCGTCACTGAAATAATGGAGAAATGGCATATTTGTTGAAATACAGAAGTATCTTTAAATTTGGTAAAAGCCAGACATTGCGGCCGGGTGTGGTGGCTCATGCCTGTAATCTCAGCACTTTGGAAGTCTGATGCGGGTGGATCACAAGGTCAGGAGATTGAGACCATCCTGGCTAACATGGTGAAACCCTGTCTCTACTAAAAATACAAAAAAAATTAGCTGGGCATGGTGGCAGGCGCCTGAAGTCCCAGCTACTTGGGAAGCTGAGGCAGGAGAATGGTGTGAACCCGGGAGGCGGAGCTTGTAGTGAACCGAGATTGTGCCACTGCTCTCCAGCTTGGGCGACAGAGCAAGATTCCGTCTCAAAAACAAAAAAAAAAAAAAGAAAGCCAGACATTGCGTCTTACATTGAATCACTTTCCTTATTTCGGTTTTCATTGCAGGATGACTGACTGCATTTTTTCATGGTATTTGTTCTGCACAACACCTGTATCAACACCTGCTTCTTTATTGTATTGAGACCTTTCCATAGTTAGTTTGCGCTGTTAAAAGGAGCTTGTGCCTAGGATGGCAGTGTTAATCTCTGGAGCTGCCAGAGTAGTCTGAAAGTAGGGACAAAAAGATGGGAACTGAAGTCTAAATACTTCTGGCCTCAGCTTTTTCTTTATAGCCACAGAGCCCTGAATGAGGAAGAATTGGTCCTTTAAAAAAGTGTTTTCAGTTGAATGCTTATTTCTTTTGTTTTTCTTTCTTTCTTGTCACCCAGGCTGGAGTACAATGGCGTGATCTTGGCTTACTGCAACCTCCGCCTCCTGGGTTCAAGCAATTCTCCTGCATCAGCCTCCTGAGTAGCTGGGATTACAGGAGCAAGCCAGCATGCCTGGTTAATTTTTGCATTTTTAGTAGAGATGAGATTTCACCCTGTTGGCCAGGCTAGTCTCAAACTTCTGACCTCAGGTGATCCACCTACCTTGGTCTCCCAAGGTGCTGGGGATTATAGGTGGGAACCACTGCACCTGGCCGTTTTTTTTTTTTTTTTTTTTGAGATAGAGTCTCAGTCACCCAGGCTGGAGTACAGTGGTATGATCTTGGCGCTCTACAGCCTTGGCCTCCTAGGCTCAAGCAATCCTCCCACCTCAGCTCCCCGAGTAGCTGGGACCACAGGCATGTGCCACCATGCATGGCTAATTTTAAAATTTTTTTGTAGAGATGGGTCTCACCATGTTGCCCAGGCTGGTCTCTAACTCCTGGGCTCAAGCAGTCCTCCCACCTTGGCCTTCCAAAGTGCTGGGATTATAGATGTGAGCCACCACTCCTGGCCTGAACACATATTTCTAGTTTAAATGTATGGTTTTTTATAAAATGGATTAGAGAGATTGCATTGATAGAGGCTAAAGGGAAGCAACAGAGGTCATATGATTCTAAGAAACTCTATCTCTGTTGAAAGAAGTTTTAGTGTGAAATGACCAGAGTAAAGAAAAAAAGAGAATGAACATTCATCCAATCAGAGACAACCAAGTGCTAGGTATGGCAGTGGGTGCTCTTCCATCCGTTTCTCATTCAAAGTGAGGAAATTGAGGCTCAGAGAGGTTAAATGACTTGCCCAAATAACACACAGTAGTGAATAAGAAGATGGATTGGTACTTTATAATCTCCAAAACCACACTAAACTTTCTCCTTTGTGGTTAGCTGACTGACATTTCAGGAGACAAAAGTTTTTTATTTTATTTTATTTCAGGAGCAGGTTTCTTATCGGTCTGGCTCTTCACTCTCCTAGGTTGTCTTGGGTTATAGGATTTAAGGTACTACCTGTGGAACTGAGAGTGCCAGCACATTATTCTTGACCTCTTGAGTGACTAGTTCCTTACCCAAAGCTCATCTCAAAATTATAGCTGCTCTTGAGAGTTTGATGTAACATGGAGACTATGTTGTTGGTTTTATTCTCTCTGATACCATTATTTGAACACTAGTGAATTGTGTCCAGTGTGTACCCTGCTTAATTGACAGCTTTCTCAGCTGTTTTATAGCAGGTTCTCCAGTATCTTTATCTTCATGGCTATAGTCAAGAAACTTGTTTTTATTTATTTAAACATGATTATGGGAGTAGGTAATTATAGTATGCTTTTTGACTATGCAGGAACAAATCTTACCCTTGAGGCCAGGCAGGCATGGTGGCTCATGCCTGTAATTCTAGCACTTTGGGAGGCTGAGGAAGGCGGATTGCTTGAGCCCAAGAATTTGAGATCGGCCTGGACTACATGGCGAAACCCCGTCTCTACTAAAAAATGAAAAAATTAGTCAGGCATGATGACGCGTGCGTGTAGTCTCAGCTACTCAGGAGACTGAGGCAGGAGGATCAATTGAGCCCAGGAGGTTTGAGGCTGCAGTGAGCCATGATCGCTCCACTCCATCCTTGGTGATAGAGCAACACCCTGTCTCAAGCAAAACAAAACAAATCTTACTCTTACCTGAAAAACTGGTTAAGGAGAGTTGTAAGTGGTAATGTTAGTTTCTCCATATTATCGATTCAGATCTTATCCCAAAGGAAGACCAGAGCTGTTTGAACTCCAGCTCTTCCTTAGCTGCCAGGTGTTAACAACTTGTGTTTCATAAGCGTAGATAGATTCAAACCACTGTCCTGGACTTAAAATATTTTCTAAGCTGTGACTCATCTTTTGACCCATTCTTTCTTTCACTAGGAAATACACTGAATTTTAATTTCGAGAATTTCAGTTATCCCTTCTGAAGAGTGTGTTGCTCATTAAAGTTGCTGGGACTTGTTTTTCTGGTAACCAATAGGGCTACAAATTAGTTTGTACTCAGTGGTTATGTTAAACCCATGTGTAAACAGAGGGAGAAATCTGATTAACTGTCTAAAGGAAGGTTGTTGAAGATGAGACCCTTCTTTCTGACTCCTTTTAGAGGTTCATCTCTTCCACCAGAGGGATGGGTATGCAGGAGGGTAATCTGAGGCTGAACAGAGCGGGTGCTATGCGTGTGTATTTGTATCTGTAAATATCACATCACTGTTTACAGTACACTGGACTCTCTACATGCAAGGCCTGGTCAGACCAAACCAGGAGGAACTGTTCCTGTGCTTAAGGCCAAGAATAACATCCTGACCAGCAGGGGGACAGAGGTCAGCTCAAGGCAACAGCTCTTGGGAGCTACAGAACACTAAGAAACTTGGAGTAACTGAGCTTAATAAAAAGGAAGGCAAGATGTACTTTGAAGGAAGTGTGTGAAACCTGTGTGCCTTTCTCTTATTAGGACATGGTTTATTTATGAAAAATGAAAAGATCTTTTTTTTTTTGAGACAGTCTCATACTGTCTCCTAGGCTGGAGTGCAGTGGCACAATCTTGGATCACTGCAACCTCCGCCTCCTAGGTTCAAGCTATTCTCCTGCCTCAGCCTCCCAAGTAGCTGGGATTACAGGCACCTGCCACCACACCCTGTTAATTTTTTGTATTTTTAGTAGAGGCAGGGTTTCACTATGTTGGCCAGGCTGGTCTCGAACTCCTGACCTCGTGATCTGCTCGCCTTGGCCTCCCAAAGTGCTAGGATTACAGGCGTGAGCCACTGTGCCCGGCCAAAAAATGAAAAGTTATCTTAACAGATGGATATGTGATGAGTTCATATCACCTCTTGGTCATTTAGATTTTCTGATTCTACTTATACATTGATTTATCTGTTGATTATTTCTCATTAGAAATTGTATACCCAGCTAAGTAGCAGGAAAAATATGTTCTATTATTCTGGTGTTTTATTCTATAAGCAACATCAGAGAGGCCCACTAGAGAACTGGATTTAAAATATAATAGGTTAATTAAAAATCAGTTACCATGTCTCAGCCCGGCGCGGTGGTTCACACCTGTAATCCCAGCACTTTGGGAGGCTGAGGTGGGCGGATCACGAGGTCAGGAGTTCGTGAGGCAGGAGAATGGCATGAACTGGTGAGGCGGAGCTTGCAGTGAGCCAAGATTGCGCCACTGCACTCCAGCCTGGGCAATAGAGTGAGACTCCGTCTCAAAAAAACAAACAAACAGGTACCAAGTCTCCTGGGGAATTTACTGACTGGCTAGAGTTTTATTTCTGGGATCTTTCTGTGCTCACTTCTTTTTCCTTCCATCTTTCCTCATTCTGATGCTGGCCACTCACTCCACAGAGGCAAGTCAAACTATTTTCTCTGGCGTGGCTTCAGCTGGTTCCAGGCCAAAATGATCTTCTGAAAACTTTTCTTCATGGCCTTTATTTCTTGGCTCTTTTCATGCGCTTTGCCTGATTGGTTTTGCTGGTGCTTTCCTTCTCCAATGGTTTAAGCTATGTTGTCTTAATTGTAAGGCTGTAAAGCTCAGGTGCAGCCTCAGGCCGTTTAGACTTTCCCCAAGTACTTTTGTCCTTTCCTAGAAATTGGAGGATGAATCAGATGCTCTGTTATGAGGTATTGCTGACTCTCCTGGGATTTTAGTTTGCCAGTTGTTTAACCAGTGTGTAGCAATTTGGATTGTATTTGCAAGGTAGGACTTGTTGCCAAGACTCCGAAGTAGGTCATTGCTATTATGCTTTTTCTCTTTATTTTTCTTTTCTATCTATATATATATATATATAAGTAAAATTTTTTTTTCTAGAGACAGGGTCTCACTGTGTTGGCCAGGCTAGAATTAGCCTCAAGTGATCTTCCTGCCTTGGCCTCCCAAAGTGCTAGGATTACAGGTGTGAGCCACCGCACCCAGCCCTCCCTTTCTTTTTCTTTTTTTTTTTTTTTTTTTTGAGGTGGAGTCTCGCTGTGTCGCCCAGGCTGAAGTGCAATGGCACGATCTTGGCTCACTACAACCCCGCCTCCTGAGTTCAAGCGATTCTTCTGCCTCAGCCTCCTGAGTAGCTGGGAGTACAGGCGCATGCCACCACGCCCAGCTAAGTTTTGTATTTTTAGTAGAGACAGGGTTTCACCATATTGGCCGGGCTGATCTCGAATTCCTGACCTCGTGATCCACCCTCCTCAGCCTCCCAAAGTGCTGGGATTACAGGCATGAGCCACCGCACCCAGCCATTTTTTTTCTTTGAAACAGAGTCTCGCTCTGTCACCCAGGCTGGAGTGCAATGGCACGATCTTGGCTACTGTAACCTCCACATCCTGGGTTCAAGCAATTTTCCTACCTCATCCTCCCGAGTAGCTGGGATTACAGACATGCGCCACCATACCTGGCTGATTTTTGTATTTTGAGTAGAGACAGGGTTTCACCATGTTGGCCAGGCTGGTCTTGAATTCCTGACCTCAAATGATACACCCACCTTGGCATCCCAAAGTGCTGGGATTATAGTTGTGAGCCACCATGCCCAGCCCTCCCTTTATTTTTCAATTGAAAAATTAGCAAAGACAGAATTACCTTGTCCATGGTCACATGGTAAGCTAGTTTTATACCTTTTGAAGCAAACCTCATTTTTGTATTCCTTATACCTCTCAGTGTAAGTATTAGCTTAACAAATAACAGGTGCTTATGGCCAGGCATGGTGGCTCACACCTGTAATCCTAGCACTTTGGGAGGCCATGGCGGGCGGATCACAAGGTCAGGAGTTCGCGAACAGCCTGGCTAATATGGTGAAACCCCATATTTACTAAAAATACAAAAAATTAGCTGGGCGTAGTACTCGGAAGGCTGAGGCAGGAGAATTGCTCGAACCTGGGAGGCAGAGGTTGTGGTGAGCTGAGCTCGGGCAACTGCACTACATACAGCCTGGGAGATAGAGTGACACTCTATCTCAAAAAACAAACAAAAAAAACCCCCAAAAAACACAAATAACAGGTGCTTATTAAATATGAATAAATAACTCATAACTGTGGGTTGATTGGGAATAGAAGTATGGTTAAAATTCAGAATTCTCATCAGATTCATCATATTGTAGACAAACAGCTGAGAAAAGTTTCTGGATGGAAGGGACAGAATAGCTGTGCATGAAGCTTTTAGTAGTGTAGAATGCCTACAAAAAAATTATTCCTGACTGGGCATGGTGGCTCACACCTGTAATCCCAGCACTTTGGGAGGCTGAGGTGGACGGATCATGAGGTGAGGAGTTGGAGACCAGCCTGGCCAATATGGTGAAACCTTGTCTCTACTGAAAATACAAAAGTTAGCTGGGCGTGGTGGTGTGCGCCTGTAGTCCCAGCTACTTAGGAGGCTGAGGCAGAAGAATCACTTGAACCCAGGAGGCAGATGTTGCAGTGAGCCAAGATCGCGCCACTGCACTCCAGCCTGGGCGACAGAGCAAGACTGTCTAAAAAAAAGGGAAAAAAAAGATCCCAATTTAGCTCACAGCTGCAATCCCAGCACTTTGGGAACGCAAGATGGAATGATCACTTGAGCACTGGAGTTCAAGACCAGCCTGGCCAACAAAGGGAGTCCTTGTCTCTACAAAAAAGTCAAAAAAATTACCCAGGTGTGGTGGTATGCACCTGTAGTCACAGCTACTCAGAAGGCGGAGACAGGAGGATCCCTTGAGCCCAGGAGTTTAAGGCTGCAATGAGCAGTGATTGTGCCACTGCACTCCAGTCTGCTGGGTGACAGAGTGAGACATTGTCTCAAAAAAAAAAAAAAAAAAAAAAAAAAATTGCTGAGGGCAGCAGCTCATGTCTGTAATCCCAGCACTTTGAGAGGGATAGTGAGAGGATCTCTTGAGCCCCAGAGTTTGAGACCAATCCTGGGCTATGTAGTGAGACCTTGTCTCTACTAAAAATAACAAAGAAATTACTGGGTATGGTGACACATGCAATGGCTATAGTCCCAGCTACTCGAGAGGCTGAGGCAGGAGGATTGTTTGAGCCCAGGAGGTTGAAGCTGCAGTGAGCCAAGATTGTGCCACTACATTCCAGCCTGGGTCACAGAGTGAGACCCTGTCTCACAAAAAGAAAAAAATAAAAATCCCAATTTAAATCATTCTAAAATGAAGAAAGAGAAAAGTAGTTTGTCTAAAAAGGAAATTGGTTATAATGTAAGGAGAAATAGGGTGAGAGTACATAAATGAACATGAATTAGTTGAGAGATAGAAACAGTTCTGGAAGCAGGCATCTTGCCAGCCTGGCTCAGACAGTAAAAATGAAAAATTTCCTCCCCTTTCCAAAACCACTATCCAGAGGGGCTATTACTGACTGTGGATACTAGTATCCAGTTTTGGGGTTGCCATGTAAAGCATGAAAAGGTGCAGTGGGGTCAGTCAGCACAAAGAATAGCTGCTCTTTTGATTTGTTAAATTCTTCTTAATAGTTTTATTGGTTTCAAATTCCAAAGCCAAAACCATTTTCTGATTCTTTTGCTGTGTCCAATTGGCTTGTGGGACCAAAGCAGCAGCTGAGACTGCTATACTACACTGTGTATTAGGCAATAATCCTTTGGAAGGCCTGGCCACTTTTCTTTTTTTTTTCTTTTTCTTTTTTTTTTTTTTGAGACAGTTTTGCTCTTGTTGCCCAGGCTGGAGTACAATGGTGTGATCTCAGCTCACTGCAACCTCTGCCTCTTGGGTTTAAGCAGTTCTCCTACCTCAGCCTCCCAAGTAGCTGAGACTACAGGCGTGCACCACCACGTCTGGCTAGTTTTGTGTTTTTAGTAGAGATGGAGTTTCACCATGTTGGTCAGGCTGGTCTTGAACTCCTGACCTCAAGTGATCCTCCTGCTTCCACCTCCCAAAATGTGGCCTCCCAGCTTTTTTTTTTTTTTGCTTTGGGACCAGTAATTTGCATTTCATTCAGGATAGCTCTTCTCCCCTCTCATTTTTTCATGCATACCTGTGCTAAGTCCTGTTCTCTGAACCTAGATCTGGCTTCTGGCTTCACTGAATTATACAAATTTTAACTATTTCAGTTTCAGACCTGTTTTTACCTTTTTGTTTGTCTTTCCCTGCTCCCTGTAGCAAACTGGTTCAGACTTGCTTGGGGAAGGGATGATAGTTTTTACTTGTTTGTTTTTTGACTCCATAAATATATTCTCTTCTTACTAATTATTCTTTCTTTCTTTGTCAAACAGGCTACCAAGCAGTTTCTCGAAGAGATTAACAAGTGGACAGTTCAGTACAATGTTTCCCCGCTGTCTTGGAATGTGGCTGTCAAGTTCCTCATGGCAAGGAAGTTTGATGTGCTCCGTGCCATAGAATTGTTCCACTCCTACAGAGTATGTTGCTCAGGGGTGGACTAGACCTGTGGCAGTTGGGCTAAGTGTTGCTGTTGTCCCTATCATGCTCGAGACACACATCGGTTCTCTAAGTGTTCCTCCCCACTCCCATAAAAAATGAATCCATATCTAGGAGCCTTTGTGAGAGCTGAAGCTGGGCAAGGCAGCTGCTGGAAGTCACTACTTTTGTATCTAAGTTTTGATTGTACACCAGGATGCCACATCTAATGATTGAGATGGAGGAAGTAGCCTGACAGCATCCTGGTGGCAGGACAGGGGTTCACCCTTCCTAGAATTTTAATCCTAGCTCTTTTCACTGGACTCTGGCCACATGAAAATCTGTTGGTTTTTAGGATGTCTAGGGCTTTTAGAAACTTGCCATTCAGATGAATGCTGAGCTTAGTGGGCAGTTTAGGAAGGGAAGTTGTTTTTTATTTATTTTTTTATTTTTATTTTTTTTAGGAAGGGAAGTTTTAACCCTGGAAAAGAAGAGCAACTGCATATTAGCTAGGTCCATTATCTTAAGCATCTTTATGCAAATGTAGCGGCATCTGGATTTTACTTTGTTCTGATTTTTGTTTTTTGAGGGGGCACACACTTTGGTTTTGTGCTTCTGTTTGCTTTCTCAGTTTGTAGTGTCTTTGATAAAACACTATACAGCATGTTACTTTGGGGTCAGAATCCTTCTAAAGAAATACAAAATCTCCCTAAAAAAACAACTGGGATAACAAGCACTAGGATTAGCTGAACTGAAGTTCGGTTACATCTATGTTGTGGACCAACTCATTCAATATTTATTCATTTACTCAACAGATACTTATTTTATACTTACTGTGTTCCAGGGGCAGAGATTACTATTTAGAAAGAGAGACTAGGGCTGGGTGCAGTGGCTCATGCCTTTAATCCCAGCACTTTGGGAGGCCAAGGCAGGTGGATCACTTGAGGTCAGGGGTTTGAGACCAACCTGACCAAAATGGCAAAACCGTATCTCTACTAAAACTACAAAAATTAGCTGGGTGTAGTGGCACCCACATTTCCAGCTACTCAGGAGGCTGAGGAAGGAGAATCACTTGAACCAAAGAAGTGGAGGTTGCAGTGAGCCGAGATCACACTATTGCATTCCAACCTGGGCAACAGAGTGAGACTCTGTGAAGAAAGGGAGGGAGGGAGGAAGGGAGGGAGCTCAAGTGATCTGCCCACCTCAGCCTCCCAAAGTACTGGGATTACAGGCGTGAGTCACCGTCCCCAGCCTAAGAGGTTTAAAAACAAGCAGTTGATGAAATAGGACAAACCAAGATAATATTTTTTTTGTTATCGATATGTAAAGGTAGAGAATGTCTCTGGAGAAAGGAAATGTAAGTGGTCAACCTTGTCATTTAAGAGGAGGACTGAAGAGGCAGGGTGCGGTAGCTCACACCTGTAATCCCAGCACTTTGGGAGGCCGAGGCAGGTAGATCACTTCAGCCCCGGAGTTCGAGACCAGCCTGGGCAACATGGCAAAACCCCGTCTGTACAAAAATTAGCCAGGCATGGTGGCATGTGCCTGTAATCCCAGCTACTCAGGAGGCTGAGGCAAGAGAGTATCTTGGATGCAGAGGTTGCGGTGAGCCAAGACCATGCCACTGCACTCCAGCCTCGGCGACAGTGTGAGACTCGGTCTTGATTGAAAAAAAAAAAAAGAAGAATCTGGTCATCAGAGTGAGGAAAATGAAGTCGTCATAGCTGCTGTTGGAGACAATATCAGGTGGAGAGAAGACTCCTATTTAAACATAGGAGAGGCCTAAACCTAGAAAATGTGTGAGGATGTATGCGTCCAGACATTTTTCAGGTCCATATTTTAGTGTCCTGGTACCATGTCAGTGCTGCTGCATGTTTAAGAACCTTGATCCTGCACCTGAATGTAACATACTGGTTACTCTTCAGGGTTAGGATTAGGATTCTTACTGAGTCAGAGAAAAATACCCTACCTGAGGGGCTGATAAAGTAGATTTGGACAGGAATTCTGAAAATGCTTGGCTGGCTTGGAGGCAGGTTACAAAGAAATTCATAATCCATTTAGTTGACTTCATTATTCATTTAGCTGAATTCTTTTTGTTTTTTGTTTTTTTTTTTGAGACAGAGTCTCATTCTGTTGCCCAGACTGGAGTTGCAGTGGTGCTATCTTGGCTCACTGCAGCCTCCACCTTCTGGGTTCAAGTGATTCTCCTGCCTCAGCCTCCTGAGTAGCTGAGATTATGGGCACGCACCACCATGCCAGGCTAATAGCCGAGACAAGGTTTCACCATGTTGGCCAGGCTGGTCTGGAACTCCTGACCTCAGGTGACCTGCCTGCCTCAGCCTCCCAAAGTGGTGGGATTACAGGCGTGAACCACCGCACCCAGCCCATTTAGTTGAATTCTAGTTCAACTAAATGAAGTAGAGTTAGTTATGAAATTTATTTAGTTATAAAATTTATAATTCATTCATTCACTGATAACCACCTTATCTCTGAGATTTGGTGGTTACATGGCACTGTCCTGAATATACAGTATTTTCATATTAATACATTTTGGAATGCTTCCTTTTTAGGAAACGCGAAGGAAGGAAGGCATTGTGAAGCTGAAACCTCATGAGGAACCTCTTCGTTCTGAGATCCTCAGTGGAAAATTCACCATCTTAGTGAGTGTTTAGGGACCCTATCTCGTAGGGCCTTATTACTTCCTTTTTTAACTGGTGTCCTGTTTGGACTTTGTTCCTATATACCTTATCCTGAATCTAGAGAGTCTCCACAGTTAGGAGCAGATGTGAAACAGCCATGCAGTTTGGTATAAAATTATTTTAGTAACAACTGAATTACTAATAGTTTCTAGTAATTACAGTTATGAATGATAATTGAATAATTAAATTATGGAAAATCAGTTGTACAGTAGACTTAGAAAAGTTTCTTCAGTTGGTCCATTAAGGTTAATCATGGTCTTTGGGGTAGGTATGCAATGTGTCAGACACCCATGCTTCCATACTTAACACAAGCTCTCCACTTAGTTGAGACCTCAGCCTTTCAAGTAAACATACAATGGCACTTTTAAGGCAGAGGGTGGAAATCATGATCCTGTTCCCTGGTTCTCTGCTGCTGCTTGTTTCTTTTGCCATTCTGCCAGGGAAGTTAGCTAGGAAGCCGGTGCAGAGCCATCCTTTGATCTGTCTGCAGTTGAAGAGCAAAGAGAATGTGTGTTTTTTTTTTCTTGTCACAGAAATATGGTCCAGGGAGTCCTGAGAGAATCAGGCAAGGGATGATATTAACATTCTTCCCTTTGGGGAGCAATTGGTGAAGTCAGGGAATTATTCTTAACATCTGTTTTCTACATGTATCAAACCCTTATCCAGTGTATGTCTTAGTAATTGCTGTGATTTTCTATTTGATTTTTTAAAATGTTTCTTGTTTTATTTGCTTTAGAATGTTCGGGACCCAACAGGAGCCTCCATTGCCCTCTTTACTGCCAGGTTGCATAACCCCCACAAGTCAGTCCAACATGTGGTACTTCAGGCTCTGTTTTACTTGCTAGACAGAGCTGTGGATAGGTAAGCACTGAGACTATTTTTTAGGTATTCTACATGCAGGTAGGAAAGTGACAGTTTTTTACTTGATTAAATTCAGCAGTGCCTTCACCATTCTCCTAGGATGTGCCCTGGGCAATGCTATGAATAGAAAACAGTCCCTGTCCTTCAGGATGCGGCATGTTTGCAGGCATTATCAAGATGGTGGGTGTTCTTTTTTTTATTTTATTTTATTTTTATTTTTATTTTTATTTTGAGACGGAGTCTTGCTCTGTCACCCAGGCTGGAGTGCAGTGGTGTGATCTCAGCTCACTGCAAGCTCTGCCTCCCAGGTTCACGCCATTCTCCTGCCTCAGTCTCCCGAGTAGCTGGGACTACAGGCACCTGCCACCGCGCCTGGCTAATTTTTTTTATTTTTAGTAGAGATGGGGTTTCAACGTAGTCTCGATCTGCTGACCTCGTGATCTGCCCGCCTCGGTCTCCCAAAGTGCTGGGATTATAGGCGTGAGCCACCGCGCCTGGCCGGTGGGTGTTCTCTTTACCACCTTGGCTCTATGTCAGGAAAACAGAAGCTGAGAAAGTCAATTATTGGCAATCTTCAGTGTATGGAAAACTACTTATTGGAAGAGAATGAAGGGGAGGTGACCTGTGCTGGTTCTTTTTGCTCATATCAGAACCCTCTAGGGCCTCAGTTTCTTTGTCTGCATAACAGGAATAATGCCATTTAGTTCAGAGGATTTTGAGACTCAACATTCAGGGGAGAGCTGGGTGCAGTGGCTCACACCTGTAATCCCAGCACTTTGGGAGGCTGAAGTGGGCGGATTGCTTGAGGCAGGAGAATGACATGAACCTGGGAGGCGGGGCTTGCAGTGAGCCAAGATCATGCCACTGCACTCCAGCCTGGGCGACAGAGCGAGATTTCGTCTCAAAAAAAAAAAAGAAAAAAAATGGATTGGTAAACAGCATATACTTTTCTATCAACCAGTGCTACAGTTCCATCTAGAAGTCTTCTGGGATATAGGGCAGCCCAGCAGAAGATACAGAGACAAAATAACTCAGAACCCAGGTTCTTAAAGGAGCAAGGAAGTTCCTTTAAGCAATGTGTAATTAAGAAAAGAGAGTGCTCAAGTTAAAGAAACTTAAGGAAATCCTGGGGAAGTCTGAACTTAGAGCAATTGGAATTAACAGAGATAGAGAGCTCTCTAAAAGCAGAAGGGCCTCCAAGGAGGAAGCCATCAACCATATCCACACCAGATGTTTGTGAGGCAGTAGAAGCAAGGGACAAAGGCTCAGAGTCAACACCAAGAAGAAATGGACATGTTTTGTAACCACATCTTACTTAGGGCTTTACCTTCTCTTAGTATTCCTTAGTACGGAGGGTCTAAGCATGAAAAACAGAACTGTCTTCTTTTTT
>NW_012101360.1:55813-58637 GCF_000951045.1 Mandrillus leucophaeus | reverse complement strand
TCCTGTCTCTCTGGGCAGGCAAATTTAAAAAATACAAAACTCCAAACTTTTTGCACATTTCTAGTAGTGAAGAACAAGTAAAAATTCACAAATCTATATTTATAAATAATAAACATTAATTACCACATTAATATAGCCAATATAAAACATACAAAAAAGAAATGCAGATTATGAAAAATTTTTTTTAAATTTAACTTTTGGCCAGGCGCAGTGGCTCACGCCTATAATCCTAGCACTTTGGGAGGCCGAGGCAGGTGGATCCTACTTGAGGCCAGGAATTGAGACCAGCCTGGACAACATGGTGAAACCCTGTCTCTGATAAAAATACAAAAAATTAACTGGGTGTGGTAGTGTGTGCCTTTAGTCCCAGCTTCTTAGGGGAGGTGGGAGAGGTTGCTGAGGTGGGAGGATCACTTGAGCCCAGAAGGGTGAGGCTGTAGTGAGCCATGATCACGCCACTGCATTCCAGCCTGGGTGACAGAGCGAGACCTGTCTCAAAAAAAAAAACCACAAAAAAGCCCACACAAAACAAACAACAACAACAAAAAACATTTAGGGAGAAGTCCAAAAGTATCAAGTTAAGCAAAAACCATCCTTAATAAAAACAGGTGCATAAGCATAAAGAACGAGCTCAGGTCATCACTCTCTCCCTGCTAAGGTAAATGGTATTGTTACAATTCAATTGACAATTAAACTCAAGCCCCAAGAAGGTTTTTACAGTCATCACATGTTAGTCCAGCTGGTTCTAAGATCCTGGTTTCTTCACTCTTGGGCAGAGTTATTTCTATCCTCTCACGCTGTTGTTCTGCTATTTCTTTTTCCCTGGTGCTTGCAATTTACAGTTTCTTACTGCTCTTGACATCTTTGGCTGGTCCTCCGGCTTAGAAGTGCTATATTGAGGCCAAGTGCATTGATTCATGCCGGTAATCCTAGCACGTTGGGAGGCTGAGACCGGCATATTGTCTGAGCCCAGGAGTTTGAGACCAGCCCTGGGAAACATGATGAAACCACCCATTTCTTGAGGGCAGGGAACTTTCTTTTTAACGTATATAATGGAAAATATCTGAATCTCTGTATGTAGAGAGAGAATGGTATCATGAACATCCACATATCCATCATCCATCTTCGTCAAAGTGATCTGTAACCATCTTGTTTCATTGATAGCCTCTCATGGATCTCCTATCCTCAGTTTCTTTCTTTCCTTTTTTTTTTTTTTTTTTTTTTTTTTTTTTTTTTTTTTGAGACTAGGTCTTGCTTTCTCACCCAGGCTGGAGTGCAGTGGTGTGATCTCAGCTCACTGCAAGCTCTGCCTCCCAGGTTCACGCCATTCTCCTGCCTCAGCCTCCCGAGTAGCTGGGACTACAGGCGCCCGCCACCTCGCCCGGCTAGTTTTTTGTGTTTTTAGTAGAGACGGGGTTTCACCATGTTAGCCAGGATGGTCTCGATCTCCTGACCTTGTGATCCGCCCGTCTCGGCCTCCCAAAGTGCTGGGATTACAGGCTTGAGCCACCGCGCCCGGCCTCAGAACTGTCTTCTATAGTATTTGGGATTTCATATCCATTTTATACTGAGTCTTATAAAATTCCGTAACATAGATTTAATCAGTCTCAATCTTTTTATGTTCTCTTTATAAAACCTCAAGTTAATAAAGTCTTCTGAGTACTAAGACTGATCACATAGATCTAAACTCAACTGACAATGAAGTCAGGATTGAGATATCCATAAATGGGAAGCCAGGTGAGCAATCCTTCTTTCCAGAATGGTGTTTTAACAATAAGCTGTATTCCCAAATGAGGTTTTTTTGTTTTGTTTTGTTTTGGAGACAGAGTTTTGCTCTTGTTACCCAGGCTGGAGAGCAGTGAGCAGTGGTGTGATCTCAGCTCCCTGCAACCTCCACTTCCCGGGTTCATGCAATTCTCCTGCCTCAGCCTCCCGAGTAGCTGGGACTACAGGCGCCCGCCACCTCGCCCGGCTAGTTTTTTGTGTTTTTAGTAGAGACGGGGTTTCACCATGTTAGCCAGGATGGTCTCGATCTCCTGACCTTGTGATCCGCCCGTCTCGGCCTCCCAAAGTGCTGGGATTACAGGCTTGAGCCACCGCGCCCGGCCTCAGAACTGTCTTCTATAGTATTTGGGATTTCATATCCATTTTATACTGAGTCTTATAAAATTCCGTAACATAGATTTAATCAGTCTCAATCTTTTTATGTTCTCTTTATAAAACCTCAAGTTAATAAAGTCTTCTGAGTACTAAGACTGATCACATAGATCTAAACTCAACTGACAATGAAGTCAGGATTGAGATATCCATAAATGGGAAGCCAGGTGAGCAATCCTTCTTTCCAGAATGGTGTTTTAACAATAAGCTGTATTCCCAAATGAGGTTTTTTTGTTTTGTTTTGTTTTGTTTTTGAGACAGAGTTTTGCTCTTGTTACCCAGGCTGGAGAGCAGTGAGCAGTGGTGTGATCTCAGCTCCCTGCAACCTCCACTTCCCGGGTTCATGCAATTTTCCTGCCTCAGCCTCCCAAGTAGCTGGGATTACAGGTGCCTGCCACCATGCCCAGCTAATTTTTGTATTTTTAGGTTTCACCACATTGGCCAGGCGGGTCTCGAACTCCTGACCTCAGGTAATCCAACCACCTCAGCTTCACAAAGTACTGGGATTACAGGCGTGAGCCACCATGCCTGGCCCCAAATTAGTATTTTACATGCTACACAAGGTATTAGCTCTGTGGGGAATATAATGGGAAGGTCATTACTTTCATGGACCTTCCTGTCTCTCTGGGCAGGCAAATTTAAAAAATACAAAACTCCAAACTTTTTG
>NW_012101360.1:50397-54637 GCF_000951045.1 Mandrillus leucophaeus | reverse complement strand
GAGTGCAGTAGCATGATTGTAGCTCACTGCAGCCTTGAACTCCTGGCCTTAAGTGATCCTCCCATCTTGGCCTCCCAAAATGCTGAGATTACAAGCATAAACCACTGCATCTGGCTTCTCAGTTTTTTAAAAACAAATGTCAGGGACTGTATTTTAAACTTCTTGGTGTTTTCTGTAACATGTAGCTCAGGAATCAAACTCAGTAGGGAATCAGTCAGCTGTCATTGTAAATTTTTTTTTTTTTTTGAGTCAGAGTCTCACTCTGTCCCCCAGGCTGGAGTGCAGTGGCGCTTTCTTGGCTCACTGCAAGCTCCGCTTCCCAGATTCATGCCGTTCTCCTGCCTCAGCCTCCTGAGTAGCTGGGACTACAGTGCTGGCCACCATGCCCAGCTAATTTTTTTGTATTTTTAGTAGAGACAGGGTTTCACCATGTTAGTCAGGATGGTCTCGATCTCCTGACCTCGTGATCCACCCAACTTGGCCTCCCAAAGTGCTGAGATTATAGGCGTGAGCCATCGCGCCCGGCCCATTGTAAATCTTAAACTGGGTGCAGTGGCTCATGCCTGTAATCCCAATGCTTTGGGAGGCCAGGTGAGAGGATCGCTTGAGTCCAGAAGTTCGAGACTAGCCTGGGCAACATAGCAAGACCTCGTCTCTACGAAAAGTTTAAAAATTAGCCAGCTGGGCATGGTGAAGTTTGCCTGTAGTCCCAGACACTCACAGAAGGCTGAACTGGGAGGATCACCTGAGCCCTGGGAGGTTGAGGCTGCAATAAGCCATGATTGTGCCAGTGCACTACAGCATGGGCGACAGAGCAAAATGTTGTCTTAAAATATATATATATTCTGGTGGCTGATGCCTGTAGTCCCAGCACTTTGGGAGGCCAAGGGGTTGGATCTCCTGAAGTCAGGAGTTCGAGACCAGCCTGGCCAATATGGTGAAATCCCATGTCTACTAAAAATACAAAAAATTAGCCGGGCATGGTGATGGGTGCCTGTAATCCCAACTACTCAGGAGACTGAGACAGGAGAATCGCTTGAACTTGGGCGGAGGTTGCAGTGAGCAGAGATCGCACTATTGCACTTCAGCCTGGGCAACAAGAACGAAACTCTGTCTCAAAGAAAAAAAAAGTGTGTGTGTGTGTGTATATATATATATGTGTAATATATACACACATATATAAACACACACACATCTATCTGTTTGTCTATTCTATACCCTAAAGTGTAAAAATCTTACTGCATTCATGTTTTATGTGCCTTCACAGGATGAGCACTTTGATCTGGGAATATAGAACCTAGATCATTCATTATGCATCCAAGCTTCTTTTTCTTAAATTCTCTTTGCCCCCTTACTGACTTGTTTTTGTTTTAGTCCCCTGCCACAAGCTGGAGTCATGAGCGGAGAGCCCATAAGTTGAATTTGACCCTTTAGGAGCTCATGGAGAAATAGAAAGTATCTAGATCTGGATAGCCTATTCAATAATTGTGCCACACATTTTCTTTGTTTCTTTTTAGTAGAGACAGAAACCCTGTCTCTACTAAAAATACATTAGCCAAGTGTGGTGGTGCATGCCTGTAGTCCCAGCTACTCGGGAGGCTGAGGCAGAAGAATTGCTTGAACCCGGTCGGCGGAGGTTGCAGTGAGCCGGGATCGTGCCATTGCACTCCAGCCTGGGTGACAAGAGTGAAACTCTGTCTCAAAACAAAAAACAGTAACTTTGAGATTTCAGGAATGTATTTTGTGCCAAACATTTTCTCAATTCTAAATAGATGTGAAAACTGTTGCTGTCATCTGTGAGTAGTCCAATCAAATAATTTATTCCTAATGACCATTTGGGTCTACAAATCACATATAATACGTACGAATCTGGCTTGGTGGAAGAGTACATCTTTGAGAAATCTTTATAAATCTGGGAAATTGGACTGAGGAATACTTTCTATATCTTCAAATGTTCCTAATTTTGGTCTGGGAATAGGCTTACTTTTTTTTTTCCCCCCTGAGATGGAGTCTCACTCTGTTGCCCCGGCTAGAGTGCAGTAGTACAGTCTCGACTCACTGCAACCTCTGCCTCTTGGGCTCAGGCAATTCTCCTGCCTCAGCCTCCTGAGTAGTTGGGATTACAGGCATGTGCCACCATACCCGGCTAATTTTGTATTTTTTGTGGAAATGGGGCTTCACCATATTGGTCAGTCTGGTCTCGAACTCCTGACCTCAGGTGATCCACCCGCTTCTGCCTCCCAAAGTGTGGGGATTACAGGTGTGAGCCACCATACCCGGCCATGGCTTACTATTAATACCTGTTAATCTACTTTTTTTTTCCTTCCTTTCCCTTTTTTTTTTTTTTTTTTTTTAAAATAGAGTCATGGTCTTGCCATGTTGCCCAGGCTGGTCTTAAACTCCTGGGTTCAAGCGATCCGGCTGCCTTGGCTTCCCAAAGTGCTAGGATTAGAGGCATGAGCCACTGCGCCCAGCCTTACTTTTTCTTAAGATAAGATCTCACTCTGTCTCCCATGCTGGAGTGCAGTGGCATGATATCACTGCAGCCTCGACCTCTTCACTCAAGCGACCCTCCCACCTCAGCCTCCTGGGTAGCTGGGACTATAGGCACAGGTCACTACATGATGAGGTATTGTCCTGTTGCCCAGCCTGGTCTCAAATTCCTGGGCTCAAGCTATCCGCCCTCCTTAGCCTTCCAAAGTACTGAGGCTACAGGCATGAGCCACCATGCCGCCTTAATCTACTTTTTAGGAATGCTTTCCAAAGGCCATTTATGGGTTTGTTGTCTTCCTCTATTGGGTCGTAAGAGACAGATTTACTGTCAATGAGCTTAGAGGCATTCTTGTTCTACACAGTTTTCCATAGGTCTGAAATATTTTCTTAGAGATGGGCTTCCAGTCTACTGAATTACAATTCAGTGACCATTTATTTTTAAGGGCTGTGCTAGGGACTATTGGGTGTAATGAGTTGAACAACAAGTTCTTGTCCTTTAGGACAGAATCAGATGGCTACACAGAGTATATTAAGGCCACAAGAAAAATCCACAGAAAGATTTATGGGGCTTTAAAGGAAAAAATGATCGGTAGCATATTTGATTACAGTTACCAGAGAGACTTTCATGGAAGAGGAAACTTTGGGGTTGAGTATGGAATACATTACAGGACTTGGGTAGGTAGATTCAGAGGGGTGGGAGAAAACAGTTCAGATTTTGATAACTTAGTTGCTGTAGATCATTCTCAACCTACAAGTTTGGCATTTGGTAAATCTGGATAAATCTGCCTTAATAAACATAGCAGATACAAAAGATAAGAGATCTTTTTGTAAGACCAATGTGCAGTCAGGCAGTTGTTTTGATCCTAGATGTTTCATACTCTCGGGTTTTGTTTTGGCATTAGGCTTTCAACCTGCCTCATCCATTTTCTTACTTACAAATGTTTTTGTTCAATGGTTGATTTACAGCTTTGAAACTCAGAGGAATGGACTCGTGTTTATCTATGACATGTGTGGTTCCAATTATGCCAACTTTGAGCTGGATCTTGGCAAGAAAGTCCTAAACCTGCTGAAGGTAAGGCTATGGAGGGCCCTCTCAACTTTCCTTCAATGCTTGGGATTTTTTTTTTTTTTTTTTTTAATTATTTGGGAAAAGATTTAGGAAAGATGCAAACTTCAGAAATTATGTTCAATGTAAAGGCCGTCTGTAAATGATGACTACTCTCTGCTTCCATAGAACAAGAAATGACCTTAAAAGTGAAGTGGGAGAAATTAAGGTAAAAAATGCACAGGAACAGCTGGGCATGGTGGCTCATGCCTGTAATCCCAGCACTTTGGGAGGCCGAGGTGGGTGGATCATGAGGTCAAGAGATCAAGGCCATCTTGGCCAACATGGTAAAACTCTTCTCTACTAAAAACACAAACATTAGCTGGGCATGGTGGCGTGTGCCTGTAGTCCCAGCTACTTGGGAGACTGAGGCAGGAGAATCGCTCAAACCTGGGAAGTGGAGGTTGCAGTGAGCGGAGATCGTGCCACTGCGATCTCGAGACAGAGTGAGTCTGGCAACAGTGTGAGACTTCGTCTCCAAAAAAAAAAATCCACAGGAACATTCTGAGTCATAAAAGTGGAATGGGCCGGGTGCCCTGACTCACTTCTGTAATCCCAGCACTTTGGGAGGCTAAGGCACACTTATGTGTATAAGGTGTATATGAAACATACATGCCGGGCGCGGTGGCTCAAGCCTGTAAT
>NW_012101360.1:16486-49287 GCF_000951045.1 Mandrillus leucophaeus | reverse complement strand
ATAAGTGTGCCTCAGCCTCCCAAAGTGCTGGGATTACAGGAGTGAGTCAGGGCACCCAGCCCATTCCACTTTTATGACTCAGAATGTTCCTGTGCTTTTTTTTTTTTTTTTTTGGAGACGAAGTCTCACTCTGTCGCCAGACAGGAGTGCAGTGGCGCCATCTCGGCTCACTGCAACCTCCACTTCCCAGGTTTGAGTGATTCTCCTTATTTTTTAATAGAGGCAGAGTCTCGCTATGTTGCCCAGGGTGGTCTTGAATTCCTGGGCTCAAGCAGTACCACCTCCTTGGCCTCCCAAAATGCTGGGATTATAGGTATGGCCTCTGTGCCTGGCCTCTTTATGTACTCTGTATACATAAAAAGAGTAAGATTTCTTTTTTTTTTTCCCTCCCCCGAGATGGAGTCTCGCACTGTCGCCCAGGCTGGAGTGCAGTGGCATGATCTCGGCTCACTGCAAGCCCCGCCTCCCAGGTTCACGCCACTCTTCTGCCTCAGCCTCCCAAGTAGCTGGGACTACAGGTGCACACCCCCACGCCCGGTTAATTTTTTTGTATTTTTAGTAGACGGAGTTTCACCGTGTTAGCCAGGATGGTCTCAATTTCCTGACCTCGTGATCTGCCCGCCTCGGCTTCCCAAAGTGCTGGGATTACAGGCGTGAGCCACCGCACCCGGCCCGATTTCTTCTTTTTTTTCTGGCTCACCTCACCCTGTTCTACTAATTTTACCCCTTTGGTGAGGTGATATCCCCCCCATTGAGAATGCATGCTCTAGGGTATACACCTAGGAGTGGATTGTTGGGTCCTAAAGTCTGTGAAGATTTAACTTTATAAGACAATGTCAAACTGTGTTTCAAAGTGGTCGTACCCCCTTGCCATGTGTAATGATTTCCGTTGGTCTGCATCCTCTTCGGCACTTACTAATGTCAGATTTCTTAATTTTTTTCTCAATCAAATGGATATGAAATGGTATCTTGTGGTATAGCTTGCATTTCTTTTATTAGTGAAATTAACTATCTTTCATATATTTGTTAGCTGTGTATTTTTTCTTCTTCTGTGAAATGTCTATTTATGATTTCTCCATTTAGGAATTAATAGTTTTTAATATATTATTGATTCTAATCCATAAAGATACATATATATACACACATATAATGTGTGCACACAGTAAACTGTCTCTTAATTTATAGCTTGTTTTTTCACTTTTTATGAAGTTCTTTGATTAACAGAGTTCTTTTTTTTTTTTTTTTTTTTTGAGATCCAAGTCTTGCTCTGTTGCCAAAGCTGAGTGCAGTGGCACGATCTTGGCTCACTGCAAACTCTACCTCCTGGGTTCAAGCAGTTCTCATGCCTCAACCTCCTGAGTAGCTAGAATTACAGGCATGTGCCACCACACCCAACTAATTTTTGTATCTTTTGTAGAGATGGAGTTTCACCATAGTGCCTAGGCTGGTCTCAAGGTCTTGAGCTCAAGCAATCCAGCCACCTTGGCCTCCCAAAGTGCTGGAATTACAGACGTGAGCCACCCTGCCCAACCCACAGTGCTTAGTTTCATGCAGTTTTTCAATATTCCAGCCCTTTTCATGGATGGGGTTACCATGCAACACTGGCGGTCTAACTGGGAAGAAATCGTTCCCAAGAAATCCAAAAGAAAAAAAAAAAAAAGAGGACTTGTAGCTAGTATCTTCTAGCCTACTCTTTTTGCCACTTTTTTTTCTTTTTTTTTTTTTTTTTTGAGAGAGAGTTTCGCTCCTTTTCCCATAATAGAGTGCAGTGGTGCTATCTCGGCTCACTGCAACCTCCTCCTCCCAGGTTCAAGCGATTTTCCTGCCTCAGCCTCCCAAGTAGTTGAGATTACAGGTACCTGTCACCACACCCAGCTAATTTTTGTATTTTTAGTGGAGACGGGATTTTGCCATGTTGGCCAGGCTAGACTCGATCTCCTTACCTCAAGTGATCCACCAGCCTTGACCTCCCAAAGTGCTAGGATTACAGACGTGAGCCACCGTGCCCAGCCCTTTTTGCCACTTTCAAAAGACTGATTCTTTTTTGTTGTTTGTTTGTTCTGAGACGGGGTGTCTCTCTGTCCCCCAGGCTGGAGTGCAATGGCGTGATCTCCGCTCACTGCAACCTCTGCCTCCTGGGTTCAAGTAATTCTCCTGCTTCAGCATCCTAAGTAGCTGGCATTACAGGTGCCTACCACCACACTCGGCTAATTTTTAGTAGTGATGGGGTTTCACCATGTTGGCCAGGTTGGTCTCGAACTCCTGACCTCAAGTGATCTGCCCACCTTGGCCTCTCAAAGTGCTGGGATTACAGGTGTGAGCCACCATGCCCAGCCTCAAAAGACTGATTCTCAGTCTGACAGGTCACTCTGTTCTCTTCAGTTTTCCTTTAGTTCTACTGATTTGGGGAATCCCCAGCACTCCTCTACGGCGAATATACAGCATCTAGAACAAACTTCTCCAAAGGCCTCTTCACTGAAGTGTGATAAACTACTTTCATCTTTTCCTTCAAAGATGCAACAATTTATTTCAGGGCCTAAATGTCTAAGGTCCTTTTAACACCAAATCAAAAACCATTCTAGGGAAACACCTGTTATTTCCACAAAATGATAAATAGAAAATAGAAGCTATTACATCTATTTTTTCAGAGCAAAGAACTACAGACCTGGGCCTAGTCCATTTACATGACTGTCTGGGGGTACCTGCTGCAGTCACGAGAGATGGGTGGCAGCTTGGTCAGTGGAGAATAGCCTGCAGTGTTCTCCTGTGGTTATAAAGGATTTAACCCTGAATCCCAAACCTTTCCTCAAGGGATTAACAGAAAAGCCAGTGATGGTGAAACTTAAGTGGGGAATGGATTACAAAGGCTAACTGGTATCTGTAGATGAACCAGATCTATAGATGTATCTATATGAACATGTAGCTTGCAAATACAGAAGAATACATAGTTGGGGTATTGTCTGGACATCTGGATGAAGTTTTACTAAACTATAATAATGTCCTTTGTCTCAGAGGTGTGGAAAGAGGAAGAGGATGGGAAAATGAGAGAATAGCATCTTTTCTGGGGGATTTTTAAAATATATATTTCTAGACAATAAAAATTTGTTTTTCAAATAAATAAATGACTCTATAGCACCCTCATATACTGTCAGTTCAGTAAGTTAACACCTTTTGGAAGGCATCTGGCATTATAAATCCTTAAAAATGCACATACCCTTTGATCAGTTGTATTTCTGAGATTATATGCTAAGGAAGCAATCAGGAAAACAAAGATTTATAAAAAGAGTATTTACTGCATATTTATTTTAGATAATTAAAAATAATACCTTAAGCTGACTCCAGTGACTTAAATCTATAATCTCAGCCCTTTGGGAGTTTGAGGTGGGAGAATTGCCTAAGGCAAGGGGTTCAGGACCAGTCTAGGCCACAGAGCAAGACCCTGACTGTACAAAATTTAGCTGCATGTGGTGGTATGTGCTTATTGTCCCAGCTACCCAGGAGGCTGAGGCAGGAGGATCACTTGAGCCCAGGATATGAGGCTTCAGTGAGCTATGATCATATGATTGCATTCCAGCCCAGCTGATAACACCCTGTCTTTAAAAAAAAGAAAAAAAAAAAAAAAAAAGAATATTCATAATCTTTAGCCAAATAATCCCAGTCTTAGAAACAGCTTCTTAAAATAATTTAAAAGGAGGCTGGGTACAGTGACTTATGCCTGTAATCCCAGCACTTTGAAAGGCCGAGATGGGCGGATCACTTGAGGCCAGGAGTTCAAGACCAGCCTGGCCAACATGGTCAAAGATCATCTCTGCTAAAAATACAAAAAAGTTAGCCAGGCGTGATGGTGCACGCCTGTAATCCCAGCTACTCGGGAAGCTGAGGCAGGAGAATTGGTTGAACCCTTGAGCAGATATTGTGCCACTGCACTCCAGCTTGGGTGACTATGTGAGACTAAAAAAAAAAAAAAAAAAAAAAAATGAATTGAGTTTCAAAAAAGAATGAAAAGGAAAAGATAAAATGAGCATATCAGGATTATTTAGGCCTGAAAACAAACTGAATAATCAGAATGATGGTTACATGGTTAATTAAATTACCTGTGTCATATTTATTCCCCCGGATATTGTGACTTTGTTAAAACTGACAAATAGAAAGTCTAAGTTGGGGAAAAGAGGGACTTTTTAATATGTAAAGGTGGAAAACAAAACAGCTACCCATATAGAAAAAAATGTCAGATTCCTACATCTCATACTATGTTCAAAAATCAACTTCAGATAGATTAAAGTCTTAAATAGCAAAAACAGGCCAGGTGTGGAGCCTCACACCTGGAATCCCAACACTGGGAGGCCAAGGCAGGCAGATTGCTTGAGCCCAGTAGTTTGAAGCCAGCCTGGGCAACACGATGAAACCACTTGTATTTTTATTCTACAAAAATACAAAAATTAGGCATGGTGGCACATTCTACTTGTGAGGCTGAGGTAGGAGGATCACTTTGAACCTGGGAGGTCAAGGCTATGGTGAGCCATGATGGTGCCACCGTACTCCAGCCTGGGCAACAGAGTGAGACCTTATCTCAAAAAAAACAAAAGGACAAAAACAAAAGTTTAAATTTTTAAAAGAAAATAGCTCCTCAAATGGACAAGTGGAAACAACCAATGTGCACAAGTGGAAACAGCTCAAATGTCCATCAACGGATTAATAGATAAGAAAAATTGGTATATTTATGAGGAAATATTATTCAGCCTTAGAAAGCAATGTAATTCTGAGACATGCTACAATATGGATTAACCTTGAAGACATTATGCTAAGTAGGATAAACAAGACAAAAAAGGACAACTATAGTAGGATTCCAATAATATGAGGACCAAAAATATGCAAATTCATAGAGACAGAAAGTAGAACCAAGGTTACTAGGGATTAGGGGGAGAAGGGAATAGGGATATGTTGTTTAATGGGTACAGGGTTTTTGTTTGTGATGATGAAATAGTTCTGAAAATGAATAGTGGTGATGGCTGCATTGCGAACATACTTAATGCCAATAATTGTACACTTAATATGTTTTAAAAGGTCAATTTTGTTGTGTATGTTTTACAATAAAAAACCAACTTAGAAAAATTAATACACATGGTGGAATCAGTGGTAGACCGGTAAAAAAAAAAATAGTACTTTTTCTGACATTAAAATAGAAAAGGATTTAAGACACAAAATACACTAACCAGAAAAGAAAACATTTAACCATATTAAAATTAAGAACTTGGCCGGGCACGGTGGCTCAAGCCTGTAATCCCAGCACTTTGGGAGGCCGAGACGGGCGGATCACGAGGTCAGGAGATCGAGACCATCCTGGCTAACATGGTGAAACCCTGTCTCTACTAAAAAATACAAAAAACTAGCCTGGCAAGGTGGCGGGCGCCTGTAGTCCCATCTACTCGGGAGGCTGAGGCAGGAGAATGGCGTAAACCCGGGAGGCAGAGCTTGCAGTGAGCTGAGATCTGGCCACTGCACTCCAGCCTGGGTGACAGAGCGAGACTTCGTCTCAAAAAAAAAAAAAAAAAAATTAAGAACTTCACGCCGGGAGCAGTGGATCGATGCCTATAATCCCAGAACTCTGGGAGGCCAAGGCCAAGATAGGCAGATCACTTGAGGTCAGGAGTTCAAAACCAGCCGGCCAACATGGTGAAATTCTGTCTCTACTAAAAATACAAAAATTAGCCAAGTGTAGTGGCTCAGTCCCAGTTACTTGGGAGCCTGAGGTGGGAGGATCATTTGAGCCTGGGAAGTACAGGACGCAGTGAGCAGTGATTGTACCACTGCACTCCAGCCTAGGCAACAGAGCAAGACCCTGTCTCAAAAACAAAACAAAACAAAAACCGGACAACCAACAAACAAAAAAACTAAGCACTGTGGAGTAGGAATGAATGATTTTTTCATCTTTATATCATGTGTGGATGAGGGTATCTCCTTTTTTTAGATCTCGTTTGCCATAGGGCACATTAGATTATATTTATTGATTGGTAAATACATAGATGAACGAATAGATTAAAAAATGATTATGCATACATCAGACTGAATGAAAAGTTATGAAAGAGAAATTTTTTAAATTTTTAAATTTTTATTTATTTATTTATTATTATTATTATTATTATTTTGAGATGGAGTTTTGCTCTTGTTGCCCAGGCTGGAGTGCAGTGGCGCGATCTTGGCTTACTGCAACCTCCACCTCCTAGGTTCAAGCGATTCTCCTGCCTCAGCCTCTCAAGTAGCAGGGATTACAGGCGCATGCCACCATGCCTGGCTAATCTTTGTATTTTTAGTAGAGATGGGGTTGCACCATGTTGGCCGGGCTGGTTTCAAACTCCTGACTTCAAGTGATCTGCCCGCCTCGGCTTCCAGAAGTGCTGGGATTACAGGCGTGAGCCACCACGCCCAGCCATATTGTTTTTTTTGAGACAGAGTTTCCCTCTTGTTGCCCAGGGTAAAGTGCAATGGCGTGATCTCAACTCACTGCAGCCTCTGCTTCCTGGGTTCAAGTGATTCTCCTGCCTCGGCCTTCTGAGTAGTTGGGATTACAGGTGTCTGCCACCACACCTGGCTAGTTTTGTATTTTTAGTACTGACAGGTTTTACCATGTTGGCGAGGCTGGTCTTGAACTCCTGACCTCCAGTGATCCACTCACCTCAGCCTCCAATAGTGCTGGGATTATAGGCATGAACCACCACACCTGGTCGAGAAATGTTTAATATTCAGTTTATTCATAATCTCATTTTTCCTTCATTTTAGTAACAGAACTTTTTTAGGAGGCATATATGTATGTTGATGTGTGGTATGTGTAGGATATCTGTTGAGAAGTCAGAATAGTTTCTGATTCATAAAGCTTATGGTAGACAAGAACTTAACATTGTTATTTTTAAAGGTAAATCAGCTTCTAATTTCTTTAGTTTGTTTAACCACTTTTCCTGTAGCTGCTGAGGTCAAACCTGAATTAGGCTATAGACTCCCCCTGCTGGGTAAGAATGGAGAGAAGAGCAGAAAACCTAAACTTGGGCTTGAAGAGTCACAGGTTCCATTACACTTATGTGTTTTCTCCACAGGGAGCATTTCCAGCTCGTTTGAAGAAAGTACTGATTGTGGGGGCACCCATATGGTTCCGAGTGCCCTATTCCATCATCAGCCTCCTCCTGAAGGACAAAGTCCGGGAGAGGGTAAGGCAAGCTCGCCCTTTTTTATTTGGAGGGGAATAGATACATTCTCATCTCTACCACTGAATTCCTGCCAATTAATTTTCTACCTTCAAAAAATCCTCTTGGTGTGTCTCCTAGAGCCTGTTCTGCTTCTGTTAGTGCATTCACTCATATTCTCTACCTGATTCATTAGTCAGTTCAATACAGACTGCCTCTCTTACTGTACTACAAGCTTCTTGAAGTTTGAAACTAGACACAGTTTATCTGGTTCTCACTTCCTATAGCACCTTGCATAAGATAGTACTGAAGGATTGTGTCCTGGAGGTAACTTAGAGATAGCTGCTACTTCCAAAATTTATCCTAGAGCTGCATAGGCCTTTAATATTTAACAGCTTGTAATATAATTGTATTCGTTGAACTGGCATTTGAATTTGTTCAACTGGAAACATCATTCAATCCCTTTGACCACCAGGGTTGTGGAGGAAAGTTTTTCATTATGTCTCTTTCTACATTTATTCCTGGCATTTGTTTTCTCAGAACATCTTGTTGCTTCCCAATTTCAAAAGCGTTCAAAATTACCTTAATTCTGGGCCGAGTGTAGTGGCTCATGCCTATAATCCTAACACTTCGGGAGTCTGAAGCCAAGGCGGGAAGATCGCTTGAGGCCAGGAGTTCAAGACCAGCCTGGGCAGCATAGTGAGACCCTGTCACCACAATAAAACCAAAAACTTTAATTCTGTTATAATCTCCTGAGTGTCCCATGATTAAAAGTTTTATGGTCTCAGTTACTGATTGCAGCCATTAAAAGATAGGACATATGAAAATGAAGACATTTGTTTCTGTGTTAGCTACTTAAACACCTAATGACACAAAGTAGGAGAGATCTTTTCTTTTTTTTCTTTCTTTCTTTGTTTTTTTTTTTTTTTTTTTTGAGACGGAGTCTCACTCTGTCGCCCAGGCTGGAGTGCAGTGGCATGATCTCGGCTCACTGCAGCCCCGCCTCTTGAGTTCAAGCAATTCTTCTGCCTCAGCCTCCCGAGTAGCTGAGAGTACAGGCACACACCACCACGCCCAGCTAATTTTTGTATTTTTAGTAGAGATGGGGTTTCACCATATTGGCCAGGCTGGTCTCAAACTCCTGACCTCATGATCCGCCCGCCTTGGCCTCCCAAAATGCTGGGATTACAGGCGTGAGCCACCGTGGTTTTTTGTTGTTGTTGTTGTTTTGTTTGTTTGTTTGTTTGTTTTGAGATGGAGTCTTGCTCTGTCTCCCAGGCTGGAGTGCAGTGGTGCGATCTCAGCTCACTGCAAGCTCTGCCTCCCAGGTTCAAGCGATTCTCCTGCCTCAGCCTCTCTAGTAGCTGGGACTACAGGCGCATGCCGTCACGCCCAGCTAATTTTTTGTGTTTTTAGTAGAGATGGGGTTTCACTGTGTTAGCCAAGATAGAGTCTTGATCTCCTGACTTTGTGATCCACCCGCCTCGGCCTCCCAAAGTGCTGGGATTACAGGCGTGAGCACCATGCCCGGCCATGAGAGATCTTTTCTTTCTTTTTTGAGATGGAGGTTTGCTCTTGTCGCTCAGGCTAGAGTGCAATGGCATGATCTTGGCTCACTGCAACCTCCAACCCCCAGGTTCAAGTGATTCTCCTGCCTCAGCCTCCCGAGTTGCTGGGATTATAGGCTCCCACCACCACGCCCAGATAATTCTTGTATTTTTTTTTAGTAGAGATGGTGTTTCACCATGTTGGACAGGCTGGTCTCGAACTCCTGACCTCAGGTGATCCACCTGCCTCAGCCTCCCAAAGTGCTGGGATTACAGGTGTGAGCCACCATGCCAGCTGGAGAGATCTTTTCTAAGATAACTCTTTGAGAGGATTCCATAGGCAAGTTCTTGCACTTGAATGATAGGAATTATGCATACATGTATAAACTCAAAATATATTAAGTACTTTTTGTAGATGAAGCACTGGTTCCTGATAATTAAAAATTAAGTGAGATAGTCCACCCTCAAGAAGCTTATGGTCTTGATAGGGAACACAGAGATACACGTATGAGAACTTTGGCTCTGCAGGAATGCAGAGGGGCATATTGCCTCAAGCAGTCAGGAAAGACTTCACAGAAGAGGTGAGCTGTGCTGGTCCATGAAGAGGCAGAGGAGGAAAAGAAGGCATTCCAAGAAGAGGCAACAGCAAAAGAGATGAGCTTTTAGGAGGAAGAGCATCCCCATTCCACAGAGATCCTAAGGAGAACCAGTTAAGCTAATTTGCTCCAGCATGGCTATGTCCAAGCAAAGAGCAGCATTAAGTCTTATGATTACTACAAAAAAATTGTCTGGGCGTGGTGGTGTGCATCTGCAGTCCCAGTTACTTGAGGGGCTGAGGTGGGAGGATCACTTGAGCCCAGGAGGTTGAGGCTGCAGTGAGCCTTGATCGCGCCACTATACTCCAGGCTAGGTGAAAAAGTGAGACCCTGTCTCAAAACAAAAGTGTTATCTAACATTATTCCTGGGCTACCCTGCCTCTGGGTGTGTTGCTTTCATAGAATCCTATCTTTGTGAACAGTTATACCAAGCTGAGTAAAACACAAGCTAACAGGTCTTAGAATTGGTTGTCTGAGTATGGGGTTGACAAAAATAACTACTACCTATGCATTCTTAGTGGCCAAAAAAAGAGTCACCAGCATGCAGCGATGCTGGGAAGCCTTGTTAATAATATAAAGCTTTTGTTCACTATATCATCCTTTCAGAAGATGTATAACAGTGTCCCTAATTCCAGGAGTGAATTTTATATATATTCTGGGAGTTCACACTTTTATCTGGCAAATCCATAGGACTTAAATCTCAGGCAGATGAAATGTAGTCTACTACTTTTACAGTATACCTTGTATTTCAAGAAAATCTCATCCCATCCCCCAAACCTGATATAAACACATTTATTCTTTATCACTCTCTATATGCCTTTCCCTCTCCCCACATACTCACATGGTTCTTTCTAACTTTCTAGATTCAGATATTAAAGACATCTGAGGTCACGCAGCATCTGCCCAGGGAGTGTCTTCCAGAAAACCTGGGTGGGTACGTCAAAATTGATCTCGCCACTTGGAATTTCCAGTTCCTACCACAGGTGAACGGCCATCCAGATCCCTTCGATGAGATCATCCTGTTCTCCCTCCCTCCTGCCTTAGACTGGGACTCAGTACATGTTCCAGGTCCCCATGCTATGACCATCCAAGAGTTGGTGGACTATGTTAACGCCAGGCAAAAGCAAGGAATCTATGAGGAATATGAAGACATTCGTCGTGAGAACCCTGTTGGCACTTTCCACTGTTCCATGTAAGTAGGAAAGGTGTGGGCCAGCAGCTGGTTACCAGGATGCTTCTGGCAGGCTCTGGCAACAGCTCCTTCACCCTTCACTTGCTTAACAGAGACCCTTCCTTGTGTTAGGGAACATCACTCCCACATAAATGATGGTTTCTCGCATGCAGAAAGAGGTACTTTCTGCTTTGGTGCTCTTGCCAACATCCTATGCTCTGAAGTTTCTGAACGTCTTTGGTACCAACAGGATAAACCTGTTGGACATATTTTTGGATATTTTTCTGAAATGCAAGTGTTTTTTTTAAAGTAGGTTCAAAATAGGCTACTCTCTATTCCAGTTCTCAGTGTGAGCGCTGGTTTGTTCATTTAGGCAGTTTCTCCCCATAACATTTATGGTATAACATTATATCTTGAGGAGGGGTGTAGTACACTTAAAATAATCCACAGTTAGTAAGAGAGTACAGTTGCCTCATAGGACTTTAACCCCTTGAGATTTTCATTCTACTCAAATCTTACCACAAAACCATCTAGCTAGTTTATAACTCTGGCTCATAACTACTTGATAAGTACTGTTGGCCATAGAACATAGATCCTCCCTTCCTTCCTCCCTCCCTCTTTCCTTTTTTTTTTCTTTTTGAGATGGAGTCTCATTCTGTCACCTAGGCTGGAGTGCAATGGCATGATCTCGGCTCACTGCAACCTCCACTTCCCAGGTTCAAGCAATTCTCCCTGCCTCACCCTCCCAAGTAGCTGGGATTATAGGCACGCACCACAACGCCTGGTTAATTTTTGTATTTTTAGCAGAGATAGGGTTTCACGGTGTTGGCCAGGTTGGTCTCGAACTCCTGACCTCAGCTGATCTGCCCGCCACGGCCTCCCAAAGTGCTGGGATTAGAGGCATGAGCTACCACACCCGGCCTTTTTTTCTTTTTTCTCTTCTCTTCTCTTCTCCTTTTCTTCTATTTTATTTTCCTCAAATTCCTAGGTTCAAGTGATCCTCCTACCTCAGCCTCCTGAGTAGCTGAGACTATAGGTATGTGCCACTATGTCCAGCTATTTTTTTATTTTTTGAAGAGATGGGATTTCAGCATGTTGCCCAGGCTGGTCCTAAACTCCGAGGCTCAAGTGATCCTCCTGCCTCAACCTCCCAAAGGGTTGGGACAGGCGTGAGCCAGTGCACCCAGTCAGATTATTTATCTACCATATTACTGTCATTTCTCTTACCATGTTTTAATTGGCTGCCCCAGAAATCTCTTTCTCTCCAACTAGTGAGCTGTGTCTTTTGAAAACTGCAGAAACTAGGGCTGGGTGCAGTGTCTCAGGCCTATACCCAGCACTTTGGGAGTAAAGGAATAGGAGGATCATTTGTGCCCAGGAGTTTGAGACCAACCTGAGCAGCACAGCAAGACCCCACCTCTACAAAAATAAAAAACAAAAAAATTAGCCAGGCATGGTGGCACACTCCTGTTGTCCCAGCTGCGCTGGAGGATGACTTGAGCCGGGGAGGTCAAGACCGCAGTGAGTTATGATCACGCTACTGAACTCCAGCCTGAGTGACAGAGTAAGACTTTGTCTAAGGAAAAAAAAAAAAAAAGAAAAAAAAAAGGAAAGAAAATTAGGGAAGCTGTCCTAGTGGGTCCCAGCCTCATATTCCAACTTAACCAAAAATTCCCTCTGTGAGCGACACAAGTTATTTCCCTTCTCAGCACTTCGGTTTTCCTCTGTATAATATGTGACTATTGGACTCTGATATTCACCTACCTTTGTAGCTTAAATGTTTTAGAAATCTAGGATTCTGTGAGTACCTCTTCTCTCTTGTAACTCCTGCCCAGTGTAGTCAGTGTGCTCTGAATAAGATGCAGGGACAGAGTCTTTTAGCAAAGCAAAGAGGGAAAATCATGAGACAGGGAAAGTCAGAGAGAAGAGGCACTTGGGAAGGAAGTCAATCAGAGCAAGAATGCAAAAGAAAATAAGAGGAGACATAGGGGACACAGATCCCATATCAACAAGGGAAAGTATTCTTTTCTCCCATACAGCTCTGTTTCTTCCCTACCAGCTCCAGACCCCTATTTTATTTAATTTTTATTTCATTTTATTTATTGTATTTATTATTTTATTATTATTTTTAGAGACAGAGTCTTGTTCTGTCCCCTAGGCTGGAGCATAGTGGCATGATCATGGCTCACTGCAGCCTCCATCACTTGATGCTCAGTTGATTCTCCTGCCTCAGCCTCTTGAGTAGCTGAGACCACAGACATGCACCACCATGCCTGGCTAATTTTTTAAAATTGTTTGTAGAGTCTCCCTATCTTACCCAGGCTGGTCTTGAACCCCTGGACTCAAGTGATCCTCCTGCCTCAGCCTTCCAAAGTGCTGGAATTATAGGTGCTACCTATGCCCAGCTACCAGACTCCCTGTTTACATCCCATCTCTTTTGCAAACAGAACCGTTATTCCGTTAAAGTCTTTTTTGTTGTTGAGACAGAGTCTCACTCCATCGCCCAGGCTGGAGTGCAATGGTGTGATCTCAACTCACTGCAACCTCCGCCTCGTGGGTTCAAGCCATTCCGTGCCTTAGTCTCCCAAGTAGATGGAATTACAGGTGTGTGCCACCACACCCAGCTAATTTGTGTGTGTGTGTGTATATATGTGTGTGTGTGTGTGTGTTTATTAATTAATTAATTTACTTAGAGACGGAGTCTCACTCTGTTGGCCAGGCTAGAGTGCAGTGGCACGATATCGGCCCACTGCAACCTCCAGCTCCCATACTCAAGCAATTCTCCTGCCTCAGCCTCCTGAGTATCTGGGATTACGGGCATGTGACACCACGCCCAGCTAATTTTGTATTTTTAGTAGAGATGGGGTTTCACCATGTTGGCCAGGCAGGTCTCAAACTCCTGACGTCGGGTGATTCACCCTCCTTGGCTTCCCAAAGTGTTGGGATTACAGGCGTGAGCCACTGTGCCTGGCCTAATTTGTGTATTTTTAGTAGAGATGGGGTTTTGCCATGTTGGCCAGGCTGATCTCCAACTCCTGACAAGTGATCTGCCCACCTCGGCCCCGCAAATGCTGGGATTACAGGCATAAGCCACCGTGCCCAGCCTCCCTTGCAGTCTTAAATCAAGGAAGTACGTTGGAGCAGGGAGGAATGCTAGGCTGATCTAAGAGTATGCACACTTATCCTGGGGATTCTTCACCTTGCTCTTGGTGCTTCTGCAGCTACCAACTGCTGTGAGGCCCTTGAGATGTCACTTCTACTATGGAGTCTCCCCTCCTCCATTAAAAAAGTGGGTTTGGCTGGGCGTGGTGGCTTACGCCTGTAATCCCAGCACTTTGGGAGGCCAAGGCTGTGGGTCACAAGGTC
Source organism: Mandrillus leucophaeus (assembly GCF_000951045.1). NCBI lineage: Eukaryota > Metazoa > Chordata > Mammalia > Primates > Cercopithecidae > Mandrillus > Mandrillus leucophaeus. The sequence goes on along the minus strand of NW_012101360.1, from coordinate 35,432 downwards.
AAGAGATTGAGACCATCCTGGCCAACATGGTGAAATCCCATCTCTACTAAAAATACAAAAATTAGCTTGGCATGGTGGCATGCACCTGTAGCCCCAGCTACTCGGGAGGCTGAGGCAGGAGAATTGCTTGAGCCCAGGAGATGGAGGTTGCTGTGAGCTGAGATCATGCCACTGCACTCCAGCCTGGGCGACAGAGCAAGACTGTCTCAAAAAAAAAAAAAAAAAAGTGGGTTTAGATCGTCTTGTTGGCATCATCCAAACCAGCTACCATTTGACAATCAGAGAACAGATCCCTCATCCAATGAGAGGACTTACTAGTCTTGCCTATTGAATGATTGATTCCCCACTTGATAATTTAGAACCTAGAATCCTCATCAGCTCCAGGCCTCTGACACCAATTCCCAGTAGAGCTACTTACACAGAACAAACTATGTTTCCCTTGGAATTCTGGATTATGAAGTGGCTATCAGTGTATATTCACTCTTGCCCAGGATTCCCCTGGACCAAGAGACTTTCTTTCCCTTTTCTCTTTTTACTTTTTCTTATAATTGTAGATTAACCTGCAGTTGTAAGAAATAATAGAGACATATCACATGTACCCTTTCTGCAGTTATCCCATGATAACATCTTCCAGAACTATAGTGTAATATCACAGCCAGAATGTTAATATTGATACAATCCACCAATCTCATTTAGACTTCCCCAGTTTTACTTTGTTTGTGTGTGTTTAGTTCTATGCAGTTTTGTCACACATGTAGGTTTGTGTATCTATCACCATAGTCAATATACAAAGAGTTCTATCACCACAAGCCTCCCCTCGTTGCCCTTCAATATTTTTATCTTTATTTACTTTTTTAAGATGGAGTCTTGCTCTGTCACCCAAGCTGGAGTGCTGTGGCACAATCTTGGCTCCCTGCAACCTCTGCTTCCCAGGTTGAAGTGATTATCCTGCCTCAGCCTCCTGAGTAGCTGGGATTACAGGCATGCACCACCATGCTTGGCGAACTTTTGTATTTTTAGTACAGTTGGGGTTTCACTGTGTTGGCCAGGCTTGTCTCAAACTCCTGACCTCAGCTGATTCACCCACCTCGGCCTCCCAAAGTGCTGGGATTACAGGCGTGAGCCACTGCACCCAGCCTCGTTGCCCTTTAATAAACATATACCTCCTTCCCACCACTTCCCCATTCCTAACCCCTCCAACCACTAATCTATTCTCCATTTCTATAATTTTGTCCTTTCCAAATTGTTGTTATATCAAATAACATTATATAAAATGTAAAAAAATTACATAATACTGTATGTAATCTTTTAGGATTGGTTTTATTCATTAGGCATATTTGTATGGGAAGGGGGAAATATATATTTTTTTTCTTTGAGATGTGGTCTCGCTCTGTCACCCAGGCTGGAGTTCAGTGGCACGATCTCAGCTCACTGCAACCTCTGCCTCATGGGTTCAAGTGATTCTCCCGCCTCAGTCTCCCAAGTAGCCGGGATTACAGGTGCCCGCTACCACGCCCAGCTAATTTTTTTGTATTTTTAGTAAAGATGGGGTTTCACCATACTGACTAGGCTGGTCTCCAACTCCTGACTGCAGGTGATCTGCCAGCCTCAGCCTCCCAAAGTGCTGGGATTACAGGCATGAGCCACTGCGCCGGGCTGAAATTTTTTAAGATACAGAAAAGTACACAGTATGACACTATAGACAACTATGTTCCTACTACAGAATCAATACTGACTCTTGTTAATATTTTGTTATATTTACTTCATCTCTTTTTTTTTTTTTTTTTGAGACAGAGTTTTGCTCTTGTTGCCCAGGCTGGAGTGCGATGGCGTGACCTCAGCTCACTGCAACCTCTGCCTCCTGGGTTCAAGAGATTCTTCTGCCTTAGCCTCCCAAGTAGTTGGGATTACAGGTGCCCACTACCAAGCCCAGCTAATTTTTTTTATTTTTCATAGAGACGGGGTTTTGCCATGTTGGTCAGGGTGGTCTTGAGCTCCTCACCTCAGGTGATCCACCCGCTTTGGCCGGCCTTTTTTTTTTTTTTTGAGGTAGAGTCTCACTCTGTCGCTCAGGCTGGAGTGCAGTGGCATGATCTCGGCTCACTGCAAGCCCCACTTCCTGGGTTCATGCCATCCTCCTGCCTCAGCCTCCCGAGTAGCTGGGACTACAGGTGCCCGCCACCACGCCTGGCTAATTTTTTTTTTTTTAGTAGAGACAGGGTTTCACCATGTTAACTAGGATGGTCTCAATCTCCTGACCTCATGATCCACCTGCCTCGGCCTACCAAAGTGCTGGGATTACAGGCTTGAGCCACCGTGCCCAGCCGCCCCCCCCTTTTTTTTTTAAGAGAGACATGTGTTCTTGCTCTGGGGGTTGGAGTGCAGGTGCGGTGGCACTGTCATAGCTTATGGCAGCCTCAACCTCCTGGGCTCAAGTGATTTTCCTGCCTTAGCCTTCCTAGTAGCTGGAACTAGAGGTGTGGGGTACCACATCTTGCTAATTTTTTTGAAGTTTTTGTAGAGATGGAGTCTTGCTCTGTTGGCCCAGGCTGGTCTCAAACTCCTGGGCTCAAGTGATTCTCCAACCTCAGCCTCCCAAAGCACTAGGATTTTAGGCATGAGCCACTGTGCCCAGCTATCTTTTTTGTTATTATATAAAAGAAAGAATTTATTATAAAGTTGAAATTCCTTCTAATCCTCATTCTTAGATCTCCCCAGTCATCATAAGCAGCTACTAGTATGAATATGGTGTTTCTTCATAGTTTATTTTGTTTATACTGTTATATATACATAAGCAGTTATGAACAATGTAGAGTATTATTTTATATGTGTGACCTTTGTAATTTCTTTGCTTTCAGTTAATATGTGCAAATAATTTTTTTTCAAAACCAAAAGTTCTAAAGAAGACAAGCAGTGGCCGGGCGCGGTGGCTCACACCTGTAATCCCAGCACTTTGGGAGGCCGAGGCAGGCAGATCATGAGGTCAGGAGTTCGAGACCATCCTGGCTAACATGGTGAAACCCCATCTCTACTAAAAATACAAAAAAAAAATGTAGCCGGCCTGGTGGCGGGCACCTGTAGTCCCAGCTACTCCGGAGGCTAAGGCAGGAGAATGGTGTGAACCCGGGAGGTGGAGCTTGCAGTGAGCTGAGATCATGCCACTGCACTGCAGCCTGGGCGACACAGTAAAACTCCATATCAAAAAAAAAAAAAAAAAAAAAGAGAAGACAAGCAATGACAAAATAAATAGCAAACTCTCATTTTACCCTCAGTTCCATTACCTATAATCATGTATTCAACTCTTGTAGCTGTTGCCCCTGGTATTTCATCCCTAATTCTAAATTAAAATGCTTATAATATGCCAGGCACAGTGGCTCATGCCTGTAATCCCAGCAATTTGGGAGGCTGAAGTGGGTAGATCATTTGAGCTCAGGATTTCAAGACCAGCCTGAGCAACATGGTGAAACCCTGTCTCTACAAAAATTACAAAAATAAGCTGGGTGTGGTGGCGTGTGTTTGTAATCCCAGGTACTTGGGAGGCTGAGGTGGGAAGCTCACTTGAGCCTGGGACGTTGAGGCTGCAGTGAGCCAAAATTGTGCCACTGGACTCCAGCTTGGAATACAGAGCAAGACTCTGTCTCAAAAAAACAAAAAAAACTTAATAGTACTCTTAGTGACTTTTATTGTAGGTGCTCATTTAGCTCTTATACTATGTCTCCACTTTCCTTTTGACTACTCTTCCGATATATAATAATTACATGTAACATTCTTAAATTGAATCATCATTGTACATTATTGTGACTATATAAATTATTTTTACTGGAGAGCTACATGGGCTACTATGAAATGATCAAATATGTTAACAATTTTTTTTTTTTTTTTTAGTAGAGGTGGGATTTCACCATGTTGGCCAGGCTGGTCTCAAACTCCTGGCCTCAAGTGATTCACTTGCCTCGGCCTCCCAAAGTGCTGGGATTACAGGTGTGAACTACTGTGTCCAGCCTTTTTTGTTTTTTTTTCTTTTTGAGACAGGCTCTCACTCTGTCACCCAGGTTGGAGTGCTCTATCTCGGCTCACTGCAACCTCTGCTTCCCAGACTCAAGCAATTCTCTCACCTCAGCCTCCAGAGTAGCTGGGACCACAGGCATGCTTCACCACGTCTGGCTAATTTTTTGCATTTCTGGTAGAGATGGGGTTTGGCCATGTTGCCCAGGCTGGTCCCAAACTCCTGAGCTCAGGCCATCCACCTGCTTCAGCCTCCCAAAGTACTGGGATTACAGGAATGAGCCACTACACCTGGCCTAATAATCTTATGAATTCAATTTTTTGTTTCTTCTGGAGTTAATTACCAAATTTTTTCATTTCCTTTAGTTTTCTGTGTACGTTCCTCATTCTTTCTCTTTTTTTCTTTTTGTTTTTTGGTTTTTTGATGTTACCCAGGCTGGAGTGCAGTGGCGCGATCTCGACTCACCGCAACCTCCACACCCTGGGTTCAAGCAATTCTCGTATCTCAGCCTCCTGAGTAGCTGGGATTATAGGCACCTGCCACCTCGCCCAGCTAATTTTTTTTTGGTATTTTTATTAGAGACATGGTTTCACCATTTTGGCCAGGCTGGTTTCAAACTCCTGACCTCAAGCGATCTGCCCACCTTGGCCTCCCAAAGAGATGGGATTATAGGTGTGAGCCACCGTGCTTAGCCCTTCATTATTTTTCTATATGCCCAATCAGAATTATTTTACAGTGTCATCATTAGTTTCCAAGTGATTGAATGTATCAGATAGTCAATTGTGTCTTTTTTTTTTTCCTGAGACCTCACTTTCAGAACTTTTTCTTTCGTTCCAATCTAAACTGTGGTTGGTTATTCTGTAGGCTTGTTCCTCACTTTTTATCTTGTAATTTTCCCTCTTTCCTTTGTTGGATCTTGTTTCCTAATTGTAGACCATCTTCTTTCTTTACTTTTATTCTATTTTGCTAGAGTATAAAACTCTAGGTTGGAAATAACTTTATCTCAGAATTTTTAAGGCAATGCCTTTCCAATTACTAGTTATGCTGTCTGTGAATTGTCTGATCTTATTCTTTCTCAATCTATTTATTTGTTTGTTTGTTTGTGATGGAGTCTCACTCTGTCGCCCAGGCTGGAGTGCAGTGGCACAATCTCGGCTCACTGCAACCTCCACCTTCTGGGTTCAAGTGATTCTCCTACCTCAGCCTCCTGAGTTGCTGGGACTACAGGTGTGTGCCATCATGCCCACCTAATTTTTGTATTTTTGGTAGAAACGGAGTTTCACCATGTTGGCCAGGCTGGTCTCAAACTCCTGACTTCAGGAGATCTGCCCTTCTTGGCCTCTCAAAGTGCTCGGATTGCAGGAGTGAGCCACTGCACCCAGTCTAAATTTCTTAAACAGAAAAAGAAATTATCTTTAAAATGCTCAGGGAAGAAAAAAGAAAAACAATAGATCATTTAAAAGGATTGAGAGAGGCTGGGCATGGTGGCTCACGCCTGTAACCCCAGCACTTTGGGAGGCCGAGGAGGGCAGATCACCCAAGGTCAGGAGTTCGAGACCAGCCTGGCCAACATGGCGAAACCCTGTCTCTACTAAAAATATAAAAATCAGCCAGGTGTGGGGAGGCTTCTGTAATCCCAGCTACTCCGGAGGCTAAGGCAGAATCCCTTGAACCTGGGAGGCGGAGGTTGCCGTGAGCCGAGATTGAGCCACTGCACTCCAGCCTGGGGGACAGAGCGAGACTCTGTCCCCGCCCCGCCCCGCCCCCCAAAAAATTAACAATGATGTGCCTTAGTGTAGGTCCTCTTTTAAAATTTATTACAATGGTTACTTGATAGATTTTTTTAATCTGAAGGCTTGTTATTTAGTTACAGGGTTTTTCTTGTTACATTGTTTTTTAAATGATTTCTTTCCTTGCATTATGTTAGTTCTCTCTCTATATATATGTAAATATATATATATTCCTATCAGTCTGGTTGGATCTTCTAGAGTAAGAATTGACAAACTTTTCCTTAAAAGACAAGATAGTAAATATTTCAGTATTGTGGGGCTTACAGTCTTTGTTACAAGTACTCAACACTGCCAAAATATACTTAGTGAGTACAGAAATAAATGAGCTTGACTGTGTTCCAATAAAACTTTATTTACAAAAACAAGTAACCAGGGCATAGTTTACTGACTCAACACGGTCAATATACACTTAGTGAGTACAGAAATAAATGGGCTTGACTATGTTTCAGTAAAACTTCATTTACAAAAACAAGTGGCCAGGGCATAGTTTACTGACTTGTGTCTCAGAATGATTCTCTTAACTTTCTTCATTTTTTTCTTTTTTTTTTTTTTAATTAAATGAGACAGTCTCGCTCTGACGCCTAGGCTGGAGTACAGTGGTGCAATTTCAGCTCACTGCAACCTCCACTTCCCGCGTTAAAGCGATTCTCATGCCTCAGCCTCCTGAGTAGCTGGGACTACAAAGCGCACACCACCACGCCCTGCTAATTTTTATATTTTTAGTAGAGACAAGTTTCAACATGTTGGCCAGGCTGGTCTTGAACTCCTGACCTCAAGTAATCCGCCCGCCCCATCCTCCCAAAGTGCTGGGATAACAGGCATGAGCCACTGTGCCTGGCCAGTTTTTCTCATATTTTCATCACTTTTTTCATTTTGTTTTGTATTCTGGAAATTTCCTCAACTTTCTCTTTTATCTCATCTATTAAAATTCTTATTTTTGATATTATTTTTAATTTCCAAGAGCTTTTCTTCTCTGTTCCTTTTTCATCGTACTCTTCTTATTTTATGTATAATTGTATCATCTCTTTTCTCTTTGAGGATATTAATGATAGCCTTTTAGAGGTTTTCTCTTACTGACTCTTTTTTAAAAAACTTCTGTAGCCCCCATGTGTTTGAATTATGAGTTTTTCCATTTGTTTGTTTTTTGTTTGATTTTGAGACAGGGTCTCACTTTGTCACCCAGGCTGGAGTGCAGTGATGCAATCATAGCTCACTACAGCTTCTGTCCCCCAAGCTTAGGTGATCCTCCTACCTCAGCTTCCTAAATAGCAGGGACTACGGGTATGTACCACCATGCCCAGCTGATTTTTTAAATTTTCAGTAGAGACAAGGTCTTGCTATGTTGCCCAGGCTGGTCTTGAACTCCTGAGCTCAAGTGATCCTCCACCTTGGCCCTCCCAAAGAGTTAGGATTACAGGCATCAGCCGCCATGACCAGCCTGAATTGTGTTATTTGAATTGTGTATTAAAGTATTTGTGTTAGGGGCTTTCCTTAATTACATTGAGATCCTTGGCTTTTAGTTCACATTTATGGTCCTTAAAAGCTGCATGGTTACGAAAGCAGATAGTGATGAACAAAAACAAAAACAAGCTGCATGGAAGCTCGTTTTGCATGGATGAGCTTCAGATTATAATGATCAGACAACTAGCTTGTTGTTGGGTATACTCCAAATGACAGAATTCTTTAACCTGATGCTGTTTACTTTATCCAGAGAAGAGTTCTCCCATCCTTTGGATCCACTGATGGGATCCGAGCTTGAATATGAGTGTAGGACAGGGCAGTGAAAATGGGTCAGGGATTTTCACTGTATAACATTCAGATTTTCATTTTATTCCCATTTTTAGCTCTGTTCCTCACCTTGCTTTCCATGGTAAGGGAGTTCTGAGGGTGTGCCATCTTGTCTCTCTATAGGTACCTCCCTTGGTCCTAGCTTCTATGTTTGGCCATGTCAGCCAAAATCCTCCTGATTTTTCTCTGTCAAAATGGGTTGAACACTCTTTGTGTGCTGATGTCTCCACTGTCACTTTTTGGGTTTGTAGTGAATATTCCTTTATCATCATTTTAGTGAAGCTAGTGGGTGAATGGAGTGGAGTCAATATGTGTTAGACTGGCATTTAAGGTCAGGCTTGGTGACTCACACCTATAATCCCAGCACTTTGGGAGGCTGAGGCGGGAGGATTGCTTGAGTCCAGGAGTGTGAGACCAGCCTGGGCAATGTGGCAAAACCCTTTCTCTACAAAAAATTTAAAAATTAGCTGGGCGTGGTGGTGTTCATCTGTAGTCCTAGCTACTCCTGGGCTCAGGATCACTTGAGCCCAGAGAGATTAAGGCTGCAGTGAGCTGTGATTGTGCCACTGGACTCCAGCCTGGGCGACCCTGGAAACCTTTGAGATGTCTCAAAAAGAAAATGAAATTGGAATTTAGGAGATTTGGTTTGAAAATCTTTTGACAAATAAATAGTGGAAATTTTTATCTGCAGCTAGAGTTTTTTTGGTGGTATGCCCCATTACTCTCCCCTTCTCTCCCTCTCTCTTTTTTACTAATGTGCTCCTCATCTCTGTCTGAGACCTCATCAAAATGGATTTTACCACCCATATTTCTACCAGTTTTCTGATCAGTATCACTTAGGTAATCTCTAAGAAGATTGAGGCTTTCTCTACAGCTCTCCTTTTTCTGATCCCTTACTAGAATAGACTTTTATGCCTGTTTATGGCAACATAGGCTTTTTCTGCATGTACTTCCAAATTCTATCAGCTCTGTCCATTAACCAGTTCCAAAGCTGCTCCCACATTTTTAGTTATTTGTTACAGCAGCACCCTACTTCACTTCTTAGTACCAATTTCTGCCTTGGCCGTTTGGCAGAAAGAGAGAAAGAGTGGGGACTCCCATCCCCACTCTTTCTCTCTCTTTTTAAATTTAATTAATTAATTTATTTTTATTTTTTGAGATAGAGCCTTGCTTTGTCACCCAGACTGGAGTGCAGTGGTGCGATTTTGGCACACTGCGCCCTCCACCTCCCAGGTTCAAGTGATTTTCCTGCCTCAGCCTCCTGAATAGCTGGGATTACAGGTGTGTGCCATCACACTTGGCTAATTTTTGTATTTGTAGTAGAGGCGGGGTTTCATCATTTTGGCCAGTCTGGTCTTGAACTCCTGACCTCAGGTGATCCACCCGCCTTGGCGTCCCAAAGTGCTGGGATTACAGGTATAAGCCACCACGCCCAGCTTCTCTCTCTTTTTTTTTTCTTAAGTCAAGGTGTCTCTCCGTCACCCAGGTTGGTGTGCAGTGGCACCGTCATAGCTCACTGCAGCCTTGACTTCCTGGGCTGAAGCAGTCCTTCCACCTTAGACTCCTGAATAGCTAAGAGTACAGGTGTGTGCCATGATGCCTGGCTAATTTTTTGACTTCTCTCTAGAGATAAGTTCTCATTAGTCCAGGTGTGGTGGCTCATGCCTGTAATCCCAACACTTTGGGAGGCCGAGACGGGTGGATCACGAGGTAAGGAGATTGAGACCATCCTGGCTAACATGGTGAAACCCCGTCTCCACTAAAAATACAAAAAATTAACCAGGTGTGGTGGCGGGCGCCTGTAGTCCCAGCTACTCGGGAGGCTGAGGCAGGAGAATGGTGTGAACCCGGGAGGTGGAGCTTGCAGTGAGCCGAGATCGCGCCACTGCACTCCAGCCTGGGCAACAGAGCGAGACTCCGCCTCAAGAAAAAAAAGAGAGAGAGATAAGCTCTCATTACATTTCCCAGAGGGGTCACAAACTCCTGGCCTCAAGCAATCCTCTTGCCTCCCAAAGTGCTGGGACTACAGGTGTGAGCCACCATGCCTGGTTTCCCTCTCTCTTTTGAATGGAGATATGTTTACTTTTAGAAGTAGTAGGTACTTACCACAAAAAATGTTAAATGATATGGAACTGTATGGGCTAGAGATTGAAAAGCTTCCATGTCTCCACCCCTAAGAGTAATTGACACCCCTTTTGCATAGTCAGACTTTGTACATACATACTGTCCCTACTTTTTCTTTATTCTTGCTTGTTTGTTTCATTTCCTTCAGGTCTCCGGGAAACCTAGAGAAAAACCGTTATGGGGATGTACCCTGCCTGGACCAAACTAGAGTGAAGCTAACAAAGCGAAGTGGCCATACTCAGGTAGACAGATAAATGTAATCTTTTTATGTGCACTGGGGGAAATTGAGCTTCTTCCAGAGTTAAGCTTACTAATACTTTAGTAGAATGAAAGTAGACTCCGAGGCCAGAGAGATTAGGTTTGAGTTTATATTTTGCTACATACTAGTCTGTGACCATAGGCAAGTCCTTGAATGCCCATCTCACAGTATTGAGTGGAAATTAAATGAAATTCTTTATGTGAATGCTGATAGTGCAAGGTCTGATATATTGTAGGTGCTTCATAGGTGTTAAATTATTTATCCTTTACTCCTTAGTTGTAAAGTCATGGTCATATAGTCCAATTCCTTTGGTGAGTATATATGCATCAATACAAAGCAACCTTGATTTTAAGTGACCTCTGATTTCTCCATCTGTATCTGAGGAAACTGTGGACAACATATGTATACATAAATGTCTAGGGATAGAGATGAAATGGTCAAATGACTATTTATTTAATATATTAATTTGATTATATCTACATGTTGAAAACCTCATATGTAATCTATTACGAGATATTTAACAAACATTTTATTCAAACACTTTACATACACCTTTAACTAAAGTTAAAGGTGTCTTTAGTGTCTTTGTCACATTTGAGCCACTTTTTTTTCTCCCTCAAGACAGAGTCTTGCTTTATTGCCCAGGCTAGAGTACAGTGATCACAGCTCACTGCAACCTTGACCTCCTGGGCTCAAGTGATTCTTGTACCTCAGCCTCCCAAGTAGCTGAGACCACAGGCATGTGCCACATACCTGGCTAATTTTAAAATATTTTTGTAGAGACAAGTTCTCACTATGTTGCCCAGTCTGGTCTTGAACTCTTGTGCTCAAACAATCCTCTTGCGTCAGCCTCCCTAAGTGCTGGAATTACAGGCCACTTTTTGAGTCAGTCTAACAAGGTTTTCCAGAGTACAGTGTCTTTATTTATTTTTAAGTGTGTGGCATTGTGACTGAAATTTTATCCTAAAACAGGAAAATCTGTTAGGGTAACATTAGGACAAGTTGGTTTTTTAATTCATCCTGCGTCTTATGCATCCCCTATAATGTGATTCATTCACTTATTCCTTTGTAAAATCCTTAAAAAAAAAATAGAGAGACAGGGTCTTACTCTGTTACCCAGACTGGAGTGCAGTGACTTGATCATAGCTCACTGCACCCTTGAACTTCTGGGCTCAAGCGATCCTCCCACCTCTGCCTCCTAAGTAGCTGAGACTACACGCACATGCCATTACACATGCCTGATTTTTTTTTTTTAATTTTTGTAGAGCTAGGGTCTCACTCTGTTGCCCAGGTTCCTCCTGGGCTCAAGCAATCCTCTCACCTTGGCCTCCCAAAGTGCTGGGATTACAGGCATGAGACAGTGTGCCTGGCCATAAATTCCTTTTTAATATAACTTGTTTATAGCAACATCCAACCTTAGAATTTTGAGATGAATGACTAAATTGTTATCTTCCTTTTTTTCCCTTCTGATATACCAATTTTATTAGGTGATGTCTCTAAAAAACCCAATTTTGTTAGGTGATCTCATAAAAAAAAAAAAAAAAAACAGCATTGACTGAGGTGTTGTTCAAAGTAAAGTTATTTTATTTTTATTTATTTATTTTTTTTGAGACAGAGTTTCGCTCTTGTTGCCCAGGCTGGAGTGCAATGGCGTGATCTCAGCTCACTGCAACCTCCACCTCCCGGGTTCAAGCGATTCTCCTGTCTCAACCTCCTGAGTAGCTGGGATTACAGGTGCATGCCACCACACACAGCTAATTTTTGTATTTTTAGTAGATACGGGTTTCATCATTTGGTCTCGAACGCCTGACCTGAGGTGATCTGCCTGCCTTGACTGCCCAAAGTACTGGGATTACAGGCATGAGCCACTGCGCCAGCAAAGTAAAGTAATTTAAATAGTACCTCTTTAACATGATACACACTGTAAGGACTTGTTATATCCCTTCTCTTTCTGGGGAATAATTTTTGGAAAAATTATTGCCTTGTATTTGGGCATATATGATATGTGGGTTGGGACCCCAGGATCATGGTTTCCAACTCTCTTGTCCCTGTTGTTTCAAGCACATAAACTGAATTCACAGCCTTATCCAGGACCCTTGGAGAAGATTTTCCTGCAGGAGCATTTGAGCTAAGAGACTGGCTGGCTGGAGGGTAAATTCATAAGTACTGCTGAGATCATCATCATATATGCCCTGAAGGAGTAGAGTACAGCGGTTGAGTTGGGGCTTTGGAGTCAGAGATATCTGTATTTATCCATTTTGTTGATTTCCCTGTCTCCAGTACCTAGAACAGTGCCTGATACGTATTAGACACTCAGGACATATTTGTGAATCAGTGAATCTTAGTGTACCGGGAGACTCTTCTAGTCATCCTGTGGTTAATATGAAGATCATTGTCTGATTTGTAGTCCCTCTCCTTACTGAAACATTAGTGGAGGCTTTATTTTTATAGCAAATGGAGTATTTAGGCTTTTGTTTGTTTTATTTTGATTTTAGTGTTTTTTTGACATTATTCACTTTGGGGGGTTAGGAAAGCAAAAAAAAAATTATTTACTTAGCTTTGGGGACTTAACACTGTCATGAAATTTCCACCTATGGGGCTATTTTTCCATTGTTTCCTGATATTTAGTTGTTTTTAAATTTTAATTGATAAAATTTTATATATTTATGGTTTACAGTGTAATATTTTAAAATATTGTGCATTGCAGAGAGGCTAAGTCAAGCTAGTTAACATATGCATTACTTCACATATTTACCTTGTTTTGTGGTGAAAACACTTAAAATCTGCTGTCCGCAATTTTCAAGTATACAATACCTTGTTAATTGGAGGATTCAGGCTTTTTAGTGACTTGTTCACTTGATTTGCTTCTGGAATTTTAAAGCTGTTAGTCCCAGTTTCTGTTGAACACGGCTACCTTAATCTGTTTGGGCTGCTGCAAGAAAAATACCACAGGCAGGATGGCTTATAAACAACAGAAATTTATTTCGCACTGTTGTAGAGTCTGGGAAGTCCTAGATCAATGTGCTGGCAGATTTGGGGTCTGGTGAGGGCCCCTTTCTTGGTTCATAGACCACCGTCTACTCATTGCATCCTCACATGGCAGAAGGGAAAGGGGTGAGGGAGCACTTCAGAACTCTTCTGTTTTACAAGGGTACTAATCCCATTTGTGAGAGTTCTGTCCTCATGGTCCTCATCACTCAATCACCTGTCTCAAGGCCCCATCTCCTAATACCATTACATTAAGGGTTTGGGGTTGGGATGTATACATTTAAAGTTATGGGGGACACAAATGTTCAGTCTATAGCAATGGCCCATAACATAGTGTGCCGGGTTTGTTCTTCCTGCTATTTCAATTTGCCCCCAAGTATATACTTTGTCTCTGGGTCATTTTCAGTTTTGAGATGGAGTCTCGCTCTGTCGCCCTGGCTGGAGTGCAGTGGCGCGATCTCAGCTCACTGCAAGCTCCGCCTCCTGGGTTCACACCATCTTCCTGCCTCAGCCTCCTGAGTAGCTGGAACTACAGGCGCCCACCACCACGCCCGGCTAATTTTTTTGTTTTGTTTTGTTTTGTATTTTTAGTAGAGACGGGGTTTCACTGTGTTAGCCAGGATGGTCCCGATCTTCTGACCTCGTGATCCGCCCATCTCGGCCTCCCAAAGTGTTGGGATTACAGGCGTGAGCCACTGTGCCCAGCCTTCAGTTTTAATATCCAATGATTCTTCCAAAGTTGCTGAAATTAAAAATTTTAATTCCCTGGGAATTAAAAATCAGCAGTCTCAGAGACCAGTGCTAAAGCTGATAGTTCTTAGTTATAAAGCAATAATGTAAAGAAGTGACAATTCTTTTCGAAGCATGAAGTTAGTTCCTCCTTATGTTCTTACTAATGTTGACTGGCATATACCAGGTAAATCTTTTGTACTTTTCCATACCTTCTCCCTTGGTCCTCAAGAGGTTATACCATTTGTATGTGCCAGGTTGAGTAGAGGATAGGCTTAGGCTAACTGCACCCTGGATTGAGAAGCCTGTTTGGAAGTGAGTGAGGCTTTTAGCATGCTGAGTCTGCTGCAAGTGGTCTGTTAGCTCAGTGAAGTTGTCTGAGTTAGGGTAGGACAGTAATCGTATGAGGCCAATACTAGCTGCTATGGGAGGGAAAACTGTGAGTTTATCACTCCACTATTTAGTCAAAGAAATAGTTTCTAAGGAGGAAAGTCTTGACTAAATAAGTAGTAGAGTGATAAACTGGTAGACTGACTGGCTAAGGAACACAAATCCAAGTAACACGGGTTTGACCATGAGGTAGAGATATCTTAGGAGGTTAGCTATGGAATACTGACAGTTCAGACTGCCCTCCCAGTGATAGGACCCACAGGAGAAAGAGTGATAGGTTGAGTAAAGTCAGTCTGACCTCTCTGTAGTGCAGTGGGTTATGAGTTTTCCCTAGTTTGCTATTGAAACTTTTCTTTTGTCCTCTGTAACCCTTCACACCTTCCCTTATCCATTCCGCTGCCTCTATCCATTCAACTCTCAACTAGTTATACTATAACATGAAACTGCAGCTGATCGATGTTTCTCTTTTATCAGCCTGGATCAAAGGATCTTTTGAGTAGGTATTAATAAAAAATGATGTTGAAGTAATTAAGACTGAGGACATTAGAAGGTGGGAGAATACCCTGGAAGAGAGGGAGTCAGGAGCTATTCATTGAGATGCCTTTGAATTTGACTGGAAGTTGCTTTGCATTAATTCAGGTAGTAATGGAGTTCAGGTGTATGGCCTGTCCTGTTAATGGTCCTAAGTATGAGGTGTAGCTTTATTTCTTCTGCATTCACATTTTGCCTTTTGTGTATGGCAGGACGGACCAGATATTCCTACTTGCTTGCCTTGCTCATTTGGTCCTGTGCTACAGTGTTGCAAGTCCTGATGGACCCTTTTCTTGTAAATAACAGTTTCTGTTGAGTTATAGTTCACTCTGGCATACTGCCACTGTTACTACTTGAGATGTCACTGGGGCAGTTACTACTGTTAATACTTGAGACTGTCATTAGGAGACTGAATGAAGGGGGACAAACATAGAAATGAAAACTTAAGACAAAAATAACTATTCTAAAGGAAGGGTAACATGGGGAAGAGGAAGACAGCTCCCTACTTCTACTGAGCAAAGGCAGCCCTGAGCTTCTACAGCCCTTTGTATTTATTGGGTAGCAAGAGCAGGGAGGAGGAGGTAACTATTGGTCAGCTGCTTAATTGATCACAGGTTCATATTATTGTTGACAGGCTTCAGATGTGCCTAATCACAAGCAACACTTATGCCTTGGTCGTGACTGCCCTCGGCATTCCTTCTGGGTGGCAGACGCAGTTTGTCAGTTTGCTAACATCCTGCTTTCATGAGAAGTTTGCTTTTTGCTCATATAGCCTCCAGTGGTATACTGAGTTGATCATGACCCTCATTCTTTCGGCCTCCAACAGTTCACATACCATACAATTTACCTATTTAAAGTATGTAAGTCGCCGGGCGCAGTGGCTCACGCCTGTAATCCCAGCACTTTGGGAGGCCGAGGCAGGCAGATCACGAGGTCAGGAGATCAAGACCACGGTGAAACCCCGTCTCTACTAAAAATACAAAAAATTAGCTAGACATGGTAGTGGGCACCCGAGTAGCTGAGGCAGTAGAATGGCATAAACCCGGGAGGCGGAGCTTGCAATGAGCTGAGATTGCGCCACTGCACTACAGCCTGGGCGACAGAGTGAGACTCCATCTCAAAAAAATAATAATAATAAAAATAAAGTATATAAGTCAATGGCTGTTAGTGTATTCACAGAGTTGTGCAACCATCACCACAATCAACTTTAGAACATGTTTTTCATTTCCCAAAGAAACCTCACACCCTTGGCAGTTACTACCTATTTCCCTCTAACCCACCCTAATTTATTTCCTATCTCCATAGATTTGCCTGTTCTAGGGATCTCATACAAAGAGAATCCTAGACTATGTAACTTATTGTATCTGGCTTCTATTACTTAGCGTAATGTTTTCTAGGTCCATCCATGTCATAGCATGTATTATCACATCACTCCTTTTTACTGCCAAATAATATTCCATTGTATGGATATACCACCTTTATTCATTTATCAGTTGAAGGACATTTGAGTTGTTTCCATTTTTGGCTATTATGAATAATGCTGCTATGGATATTTATGTATAAGGTTTTGTATGGACGTATGTTATTATTTTGCTAAGGAGTGGAATTGCTGGGTCATATGGTAACTTTTTAATCTTTTGAGGAACAACCAGGCTGTTTTCTAAAGTAACTGCAGCATTTTACATTATCACTAGCAATGTATAAGCACGGTATACATGTGTAAGAGGGTTTCAGTTTTTCCACATCCTTGCCAGCAATATTATCTATAATTGATATCTGTAGTCATCCTAGTGGGTGATTAGTATCGTGGTATGGATTTGCATTTCCCTGATGGCTAATGATGAAAGATTTTTTTTTTTTTTTTTTTGAGACGGAGTCTTGCTCTGTCACCCAGGCTGGAGTGCAGTGGCACCATCTTGGCTCACTGCAAGCTCTGCCTCCTGGGTTCATGCCATTCTCCTGCCTCAGCCTCCTGAGTAGCTGGGACTACAGGTGCCTGCCACCATGCCCAGCTTTTTTTTTTTTTTTTTTTTTTTTTTTGTATTTTTAGTAGAGATGGGGTTTCACTGTGTTAGCCAGGATGGTCTCGATCTCCTGACCTCGTGATCCACCCTCCTCGGCCTCCCAAACTGCTGGGATTACAGGCGTGAGCCACCATGCCTGGCATAAGTTTTTAATTTTAATATAGTTTATCTCTTTTCTATTGTCACTTATGCCTTTGGTGTCATATCTGTCATATCTGTGAAGACTTTGCCTAAACCAAGGTCACAAAGATTTACTCTTACCTTACATTTTATTCTGAGAGTTTTAATAGTTTTAATCCCTTACATTTGGTCTTTGATCCATTTTGCAGTTTTTGTGTATGGTGTGAGGAAGGAGTCAGCTTGATTTCTCTGCATGTAGATATCTACTTGTCCCAGCACCATTTATTGAACTGAGGGTTTGAGCTGACCATTTCACTGCTCATTTTCTGCTCAACAAGAAGAGAATATTCACACCTTGGGTTTTACTTACTGAGTACATCATTTTATGACCCAAATGGTATATTCTGTGTAGCTATAGTGATGTCTCCTTTTTTATCATTAGACAGATTACATCAATGCCAGCTTCATGGATGGCTACAAGCAGAAGAATGCTTACATTGGCACACAAGGTAAGCTGGTCTGTCCCTCCCATGTTGATTTTGTGCCATCTACTTATGATTCCTTGTGCCAAATGATAGCATAATTTTTAAACGAATGGTAACTTGAGTGGAGGTTTTGGCCACTAGATCCTGGCCTTTTATAAAGATTGGTGGTGGTTGAGAAAAGCAGATAAGAAGTCTGGGGTTTCTGTACCAGGTATGCCTGGAAACTCACCGCATGGAGATAAACTGGAGATTTAAACACATAACACTACGGCCTGCAAGTTTTGGGGCTATTTCTTAATATTGGCAAGGGTGTAGGGTATCAGAATTCATCAGCCAGTGAGCTCTTCATGCTCTTCCTCTCTAGTAAGAGGCCAAGAATAGCGGACACCCCAGAGATTGAGTCCAATCTAGGAATGAGTATTGCTGTCCTAATAGGCCTAGGCTGGTTCCTATACCATCACAGAGCACTCCAATAAATGTTCTGACATAGATAGTATGTGCTAGTAAGTCTGACAGTGAAAACTGAACTCTAGGAGGATTTCTCATTTTTTTTCTCTCTCTTTTGAGACGGAGTCTTGCTCTTTCACCCAGGCTAGAGTGCAGTGGCATCACCTCAGCTCACTGCAACCTCCACCTCCCGGGTTCAAGTGATTCTCCTGCCTCAGCCTCCTGAGTAGCTGGGACTACAGGTGTGTGCTACCACGCCCGGCTAATTGTTGTATTTTTAGTAGAGACTGGGTTTCACCATGTTGGACAGGCTGGTCTCGAATTCCTGACCTCGTGATCTGCCCGCCTCGGCCTCCGAAAGTGTTGGGATTATAGGCATAAGCCACCATGCCCGGCCTCTAGGAGGATTTCAGATGGAGTTTCTATAAATGTTCCTATGATCCTAGTACTCTTTCTGACCTGGCCTCTCCATCTCAAGAATATCATGTCACTTTCAAAGATGGTAACACAAAAAGACAACAAACCATCAATGGGCATAAGGCCCTTTGACCACTGCAGAGCAAGATATGGTGGATACCTCCTTAATCAAGTGATCAAACTTAGTATCACCAGTAAAGGACAAAGGGACATTATGTATACCTCCTGATATGATACATTGAGAAATAAATATCACCTGCATTGTGTATTGCGAGTTTTAAAATCTGAATCTAGTTATGGGAAACACTCCAGATTGTGTGACATACTATAAGAAAACTGGCTCAGACTCTCCAAAGTTAATGCCATAAAAAACAAAAAGGCAGAGAACTGTTCTAGATTAAAGGGAGACTAAAGAGAACCATGGCCGGACACAGTGGCTCACACCTGTAACCCCAGTACTTTGGGAGGCTGAGGTGGGAGTATCACTTGAGCCCACGAAGCAGAGGTTGCTGTGAGCCGAGATTGCGCCACTGTACTCCAGCCTGGCTGACACAGGGAGATCCTGCCTCAAAAATAAATAAATAAATAAAAAGGCTGGGCGCAATGACTCACACCTGTAATTCCAGCACTTTGGGAGGCCAGGGCAGGTGGATCGCCTGAGGTCGGTAGTTCGAGACCAGCCTGACCAACATGGAGAAACCCTATTTCTACTAAAAATACAAAATTAGCCAGGCGTGGTGGCACATGCCTGTAATCCCAGCTACTTGGGAGGCCGAGGCAGAAGAATCGCTTGAACCCAGGAGGCGGAAGTTGCAGTGAGCCAAGATTGCGCCATTGCACTCCAGCCT
>NW_012101360.1:0-16436 GCF_000951045.1 Mandrillus leucophaeus | reverse complement strand
TCCTGACCTCGTGATCTGCCCGCCTCGGCCTCCGAAAGTGTTGGGATTATAGGCATAAGCCACCATGCCCGGCCTCTAGGAGGATTTCAGATGGAGTTTCTATAAATGTTCCTATGATCTTAGTACTCTTTCTGACCTGGCCTCTCCATCTCAAGAATATCATGTCACTTTCAAAGATGGTAACACAAAAAGACAACAAACCATCAATGGGCATAAGGCCCTTTGACCACTGCAGAGCAAGATATGGTGGATACCTCCTTAATCAAGTGATCAAACTTAGTATCACCAGTAAAGGACAAAGGGACATTATGTATACCTCCTGATATGATACATTGAGAAATAAATATCACCTGCATTGTGTATTGCGAGTTTTAAAATCTGAATCTAGTTATGGGAAACACTCCAGATTGTGTGACATACTATAAGAAAACTGGCTCAGACTCTCCAAAGTTAATGCCATAAAAAACAAAAAGGCAGAGAACTGTTCTAGATTAAAGGGAGACTAAAGAGAACCATGGCCGGACACAGTGGCTCACACCTGTAACCCCAGTACTTTGGGAGGCTGAGGTGGGAGTATCACTTGAGCCCACGAAGCAGAGGTTGCTGTGAGCCGAGATTGCGCCACTGTACTCCAGCCTGGCTGACACAGGGAGATCCTGCCTCAAAAATAAATAAATAAATAAAAAGGCTGGGCGCAATGACTCACACCTGTAATTCCAGCACTTTGGGAGGCCAGGGCAGGTGGATCGCCTGAGGTCGGTAGTTCGAGACCAGCCTGACCAACATGGAGAAACCCTATTTCTACTAAAAATACAAAATTAGCCAGGCGTGGTGGCACATGCCTGTAATCCCAGCTACTTGGGAGGCCGAGGCAGAAGAATCGCTTGAACCCAGGAGGCGGAAGTTGCAGTGAGCCAAGATTGCGCCATTGCACTCCAGCCTGGGCAACAAGAGCGAAACTCCGTCTCAAAAAGAAAAAAAATAAGAGGATCTGTGATTAGATCCTCAATTGGGAGAAAAAAACTATTGAAGACAAACTATTGAGACAATTGGAGACTTTGTGTTAGCCAACATTATATCCATGTTTAATGTATGCTTAAGGTGATAATGGTATTCTTGTATAGGAAGATGTCCTTGTTTTCCTAGTAAATGCTCAAGTATTTGGGAATAAAATATCATAATGTCTGCAACTTCTTTATTTTTAATTAATTAATTTTTTGAGATGGAGTTTTGCTCTGTCGCCCAGGCTACAGTGCAATGATGTGATCTCGGCTCACTGCACCTTCCACTTCCAGGACTCAAATGATTCTCCTGCCTCAGCCTCCCAAGTAGCTGGGATTACAGGCACCTGCCACCATGCCCAGCTAATTTTTGTATTTTTGGTGGAACCAGGGTTTCGCCATGTTGCCTAGGCTGGTCTTGAACTCCCGGCCTGAAGTGATCTGCCTACCTCAGCTTCCCAAAGTGCTGGGATTACAGGCATCAGCCACTGTGCCCGGCCTATATTTCTACTAATGATGTAATCTAATGAGAAGACCTATTATATATCAGATGCATAAATGCTATCTAATTATTATAGAGACTCTGCAAGGGAAGTTTATTAATTTATAGATGAGCAAACTGAAACCCAAAAGTTGACATGACCTTGGACCATGCAGCTAGTAAGTGACAGAACCAGGGTTTGAACCCATGTTTGCTTGATTCAGAAGTTTTTACAAGCCAAGTCAGTGGATTGTTTCACCTATGTCAGTATAAACTGCTGACTTTATTTCTTGAGAGAAGTCTACTGTTAAAGGGTCTAAGCTGGGAAGTACAACTTTCCCTTCTAAGTATCTCTCTTGAGCCTGTGAGAAGTTTGCCCAGTCTGAGTCTGGTAACTGAGTTACCATGTGCTCTGACTGCTCAGTACTCCAATTCTGCTAGTTGTCTGAATGTGGAAAATGAAGTATATGAGAGTTGCTGTGGCGCAGGAGAGTAGGATGTGGATGAGGCTGAGGGTCAGAGATGTGGAAAAGGTGTCCTTACTGTCTTCTTGATGCGTATACTAGGGTAATGCATGTCCATTGTGGAACATTTAGAAAACAAAAATAATCCCTTATAACCCTAGGACCCAGAGATAATGTTAACATTTTACAGCATCTCCTCCTAGACCTTTATCTATGCATACATGCAGATATAGGCATACAAAATATTTAACCAGGCTGGGCGCAGCAGCTCAAGCCTGTAATCCCAGCACTTTGGGAGGCCGAGGTGGGTGAATCACCTGAGGTCAAGAGTTTGAGACCAGCCTGGCCAACATGGTGAAACTTTGTCTCTACTAAAAATACAAAAGTTAGCCAGGCATGGTGGTGTGTGCCTGTAATCCCAGCTACTTGGGAGGCTGAGGCACGAGAATCGCTGGAACCCAGGAGGTGGAGGTTGCAGTGAGCCGAAATTGTGCCACTGCACTCCAGCCTGGGCAACAGAGTGAGACTCTGTCTTAAAAAAAAAAAAAAAAAAAAGGCCAGGCACGGTGACTTAAGCCTGTAATTCCCGCACTTTGGGAGGCCGAGGCAGGTGGATCACCTGAGGTCAGGAGTTCAAGGTCAGGAGTTCGAGACCAGCCTGGCTAACACGGTGAAACCCAGTCCCTACTAAAATTAGCCGGGTGTGGTGGTGGGCGCCTATAGTCCCAGCTGCTTGGGAGACTGAGGGAGGAGAATCGCTTGAACCCGGGAGGCAGAGGTTGCAGTGAGCTAAGATCACGCCACTGAACTCCAGCCTGGGTGACAGAGTGATACTCGGTCTCAAAAAAAAAAAAAACTAAACTTTTAATTTAACCAAATATGCTCTTTCTATACACATCTCTTATTTCATTTAATGGTATCTGTGAATACCTTTCCATAGCAAAAAATACAGTTCTTACAACATCAGCTTTATAGATTGTATAAATTATGGGTATGCTATTATTTATTTATTTATTTTTGAGACAGGGTCTCACTCTGTCACCTAGGCTGGGTGACAGAGTGGTATGATCATGGTTCACGATCATGACTCAATGTAGCCTCGGTCTCTCCAGGCACAGGTGATCCTCTCACCTCAGTCTCCTGAGTAGCTGGGACTATAGGCATGTGCTACTACACCTGGCTAATTTTTGTATTTTTTGTAGGGACAGGGTTTCACAATGTTGCCCAGGTTGGTCTCAAACTCCTGGGCTCAAGTGATCTGCCTACCTCATCCTTCCAAAGGGCTGGGATTACACTTGACATGCCATAATTTAATTAATCCTCTCTTATTGGATATTTAGCGTATTTCTAAGACCTCACATGCTTTTGACATCATCCAATTCTGCAGAGAGGGCATTCCAGTATCATGTTAGTGCTTGCTAAAAGACTTAGCAATAATGGTAGTAGAACCAGCAGACTTCTAGGCCAAAATTAACCATTAGTACTGCCCTGCTTTCCTGAAAGCAGAGAGGGAAGAAACACCCGGAAAGTATGAGGAATTATCTTGAGTTGTTACTTTTTTTTTTTCTTGAGATGGAGTCTTGCTGTCACCCAGGTTGGAGTTCAACAGTGTGATCTAGGCTCAATGCAACCTCCACCTCCCGGGTTTAAGCAATTCTCCTAACTCAGGCTCCCAAGTAGCTGGGATTACAGGCACCCGCCATCATGCCCAGCTAATTTTTGTATTTTTAGTAGAGATTGGGTTTTACCATGTTGGCCAGGCTGGTCTCGGACTCCTGACCTCAAGTGATCTGCCCGCCTTGGCCTCCCAAAGTGTTGGGATTATAGGTGAGAGCCCTGCGCCCGGCCGGTTACTGTCTTGATCAAAGTGGAGTTGGTAGTCCACAAGTATCTTCAAAGTTATTGCTGAGTGCTCAGCCCTATGCAGGTTCTAACTAAAAAAGGAGAATTTGGCCAGGCGCAGTGGCTCATGCCTGTAATCCCTTGTCCTTAGGATAATGTTTACTGAGATATCATTAATTCCCACAAAGTAAAATAATGGATGGAAGAGTATATAAATTAAATGGTTAGCCAGCTATGCCATCAAAAGCAAAAGAGAAGAAGCTTCACAAGGAATGAGGAGGTCAGAGAAAGCTTCAAGGAAGAGGCGGCACTTGAAAATGGGTAGAAAATGAATAGCATTGGAGGTAATGGAGACAGCTTGAGCAAAAGAATAGAGGCCAAGGTGAGCATGGTGTGTCTATGTTCTGATGAAGAAACTGTTAAGAAAGATTAAACTGGTGGGGTTTCCCAGAGTAGACTGGAACGGAAAAAGGCCTATTCAGAAAAGTAGACTAAGAGGGTGTTACAGTAACTTAGACAGAAGATGATGTGGTCTTTGTGTCAGTGAAATTGAGCAGGAAGAGCAGGATGGGGAGAAGATGGGGGACAAAAGAATAAAAAGCAAAAACATTTCAAAGGTAAAAAATCTCTAGGATTTGGTGACTGCTTCTGAGAGATGAAGGAAATGGGTAAGTCAGTGTTGACTTCAACTTTTTAAGACTGAATGATTTAAGAATGCTAGTATTGTTAACAGAGATAAGAAAGTTGCAAGATAAAGCTAATTTTTCTTTTTTTTGAGACGGAGTCTCATTCTACTGCCCAGGCTGGAGTGCAGTGGTGCGATCTTGGCTCACTGCAACCTCAACCTCCTGGGGTCAAGCAATTCTTGTGCTTCAGCCTCCCAAGTACCTGGGACTACAGGCATGTGCCAGCACACTCGGCTAATTTTTGTATTTTTCATAGAGACGGGGTTTTACCATGTTGCCAGGCTGATCTCAAACTGCTGAGCTCAGGCAACCTGCCTGCCTTGGCCTCCCAGAGGGCTGGAATTATAGGCATGAGCCACTGCACCTGGCCAAGATAAAGCTAATTTTGAAGGAGGAGACTTAGTTGCAGACATAATGGATCTGAGATGATGGGAAACAGAAGGCTAATGGTTTAGTAAGCAATCTGTGATCATAAAACTGAAGCTTAGGTGAGATGAAAACAGCTAGAGACTCATACACAGTTGACACTGTCGGCCTGGATGTGATGGCTGAAGTTCTGATGATTAAGGCTCTGAGAGGGTATGTAGCAGTGCTTCCCAAACCTACCTATGACTCACCTGGGGATCTTGTTAACATGCAGATTCATGTTTCTTACACTCTCCCATACGATGCTGGTGTGATTTGTCCACGGACCACACTGAATAGCAGGGATGTGGAAAGATGAGCAAGGAGCTAACATCTATGGTTTGGAGTTACCATTGGGGAGTAAAACAGAAGAGCCTACAAAGGAAAAAAAGTGTTTCCCAGAGTCATGTTTCTTGTATTCTATTTTTATTACAGGTCCTTTGGAGAATACCTATCGTGATTTCTGGCTCATGGTATGGGAGCAAAAAGTCTTGGTGATTGTCATGACCACCCGGTGAGTTAATCCCTTTTTTCCACTGGTCTCCACCTCTACTCTGTCCCCTAAGCATAGGTGATTGAAGAGGGAAGTTTAGCTTTTAGAAATAATGTGGGCCAGCCTGGTGCAGTGGCTCACGCTTGTAATCCCAGCACTTAGGGAGGCCGAGGCAGGCGGATCATGAGGTCAGGAGTTCCAGACCAGCCTGGCCAGCCTGGTGAAACCCCATCTCTATTAAAAGTACAAAAAATTAGCCAGGCATGGTGGTGTTTGCCTGTAATCTCAGCTACTCGGGAGGCTGAGGCAGGAGAATCACTTGAACCCAAGAGGCAGAGGTTGCAGCGAGCTGACATCACGCCATTGTACTCCAGCCTGGGCTACAGAGCGAGACTATGTCTCAATTTTTAAAAAAAATTTTTTTGAGGATTAGGAAAGCCATGGCAAAGATTTTGAGATATCTCTTAGCTAATCCACAATCCGGGTATCGTGGAGATGAATAGATCTAACTTGTTAAAGCTTTAATCCCTGGCTCTGGCAACCCTGTGCCAATTATACCCTATTTTGAGGTCCTGGCCTTATCCACTAAAGGAAGTTCTGGGAAACATGGGACAATTCTTTAATGTGTTCCCTATTTCCAGAGGGGTGCTCTCTTCCTGACTACCGAATTACCAGATCCCCTTTGCTCTCCATTTGTTGCTACTTTTTTTTTTTTTCTTTTGAGATGGAGTCTCACTCTGCCGCCAGGCTGGAGTACAGTGGCGTGATCTTGGCTCACTGTAACCTCCGTCTCCCAGGTTCAAGCAATTCTCCTGCCTCAGCCTCCTGAGTAGCTAGGATGTGCCACCACGCCCAGCTAATTTTTTTTTTTTTGGAGACGGTGTCTCGCTCTGTCACCCAGGCGGGAATACAATGGCTCTATCTCAGCTCACCGCAACCCCCGCCTCCCGGGTTCAAGTGATTCTCCTGAGTAGCTGAGATTATAGGCATGTGCCACCATGCCTGGCTAATTTTTGTATTTTTAGTAGAGATGGGGTTTTACCATGTTGGTCAGGCTGGTCTTGAGCTCCTGACCTCATGATCTGTCACCTCAGCCTCCCAAAGTGCTGGGATTGTAAGTGTGAGCCACTGCGCCCGGCCAGGAAGGTTTTAATGAAAGGAATATTTTTGAAAGTTTGGTCTACAAATCTGACAAATTTCAGGAATAACCTATTTCAGATGAGGAAGGAAAAAAATGAATGTTCAATTTCCTTCCTTAGCACTGTTATAACCACCTCTTATTTGGAGAGGAGGTAGTGGGAGAAGTTCTACCTTGGAATACCTTGGGGGCACTGGAGGGTGGCAAGGTAGATTTAGGCTTTTTTTTTTTTTTGAGACAGAGTCTCACTCTGTTGCGCAGGCTGGAGTTCAGTGGTGCGACCTCAGCTCACTGCAACCTCTGCCTCCCAGGTTCGAGCGATTCTTCTGCCTCAGCAGAAGAATTCCCAAGTAGCTGGGATTACAGGTGCCCACCTCCATGCCTGGCTAATTTTTGTATTTTTAGTAGAGATGGGGTTTCACCATGTTGGCCAGGCTGGTCTTGAACTCCTGACCTCAGGCGATCCGCCACCTCAGTCTCCTAAAGTGCTGGGATTACAGGCACGAGTCACTGCGCCCAGCCTAAGCCTTTTTTTTTTTTTTTTTTTTTGAGACAGAGTCTCGCTTTGTCATCTAGGCTGGAGTGCAGTGGTACCATCTCAGCTCACTGCAGTCTCAACCTCCTGGATTCAAGCAATCCTCCTGCCTCAGCCTCCTAAGTAGGTGGGACTACAGGTACCCACCACCATGCCTGGCTAGTTTTTGTATTTTTAGTAGAGACAGGGTTTCCATGTTACCTGGGCTGGGACTTTAGGCCTTTACACAAACCTCCTGCTAACATTCCAGGAGATGTGTGTTTATCAGTTATCTATTATCCAACATCTCTTATTGGGAAAGACAATAAGCAGTGGCTGAGGTATAGGCCAGAGAGTTCTCTCTGACCTATCGTATTTTCTCTACTGTTTTTTTTTCTTTTTCTTTTTCTTTTTTTTTTTTGAGATGGAGTCTCACCATGTTGCCCAGGCTGGTCTCAAACTCCTGGTCTTAGGTGATTCTCCTTTCTAAGCCTCTCAAGTAGCTGGGGTTACAGGCATGCACTACTACCCCCAGCTACTATACTGTTTTTTTCTCTGTTCACCCAGTATTTATCCCACATATATGAGAAGTACTATTGCATATTAGGAAAAAGACTAAATGCTGTAGTAAGTGCTCAGTAACTGTATGCTATATGAGTACATGCAGAAACTTTGGCTGTGAGTACATTTGTTTAGAATGAAGAGGTTTCCTTTCCTTTCTGCTGAGAATAAATGGTGTAAGTTAGAAGCAATGCAAGAGATGATATTGCTGCCTGGAGGTATATCAGGTCTTTGTGGAAGCCCGGTTACTGCTGTGGAGAGGAAGGATGGAAGGCTTACCTTGCTCTGTGTGTCTTCAGCTTTGAAGAAGGCGGCAGGAGAAAGTGTGGCCAGTACTGGCCTTTAGAAAAAGACTCTCGGATCCGATTTGGCTTCCTCACAGTGACCAATCTAGGCGTGGAGAACATGAATCATTATAAGAAAACAACACTAGAAATTCACAACACAGAGGTAAATCCAGGTTTCTTTTTTCTCACCTTATTGAAACAGGGGGAGAATACTTACTGTAATGAAAATCTCCAGAGGGAATAGATAGGATACCAGGGAGGTTATGAGTTGCTTCTGTTTTTCTAGGGACAGGATGAGGATATTTAACTCACAGCCAATATAGCCATATTACTGCAGCACAATAGGAACATTAAATAGGAGTAAAGCTTATAATTTTAGAAATCTGGGGCTGGGTAAGGCCGGGCGCGGTGGCTCAAGCCTGTAATCCCAGCACTTTGGGAGGCTGAGGCGGGCGGATCACAAAGTCAGGAGTTCAAGACCAGCCTGGCCAACGTAGCGAAACCCTGTCTCTACTAAAAAATAGAAAAAATTAGCTGGGAGGCAGAATCGCTGGAACTCACAATGCGGAGGTTGAAGTGAGCAGAGACCTCACCACTGCACTCCAGCCTGGGCGACAGTGAGAGACTGTCTCAAAAAAAAATAAAATAAAGAAAGAAATCTGGGGCTGGATGCAATGGCTTACGTCTATAATTCCAGCACTCTGGGAGGCAGAGGTGGAAGGATCACTTGAGCCCAGCAGTTCAAGACAATCTAGGCAACACAGTGAGATCTCGTCTCTACAAAACATAGAAAAAATTAGCTGATCATGGTGGCACACGCCTGTGAGGTCAAGGCAGCAGTAAGTTTGATCATGCCACCGTACTCCAGCCTGGGCGACAGAGTGAGATCCTGTCTCAAAAAAAAATTCTGGATCTTACAGTATAGGAATTCTGCCTTTTCCAAACAATTAACCAACCCTTCCTTTGGGTTTATAGTAAAGAAGCAGTTACGGGAAAAGTTGACAGTGGTGGATAGGAGCCTTGGTGGTAGGGATAACCAGGGTGTTGAGAATCTGGAAAAGCCAGTGGTAGCTAGGGGCAGGCAGAAATAACCTCGTTAACGTTTACTTCTTTTCTCATCTAAGGAACGGCAGAAACGCCAGGTGACCCACTTCCAGTTCTTGAGCTGGCCAGACTATGGTGTCCCTTCCTCAGCAGCTTCCCTCATTGACTTCTTGAGAGTGGTCAGAAACCAGCAGAGCCTGGCTGTGAGCAACATGGGAGCACGCTCCAAAGGGCAGTGCTCTGAGCCACCCATTGTGGTCCATTGCAGTGCAGGCATTGGCAGGACAGGTAATGCACCTAATGCAGCTCTTGGTGTCTGCAGAGGCAGTAGGGGTGGAGGAGGAAAAACAAAGCTCTTAGCCCACATCTGTGATTGGAGAAGGAACTCACTTGCTCCCTTGGTGGTGAATTGCTGTGAAAAATCCCTCTTCTAATGTCCTTTTGGTGGACCAAGTGATGGCCAGAATATATATTTCACAAGCCAAGTCCTCTAGGGGTTGATGTTTTATATACCCCATCATAACGCTGATCCTGTCACCTGTTAGCACTGTCGCTGCAGGTATCCCAGGGAGCTCAGCTGGTCTGCTGCTTCCTTCCCATATAGCCCTCCCTGGAGGGACTCCCCACCCTGTGCTGTGTTCTCCATTCTGGAGCCAGTTAGCAGCTTTTGTCTTAAGGGCATGTACATGGTAGAAAATGTTGGCCTTTCTAGTTCAAAGGTCCTTTGGGAGAAAGTTGGGAATAGGTTTGTGTTAGGCCTCTGAAAAACTTGTGGACTCTGGAAATTAGGTGTGGGAGTGCTGTCAGTCTGTCTGTCTGGGATTGAAGCAGGAAGTTCCCTTATGTCACCTTCCCGTTTCCACTTCCTGTTACCCCAGTGTATGTCCTGAGAGGTAAGAGGCCTTCTCATTTCTCTGGCCTCCAACACTCCCTGTGACCTCCTCCTCGAGTCCTTTCAGGCCTAAGGCCACCTGGCCTTCTGCCAAGAGGTGCTTTGCCTTTGAATTCATTCATTCAGTTCTCCCTGGGTTATTTGGTAGAGGGAGGAGGAGAGGAGAGGTAAACCAGATGTGATCACTTCCTTCCTTCTTCAGGTACCTTCTGCTCACTGGACATCTGCCTGGCACAGCTGGAGGAGCTTGGCACCCTTAATGTGTTCCAGACGGTGTCACGCATGAGGACCCAGAGGGCCTTCAGCATCCAGACCCCTGAGCAGTACTATTTTTGCTACAAGGCCATCCTGGAGTTCGCAGAGAAGGAGGGCATGGTATCCTCTGGCCAAAACCTGCTGGCTGTGGAGGGTCAGTAACTCTCCCACGAACCTCCTACCTGCTGGCCAGCCTTCCTTAAACTACCCTGGACACCGCTGAGCCTATAGGTTGCCATCAGTTACGCTGAAGCCATGGATCAACTTCTTTCTTCTGTCTCCCGGCACACGTGTGCACACAAGGCAGCCTTTCCCTTTGGCTAGATAAATGTGGTGAAATTGCCACTAGAAAGGGCCAGCAGCAA
Source organism: Mandrillus leucophaeus (assembly GCF_000951045.1). Lineage (NCBI taxonomy): Eukaryota > Metazoa > Chordata > Mammalia > Primates > Cercopithecidae > Mandrillus > Mandrillus leucophaeus. The sequence continues at coordinate 6,008 of NW_012101360.1, read as the reverse complement.
TGTGTTCTTAATTCCTAGCACCTGCTATCAAACTGTGCCTTATTAAAACCAAATTGTGGCTATTGATTTTTGCCAGGGTCCCCGAGGTAAGTGGGGAAGGAACCTCCCTCCTCCTTTCTCCCACCATTCTCTTTCTGGAGGTCTCCTGTCTCCCACTCCTTCCCTTTGCTAGGATTTTATGGGGAGGTTTGATGAGCATTTGCCTTTCTCCCCAGAGAGCTTGACCAAGTTACATATTCTAGAGATCGTCCTGAGTGCCAAGCACGTTTATAAGTAGGGCGTGTATTCGAGTCCTGTCATTCTGTGTGTGTGCGTGTGTGTACTTATGTGTATGGGTCCATATGTACGTGTGTATATAATATATATTGTATGTGATAATATGATCGTATTCTATAAATACATATACACACAGATATTCCTTTGTAGAAGTTCCTGGGGCTCTGTGTTGCAGTTCAGGACTCCTTCCTTCTTGGACCCTGCTATTTATCCTGGACTAGCTTGGGTTGGTGATCATGTCTCCTGTTGTCAGGCTACAGAGTGGTGGAAGAGGACACACACACTTCTCCATGTTCCTGCCACAGGGCCCCTTCCTTAAGTAATGACTTATCTCCCTCCTATTGGAGCCACGAATGTATTAGTTTGTGGTGAAACTGGGTTAGCTCAGCATGGATTTCCCTTATCTGATGATTTTTCTGCATTTACTTGGCCAATTTGGGGAACAGACCTCCACTGTGATTCCATACTCTCTCTTTGCTTTCACTATCCCATGGATGGGAGGCGGAGGGTAGAGATGAACTCACTGAGCAGCCAGAGCCACATGCAATCGGTACGAAGTCTTAGAAGGAAGGAGGCGTAGCCCAGGTATGAGAGAGAAAAAACTACTAAGAAAATGCCTCCCTGGGAGGATGGGCTGGGGCCCTTTTTCTTTTGCTGGATGGTTCCTTTATGAAGCTTGGCCGTCTACTGAGATGCCCATCTCTTCCTGCCTGCTAGCCTGCTAGACCCTCAAACTGGGTGGGTTCTGTGTCAATAAAAAGCTTTACCCTCTGGCTGAGTGAGGTGGTCCCCTGCAATCACTGTTTGTCCCCTACCCACCCAGCCTGTCCCTGCCTGCTCCCAGCCCACTCATCCTTATGTGCTAGGGATAAATCAAGAGTCCTTAGCACTCCACATTCCCAAGAAAATCCCAGGAACTCCTAAACCTTCCCCTGTCACAGAAGATGAGGTTGGCAGCTGATGAGACCTCAATAATTTTATATTGTAATAAGCTCTTTGAATGTGTATATTCTTATTTTTTACAATCATTTCATTTTTGTATTTAATATCAATGGACTGAGGCAGATTCAGAAAATAATTGTAATGTTCATATTCAATATCTTACAGTGATACAGTTTTGTATTTACATATAAATATACCGACATGATCAAAACCCTTTTAGCTTCATCAATTTAGCAGCCTGGGACATGAGGGAGGGGGTCCAGGAGCTGGTCTGGGAGGGATGAGGGAGGCAGGGAGGGACCCAAGGCTTCAGTATCTGAGACTTAGAGTTCTGACACTATGAGTTCACCTTGTCTGTAAGCCATGGCCCTATATCTGGACAGAGGGACCAGCGCCAGTTCAGTGCTTGAGATGTGCTAAGTGCTATGCTAGGTGCTTTTTTCCTCGTTGCTTCATTCAAACCTCACAACAATTCAGTGAGATATTATCTTCTTTCCCTTCTCCTGTGCACCCCTTTCTCATTTCTATATAGATGAGGAAAGTGAGGTCCAGAGGGTTACAGTGATTTGCTCTAAAACGAGCTCAAGTTGGTCTGCTTACAAAGCCTGTGGTCTCCTCACTGCATGGAAGATGGAGATCTTGTCTTTGGAGAACAGAGGTTTGTTTAGCTGTCCTTTCAGAGTATAAATAGTTCTTAAGTTCCAGGTTGTTGTTCTTGTGCCCATGCTTCTGTAGTAGACTCGAAGCGCGACAGGGTTGGTGACTGACTCTCCTAGCTAGGACCTCCTGATGTAGGGTCCTCATGTCTGCAGAGTACCAAAAGGGTTGTCATTCTCCCCAGGAAACTCCCTGTCTATGGATACATGGTGTTTGTGAGAAAATTTTGAGTCATTTGCATTTCTCTCTTAGAAAGAATGGAACCAGAAGCTTTGTCCATGGAAGACCACTCCCCATATCACACCTGTTGGCTGGTGATGGCTTGCCCAGTTGGGGCAATTGTGGCTGGGAAATATTGAGGTGTTCTTAATAATAGTCATAGCAACCAATTTACTGGATGCTTACTCTATTCCAGGCACTGTTTAGAGTAATTTCTAGGTATCATTTCATTCACCCTCCACAACCTTTTGAGGTAGGTATTGACAGAAGAAAAAAATTGAGAGACAGGAATGTTAATTTGCTACAGCCAGGATCCAGACCATCTGACTCCAAAGTACCTTCTTTCAACTCTTACACTAGACTTCCTCTAAGGATCCATCTTCTGATCTGTCAATAAATTTTTATTGAGTTTCTTACTATAATCAGGAGCTCAAGTGTAGAGCAGAAGATTAATCTAGTTCCTTCTCCAGATAAGCCTCCATTCTCTTGGGAGTGCACAAACATAAGAAGTGAACAGAGATTCTTGGAAATTTGAGAAACCAGAGAGGTTAGGGGTTTAGTGGAACGTGTAAGAAATGGGATTAATGATAAAAGGCCTGGAGGAGGTAACTTTAAATTGTCATATATTTGAAGAGGCTGTAACCCAACTGCCCTGTGAATTTAAAGTTATGCTTGAATTCCTCATTGCATATCTGAAGATTGGTGAGGTTATCCATCACTTGAGCTCCATAAAATGCTGATTCCTGGGTCCATCCAGTAGGTTGTTAGTGAGTGACAGGATGATCCAGGTTTGGGAACCACAGATTTAGTTCATGTTTCTGACTCTGTAGAGAGTTAACGAATTGATGTCTCCTAAATTTTCAATAAAACTCGAGGAACTCCTCCCACTGCCATTGTCTGTAGCTTTTACCAGTTTGATCCTACCTGTGTTAGGTGTTAAAGGAGGAGGGAAAGGGAAGGCAGCGACGCAACCCAGAATCTGTTTGGCAAGTTGGGGTTCTCATACAGGAGACTTACTGAACAAAGCAAGAGAAAATGTTCAGGGTCTGGGTGCGGTGGCTTACGCCTGTAATCCCAGTACTTTGGGAGGCCGAGGTGGGCAGATCACCTGAGGTCAGGAGTTCGAGACCAGCCTGACCAATATGGTGAAACCCCGTCTCTACTAAAAATACAAAAATTACCTGGGTACGGTGGCTTGTGCCTGTAATCCCAGCTACTTGGGAGGCTGAAACAGGAGAATCGTTTGAATCTGAGAGGCAGAGGTTGCAGTGAGCTGAGATCGTGCCATTGCACTCTAGCCTGGGCAACAAGAGTGAAACTCCGTCTCAAAAAAAGTAAATAAATAAAAAAGAAAGACAATGTTCAGGAAAGAAGAAAACACTGTGAGCTAAAGCAGGTTTCTGCTTCTGATTTGATTGCTGTTTTTTTCACCTTTCTCTAACATTCCTATGCTATATAATTTTTCAAACATGAGAGAATCCCCATGTCCTTTTTCCCATTGCTCCCTTCATCTTGCCCATCCTTGTTGGCTAGGATGGGACTTCTGAGGTGAAGGGTGCGCCAGCATCCTCAGCCTAGGAGGCCCACCCTTGTCAGTCTTCATGTGACAGTATGCAGGTAAATGACAGAGTAGGACTTGTTCTTGGGAGAATGGACTATTTAGCATCACAGCCCTAGGGAAATTTGGTTCCTTCCCTGAAAGGGATGCTTCTTGTCTATTGGGACAGACAGACACACATACAAAAACTTTTATAAATCAGAGACCTAAAGGGAATTGGGCCAAGAGGCACTGGCCAAGTAGAAAGGCTTCTCTAGAGTGACCCAGCTCTTTGGTGGTTTTGAGGTCTTACCACTCAACCCAACCCAAGTCCTAGGTTCCCTCTGTAAAAGAAGGGCCTACACCAGATGATCCTACCATGGGTCCTCTGACTGTAAGGGTCCAGTGCTTTGTTGGACAGTGCAAACACCCATAGAGGATCTATTAGGCCCTTACTTGGGTTGAGTCAGCTCCCACTGGCACGCCCCACTTTTTTTTTTTTTTTCCAGAGACAGAGTCTCGCTCTGTTGCCTAGGTTAGAGTGTAGTGGCATGATCATGGCTCACTGCAGTCTGAACATCTGGGCTCGAGCAGGAACTCTGCTTTTTTTTTCTCTCTCTCTCTAGAGACAGGATCTCACTGTTGCCCAGGCTGGTCTCAAACTCCCAGCCTCAAGCGATCCTCCTGCCTCAGCCTCCCAAAATGAGAGGATTACAGGCATGGGCCACCATACCCAGCCTCCCCAGTTTTAGTGTGTTTTCAGAGTCTCTTCTTTCAAGCTGCTGCTACTCCCCTAGCTTCCCTCAGTTCTTTTCCCCCTTGGCCTTCTAATTGGAGGAAAAGCAGGTCAGGTCCCTGTCATCTCCAAGACCAGCCTATAGGCCTTTAAAGTTTCCCTGTTTCTTAATGTGGGGTCTACAGGGTGACTCAGAGGCAAAGCATGAACTGACCAAGGGTCCCAGAGCTGCCAACCGAGTCCTTAGATTTCTCTCTGGCCTTGGTTACTACCCACAAACCACTGTGAGCCTACCAAGGGCAGGAGTGGAAGTGCCCATCAGCCTGGGAACCATCTTTTTCTGTTAGGAGGTATCTGCCCTGTAGTTCCCTTTATACGACACTTGTGAATATCAAGTGTTTTGGACTGTACTGCTTATAACTGGCTACAGAGAAGACTGGGGTCTTCTCCACAAATAGAAATCTAGCACTTTTACTTGGAGATGTTTTCTTGGGGAAAAAAAAATCTAGAACTTTGAAACTTGGTACAATGTTTAAATCTCCCTTCTTCACCTTGGTTGTCATAAAATCCTCCTGTTTTGAGCTAAATGTGGCCTGCTGAAGTCTTAAATACCCATATTTTTCAGGCTAAGGCCATGGTGGACATAGCTAACTCCACTAGAATCCTGGGTGGGGGTGTTGGATGGAGATACTATGGTGCTTTCGGCAATTGAGGGGAGTATGTTGCAGGCTCACATCTGTCTCCCCTCCCCGCACATTATAATCTGGCTCCTTCTCTAATGCTGCTGTTTGTCTTAAAGCCTCAAGACTGGCCAGATGTGCACCTGAGTAAGTCGGCCATTTTATCTGGGGGCTCTTTCTTGACTTTTAATGAATTTTTAATAAAAAAAATTTTCTCTGGCCAGCATCCAGTGGAAGTCTGGAGTCGGATGTTCAGGGCAGATACTGGTCTGGAGATGTCAATTTAGGACTTAGTTAGACAGAAGCAATGAGCCTTGAAGTGAGAATGAGGAAGGCAAGAGAGGAGATATGTTTGGATGTCACCAACATTTAGGTAATGGGTGGAGGAAGAAAAGCTGCTGAAGGATACTAATGAACAGGCAGAGGTAACTGAGCACAAAGCCAGGCTGCTCTGTCACAGGCTGCTGAGAGGTAGGTAGTGGCTGGGACGAATGAACAAGATCTGAAATGTGGGTTCATTAGAAGTCTTCGAAGGGACTATGTGGCTGTCAGGGAGGCTGCATGAGAGAGATGTGAAGGAATTGACTGCAGTGCTCAGGCTGTCCTCACTTAAACCAAAACAAGGCCCACCTTGATCTCTTATACATTAGGCTTCTGAATAAGATTTTCTTTGAACAAAGGACCTTGCTGGCTGGGTGCAGTGGCTCAGGCCTGTAATCCCAGCGATTTGGGAGACTGAAGTGGGAGGATCACTTGAGGCCGGGAGTTTCAGACCAACCTGAGCAACATGGCAAAACTGCGTCTCTAAAAAAATAAATAAAAATAAAAAATTATCATATGGCAAGCTATTCTATTTTTAAAAAGCAGTAACAAAGGAACTTGTTGCTTTAAAAAAAAAAAAAAAAAGCCAGGCCAGGTGCAGTGGCTCACGCCTGTAATCCCAGCACCTTGGGAGGCCAAG
>NW_012101359.1:308751-309180 GCF_000951045.1 Mandrillus leucophaeus | reverse complement strand
TCTCCTGGCCCCTTCACCCACAGCATTCCTTCAACGGGTGAATATTTGTGAGGGGCGGATCCTGGAAGTGACGTCAGGTGAGAAGGGAGGGCCCGTCCTTGTCCGGTGGGCTCCTCTAACAAAGTACATTAGCCCGGGGAGTTACTAACGCCCGAAATGTATTGTCAGAGTTCTGAAGGCTGAGAAATCCAAGATCAAGATGCCTGAAGATTCAGTGCCTGGTGAGGACCCATTCCTTAGGGCAGTGCCTCCAGCTGTGTCCTCATGTGACCAAAGGGGACAAGGGAGGTCGCTGGAGCCTGTTTGATGAGAGCACTAACTTCCTTCAGGAGGGGATTATTGAGAATGTCCGTCTGGTTTCAGGGCATTCCCAAAGGCCCCACCTGTTCTTTCTACCCCATTGGGAATTAGGCTTCAACATATAAATTT
>NW_012101359.1:291076-303191 GCF_000951045.1 Mandrillus leucophaeus | reverse complement strand
TCAGCCCTAGAGGGGCCTGTCTCTGCCCTGACTATTGACTATTGACTATTGAGGTGCAGGCTTCTTCCCCTTTGTTCTGTCCGTTTCCAAAAATGTGAACACACACCTACATGTTTGTGTATATTATTGTGTGCATAGATACTACCATTGTAACATTTTATGCAGATTAAAAATGCATTATTGTATTGAAAATTTCAAAGGAAATGTGTAATAAAACATTTAAAATTAATTTATGTTTTTATTGTCAATGGACGTAATCAAGTTCTCTGTAAAATATTATGGCTTAAAAGGTAATATGAGCCAGGCACGGTGGCTCAAGCCTGTAATCCCAACACTTTGGGAAGTGGAGGTGGCTGGATCACTTGAGGTCAGGGGTTTGAGACCAGCCTGGCCAATATGGTGAAACCCCCGTCTCTACTAAAAATACAAAAAATTAGCCAGGCATCGTGGCAGCTTCCTGTAATCCCAGATACTCGGGCAGCTGAGGCAGGAGAACTGCTTGAACCCGAGAGGCAGAGGTTTTGGTGTGCCAAAATTGTCCCATTGCACTCCAGCCTGGGCAATAAGAGTGAAACTCCATCTGAAAACACACACACACACACACACACACACACACACACACACAACAAAAAATAAAAGGTAATGTGGATATTAATAATGTTTCCTCAACAGGAATGATGGAGAATACTCTAGTTTTCCTCTAGGCATTTAATTTTTGAATTTCTGCCTTGGGTAAGGTATTCTTGGAATAAAGTGTTTGCACACTGGAAAATGGGCTATTTTTTTCTGAAACTAGTATGAGTATACCCACACAAAAGTGATTTTATTTTGAATTTAAAAGATAAAACAAGAAGTATGTCCTGCTCTAGAGACCTATCAGATGCTTTCACAGGCTGTAAAGGCAGTTCCTTCCCTCCTTCACCTGAGGATCCTTCCTCAGCCGCCTCAAATCTGAGACTGCATCATCAGAACCACCTGGGGGGCTCGTGGAAACACGGATCGCATGGCCCTCCCCCAGGGTTTCTGAGCAAGTAGGTCTGATGGAGCTGAGTAGTTGGCTTTTTTTTTTTTTTTTTTTTTTTTGAGACAGAGTCTCACTCTTGTTGCCAGGCTAGAGTGAAATGGTGCAGTCTCAGCTCACTGCAACCTCTGCCTCCTGGGTTTAAGCGATTCTCCTGCCTCGGCCTCCCAAGTAGCTGGGGTTACAGGCACCCACCACTACGCCCAGCTAATTTTATTTATTTATTTATTTATTTTTAATAAAATAAAAGACAGGTTTCACCGTGTTGGCCAGGCTGGCCTCAAAACTCCTGACCTCAGGTGATCTGCCTGCCTCAGCCTCCCAAAGTGGAGTGGTTGCATTTTAAACAATTCCAGGCAATGCTGATGCTGTAGGTCCTACATCCACACTTGTGAACCGCTCAACCACTTGGTAGAACTGGAAAGCCAGGCGGGACACCATGGCTCATGCCTGTAATCCCAGCACTTTGGAAGGCTGAGACAGGAGGATCCTTTTAGGCCGGGAGTTCACGACGAGCCTGGGCAACATAGCAAGATCTCATTTCTACCAAATAATTTTTTAAATTACGCAGGTATGGTGGCATGTACCTATTTAGCTACTCAGGAAGGAGGCTGAGGTGGGAGGATCACATGAGACCAGGAGGTCAAGGCTACAACGAGCTATGATTGCACCACTACAGTCCAGCCTGAAGGACAGAACAAGACCATTAAAAAAAAAAAAAAAAAAAAAAAAAAGCTACAGGCATCGTTTCCTTGGGGTTCTTCATTTCATGTGTTCCTTTTAAGACCTGGAAGAAGTAAGCGTCTTACGTGGGAGATGTTTGCCAAGAACAGTTTGTTGTTGTTTACTCTCTGCACAGTGGCACAGATAAGGTGGCCTTTTTTCTACTTAGAGAAGCTGTATGTAGAGGCTATTTTTAGACAACGACAAACCCAGATGCTCCCCTATCAATTTAAAGGCCATTTTTAAGGCCTTTTAAGGAAAATAGTCAAAAGCTTTTTTTTTCTAGAAGAGTTTCTGGTGCTCATGCATGTGGTTGAGTGAAGTCAACATACAACCATAGCAACAGTGATGGAGCACAATATTGTGGACACAAAGTAAACCCCAACTCTGAAAGTTGATTTCAGAGTGAATGATGTATAACGATCCAATAATTTTGTGGGAAGTATAGATGCTTGGCAAAGGGAAAGATGTTGCAGGTCATAGTAGCTATACAGATGGTCCCCAATTTTCCGTGGTTCCACTTAACTTTTTTTTTTTTTTTAGACAGAGTCTTGCTCTGTTGCCAAGGCTGAAGTGCAGTGGTGCAATCTCAGCTCACTGCAACCCCTGCCTCCCGGGTTCAAGCGATTCTCATGCCTCAGCCTCCAGAGTAGCTGAGATTACAGGTGTGCGCCACCAAGCCCCACTAATTTTCTTTTTTTTTTTTTTTTTGTATTTTTAGTAGAGACAGAGTTTCACCATGTTGGCCAGGCTGGTCTCGAACTCCTGACCTCAGGTGATCCACCCATCTCAGCCTCCCAAAGTGTTGGGATTGCAGTCGTGAGCCACCATGCCCAGCTGACTCACCATTTTGTGACTTTATGACAGGGCAAACGCAGTATGCGTTCAGTAGAAACCATACTTCAAGGGCCCATACGACATTTTGTTTTTCATTTTCGGTACAATATTTAATAAATTACATGAGATATTCAACACTTTATTATAAAATAGGCTTGTGTCTGATTATTTTAGACCACTGTCGGCTAATGTAAGTAGCATATTTAGAGTAGGCAAGGCTGCTATGGTGTTCAGTAGGTGAGGTGGATTAAATGCATTTGTGACTTACAATATTTTCAATATGGTGGATTTATCATGGTATAACCCCATTGTAAGCCGAGGAACACCTGTACTAAAAGACACTGAATTGTCCACTTTAAAAGGATGAATTGTATGGCGTGGTATTGTTAGGGGAACAGAAGAATAGGAGAGCCAGAGTAACACCATTTTAAAATCAACTCTATCTTATTGCTTCTCGGCCTTTTGTTTAAGATCAAGTGTAAAATCAGCTCCATCTTCAAACTAGCAAGGCACGTTCCTTGCCAGTCACCACCCATGGTCTTAAGATGTTTATGGCTGGGTAAACAGCTTAATAATACCCACAAGGATAAACTTCTAGGACAGCAGAATGTCCCGTTCTCCCAATATCACATAACGGTATATGTTTTTCAGATGATTATAGACATGCTTTGATGTACTTAGGCACTAAAATGCCGAAGATAGTTTTCTTTAAATCGGAAAACTAATAAATTACGTCACACTGTCAGCCCACCCACACATAGATATAACTTAGCTTTTACATAGATAAGACCCCTATATAAGGAAAACCAGCCGGGCACGGTGGCTCACGCCTGTAATCCCAACACTTTGGGAGGCCGAGGCTGGCGGATCACTTGAGGTCAGGAATTCAAGACCAGCCTGGCCAACGTGGTGAAACTATCTCTGCTCAAAACACAAAAATTAGCCAGGCATGCACCCGTAATCCCAGCCACTGTGGAGGCTGAGGCAGGAGAATAACTTGAACCCGGGAGGCAGAGGTTGCAGTGAGCCAAGATCACGCCACTGTACTCTAGCCTGGGTGACAGAGTGAGACTCTGTCTCAAACACACACACACACACACACACACACTCCAGCCTGGGAAACAGGGACCCTGTCTCAAACACACACACACACACACACACACACAGAGTCATCAACAGAGGCCATGACTGTGGCAGGAGATACTTTTTAAATAATTGGCTGGCTTACCCAAATGTTGGTACTTAGCCCCATGGATAACTAAGTGAATATTCGTAGTTAAATATGAAGAAGAATACAAATATGCAGGTGTCATATAATTTTTTTTTCGTTTTTTTGTTTGTTTTGTTTTGTTTGAAACAGAGTCTCACTCTGTCACCAGGCTGGAGTGCAGTGGCGTGATCTCGGCTCACTGCAACCTCCACCTCCCTGGTTCAAGCGATTCTCCTGCCTCAGCTTCCCAAGTAGCTGGGATTACAGGTATGCGCCACCATGCCCAGCTGATTTTTGTATTTTTAGTAGAGACGGGGTTTCACCATGTTGGCCAGGATGGTCTCGATCTCCTGACCTCATGATTTAACCACCTTGGCCTCCCAAAGTGCTGGGATTATAGGCATGAGCCTCCATGCCCAGATTGTCATATAGTTTTTAAATGTCATATTGACCCAGTGTTGAGGGTCTAGGTAGAGGCCAGTTTCCCTTTTTGAGCAGTCCACATCCCCAGCCACCTCTGTTAGGGGCCACACTCCATGCCTGTATACGCTGGCCCTGATTGGCCCAGAGCCAGGCACCAGACAACCATGGACTCGCCTCTATCCCGGAGCCCACTGAAATTATTCCAACGAGCCAGCCCTAAGTCTACTAACCCTGCATCACCTGTTCCCTCCCATGGAGACCACAGTAAAGGCACTTGTCTGATGTTCCCCATCTTCCTGGCCTGGTGACCCACCCTGGGCTTACCCGAGTGGCCCTGCAGTGTGCAGTGATTTCCCCAGGGAACTGTCAGCAATGAAACTAAAACTTTTTCCAGTTTCTGTCTTTTGATCTGTGTCTGGTCCCACCATCCTTTACCCAAGACTGGAACTACAGCTCCAGCAGTTTATTTTCATACACTATTCTCTCTTTGTGGTAATACAGTATCATACAATGAGAAAAGTATCTCAGATTATCCTTAAGAGTGTGTTAGTTCTCATGATGCACAGTTTATTTTTGTTTTGTTGGGGGTATGATGTGCCTTTTTAATACCAATAAATTCCCTTTAAGCTGGAGAGCGGGGCTGTTTTGGTTTGTTTGCTTGGGTTTTGTTTTTCTTTCCCTGTAGGAAGACACCTCTGGAATTAAGAGAAGCCTCATTTTATTCCATTTCTATGTCCTTTTTATCCTTAGTTCAATAAACGTGATCTCCTGCTTCAATTTACATTGTACCAGCATAAATGGTATATCTTTGAAGAATTTTTTTTTTTTTTTTTTTGGGACCAAGTCTGGCTCTGTCACCAGGTTGAAGTGCAACGGCACAATCTCGGCTCACTGCAACCTCCATCTCCCCAGTTCAAGCGATTCTCCTGCCTCAGCCTGCTGAGTAGCTGGGACTACAGGTGCGCGCCACCACACCTGGCTAATTTTTGTATTTTTAGTGGATATGGGGTTTCACCACGTTGGCCAGAATGGTCTTGATCTCTTGACCTCATGATCCTCCCACCTTACCCTCCCAAAGTGCTGGGATTACAGGCATAAGCCACCGCGCCTGGCCTGAAGAATGTTCTAATTTAAATTCTGTTTAAATAGAAATTTAAAAATCAATGATTCAAAAATTCAAATGAATGTAAAGAATTAATCTCTAAGCAATGTATAACATACTATTATTTTCTTTTTATTCAAACTTATTTCCCAACCCATAACCAGTCACTGAAATTTCGAGTATCCTAGGTGAACTTTCCCTATGATTCATTTTCATTTACTTTCCATTGATTTTATTTTACAGACTTGTATTAAATAAATAAACAGCTGTCGCTGAGAGCTATTAAATGATAGAAGATATTTGAGTATTATAACATTTAGTCATTACAGTAAACTCATTAATATTGTTTACTCGTCCTATTCGGGCTAAGCAGAAATGCTTACACAAATTTCTATACAAGGCCAGCTTGCACCATATTGACTACACAAAGCAAATCGTAGATGTATGACTGTCGCATTGCTGAATACATTCAGATAATCAGAGGCTCCTTGCAAAACTAGTAGCCCAAGCATCGCCAGGATGGCCATGGGAATTGTCATCTGACACCTGATGTCATGTCCTGGGAAACACATTCAGACCCTTTGGATGCATGGAGGCAGTGGGGCATCAAGGGTGTGAGTCCTTTCTTTCTGTGACCCGGGTGAGTAACTTGCTTCCCCATATGTGCCCCACAAGTGGGCCCAGCTCATAACAGGTCCAGAGCCCAATGCTGCTGGTGGAGACCAAATCAAAGCATAAGGGAGTAGTTATTCTGGAGGGATATTTCCAAACTGTAGAAGCTAACCAATTGCTTTCCTATGCTCCAGATGTATTTCTTCCTAAAGAACCAGGACTCTATGGGTGATCTACAGTTACAGTGCTGATTAGACACTTAGGAATTTTTATTCAGTCTTTTCCTAACCCTGCAGGGACCTTCCTGTTTCTTCCCATAATTGCCACATCTCTTTTTTCACTCCAGGAATTCTCCTGTCAGAATTCATCTCTGTTTCCCATGCTCTCTTGGCCTTTGTAACCTGGCTGGCAGGAGGTCTGGGATCCCAGGATCCTGTCTGTTAATAAGAGCAAATTTAGACAGGCATGGTGGCTCACACCCGTAATCCCAGCACTTTGGGAGGCTGAGGCAGGTGGATCACTTGAGGCCAGGAGTTTGAGACCAACTCCTGGCTAACATGGGGAACATTTTTGTATTTTCTCTACTAAAAATATAAAAATCACCTAAGCGTGGTGGTGCATGCCTGTAATCCCAGCTGCTTGGGAGGCTGAGGCATGAGAATTGCTTCAACCTGAGAGGCAGAGGTTGTAGTGGTCTGAGACTGCACTCTAGCCTGGGCAACAGAGCAAGACTCTGTCTCTAAATAAATAATAAACAAAATTCAGATGAGACAGGGTTGGTAAAGAGGAGCCAGCAAAGAACACGGAGACAGGCAGGCCACCAAAGGTTGTTGTAGTGGCAACTCCTGCTTTCCTTCCAAGTCATAGACCTGTCTCCCTTGGATTGGGGAGATGCTTCCCATTTTTTTCCTGTAACCTCAACTACATTTGTTTATGGCACTGAAAAATTAATGTCCCTTTTTCTAACCTCTTGGGATTCCCTAAGGACAGGGACTATGCCTGAGCATTTTTGCATCCCCAGCACCTAGCATCTGCGAGTAGGCAGGCATTTTCTGGGCTCGGGGCCTCTTACTACTCTTCCATCCTTAAGCATTATCTCCTGGTCTACTTAAAGAGGAACCATCAGACTGAAGTGGTTGTAATGCCTTGGGTTCCCACAGAAGCAAACCAAAACCTAAATCTAATGCATTTCTTATAAATGACTGACTGAGAGGAAATGAAATTTAAGCTTCACCAATCCAAAACCTACAGCTAACCTCTAATTACATAACTAGGGGACTTTCTATCTGGATAATCCAAATAAGGCAACAACATCATTGTAAAGAATCAATTATTTTCCATGCTTTGCTTCCTCATTCACCTTATAAAAGCCTTTCCTTCAGGCCCCTCAAGTGGAGCCCCAAGCCAAGGTTGGGTGCTGCCCAATCCATGGATCTTTGTTTGCTCAAATAAACTCTTTGAATTGTTAATTGTGCCTCAGTTTAATTTCTAACACAGTCAACTGTCTTCAGTCCTTCAGTGAGGTAGAAGATATGGAAGAAAAAGCCCAAGGAAGAATTACCTAGGATCCACACAGAAAGTAAAAGGAAATGAGAATGTGCAGAAGAACAGTTTCCTTTGAAGTATTAAGGGAGCTTCTTTAATCCTACCTGGACAGTGAAGATCCCTTAGGCCATTGGTGAGAACATCTTCAGACCACCCCAATATCTTTTTTTTTTTTTTGAGATGGAGTCTCACTCTGTTACTAGGCTGGAGTGCAGTGGCGCGATCTTGGCTCACTGCAACCTCCACCTCTCGGGTTCAAGTGATTCTCCTGCCTCAGCCTCCCGAGTAACTGGGACTACAGGCACATGCCACCACGCCCAGCTAATTTTTGTATTTTTAGTTTCACCACGTTGGCCAGGATGGTCTCGATCTCTTGACTATGTGATCCATCCACCTCAGCCTCCCCAAGTGCTGGGATTACAGGCATAAGCCACTGCGCCTGGCCCCCATATCATTTTTATTTAAAAAATTGTTTTTGAGACAGTGTCTCGCTCTGTTGCCCAGGCTGGAGTGCAATGATACAATCACGACTCACTGCAGCCTCAACCTCCTGGGCTCAAGCAATCCTCCCACCTCAGCCTCCTGAGTAGCTGGGACGACAGGCACACTCCACCATGCCCACCTAATTTTATATTTCGTAGATACAGGGTCTCACTATGTTGCCCGGGCTGGTCACAAACTCCTGAGCTCAAGCACTCCTCCCACCTCAGCCTCCCAAAATGCTGGGGTTACAGGTGTGAGCCACCATGCTTGCCCCTCACCTCCGTATAGTGCTGACATGTCATGTTCCTGATACAGACTCTCATTATTCTCTCATTTTTTCAAAAAGAAACTGTGTTTCCATTATGTCTTCATTTTTCTTATCCCCAGATCTTCCTCCATACATAACTTTTTTCTTTTTAAATTCAGACATGCACAAATCTTTCTGTCGTATCAATTAGGAATAGGTACGAATGCTCACAACAGAAAACCCAATTTATAGTGACTTAGGTTTTATTTTTCTTAGGTAACAAGGAGAATAGAGGCAGGCAGTCTAGGACTGGAATGATGGCTCTGCTGTGCCACCAAAAGTTCTGCTTCCTTCTGTTTCTGCCTGCCCAGGCTGACCTTGTGGCTTGTGTCCTCATGCTCATCTCCTTCTGCTTACAAGATGCCCATAACCTATAGCATAGGATCCCACTTCCAGCCTGAAAAGAAAGAAAAGGCAAAGGGCAAAAATCTTGCTCCAGTTGAGTTTGCCTCCTTGTAAAGAACTTTCCTAGAAGCCCCACCCAACAAATTAGGTTTACATCTCATTGGCCAGAACTGTGTCATGTGGCCAGTTTGGGTGCAGGAGAGGCTGAGAAGTTTTAAGTTGGGTACATTGCTATTCTGAACAAAATCAGGGTCTGTCTGCAGGGAAGAGGAAAGAGTAGATATTGGGTAGACAATCAGCAATATCTGCCATAACTGTCCAAAAAAGAAAATTTGGGTAGGTGTTAGATTGGCATAAGCTTCCTGGAAAATATTTTGCAATTATGCATCAAGGGCCTTAAAAATAGCTCCACTCTCACCTAGCAATTTCATCTCTAGAAGTCCTAAGAAAAGAGTCAGAAATACAGATCAATAATTCTGTGCATAATTTTTGTCTTTTAATTTTAATTAAAATAAATTCTAACTTTTTGAAGAGGTCACACATTTACAAGCTTCAGAATTCCAAAGGTACAAAAGACTTCAAAGAATGATCTCCCACCCACACCTGCCTCCCCCGCATTTAGTTTCCCTCTTCTGGAAGTAACCAGTGTTATCAGTTTCGTTTCTTTTCTTTTTTTTTTTTTTTTGAGACCGAGTCTCGCTCTGTCACCCAGGCTGGAGTGCAGTGGCGCAATCTCAGCTCACTTCAAGCTCCGCCTCCTGGGTTCACACCATTCCCCTGCCTCAGCTTCCCAAGTAGCTGGAACTACAGGCGCCCACCACCACGTCCGGCTAATTTTTTGTATTTGTAGTAGAGACGGGGTTTCACCTGTTAGCCAGGATGGTCTCGATCTCCTGACCTCATGATCTGCCCGCCTCGGCCTCCCAAAGTTCGGGGATTACAGGCGTGAGCCACCGCACCCGGCCTATCAGTTTCTTATGTATATTTCTGAAAGTACTCTTTACATATCCAGCAAATACATAAGTGTGCATTTATGAGATACACACATATTCTTTCTTTTTTCATACAAATGGTGACATGCTATTCATGTGACTATGTGTCTTGTTTTTTTTTTTTTTCACTTAACGGGGTATTTTGGAAATGATTTCAGATGTTTTCCTTGTACTTATGAAAATATGGACCATAATTTATTTAATCAGATCCTTATGATCAAGCATTTAGATTGTTTGTAACAGCAAAATTACACTGTAGTGTACAATCTTGTATAAAATGCCATTTTGTAAATGTGCTAGTTTTATATACAGGATAAATTCCTGGAAACAGGATTGTTGGTCCAAAGGACATGTGCATTCACAGCATTATTTATAATGGGGAAAGATGGAAAGTAAATTAATTGTCCTACTTAAGGGAGCAAATTATATAAATTATATTACATTCATACAGTGCAGTATTACACAACCTGGGAAGATGCTTATGAAATATGTTAGAGAATTGTGATGTACATACACATACAGACATTTGTGTGTACATATCCATAAAGCTCTAACTACAATTGAAAGGACATATCACTGTTCATTGTGGTTTATTTGGTAACAACTGCAGGATTATGAAGGGATGACAATCCCAGATTTTATCCCATACTGGAATGTTATTAAAATAATAAAGAAATTTGTTGATTAGCCAAGTACATTGTCTTCTCAGGTGTCTAGATTCAATATTATCCCCCACTACTTTCAAGACTAGAATGTGCAAGAAGTCTTCAGAGAAAAGAAGGATGCTTATTTGGCATTCCAGGTATTTCCTAAGCTTGAGCAATTCACCTCTTTTATGTCTACCTTGTATTTATACTTACAAATACGAACAGGCAGGTCACAGAAAAAACGTTCAAGCTCAATAATAAAGAAATATCAGCCAGGCGTAGTAGCTCACACCTGTAATCCCAGCACTTTGGGAGGTCAAGGCAGGCAGATCACTTGAGGCCAGGAGTTCAAGACCAGCCCGGCCAACATGGTGAAACACCATCTCTACCAAAAAAATACAAAAATTAGCCAGGCGTGGTGCACATGCCTGTAGTCCCAGCTACGAGGGAGGCTGGGATGCAAGAATCACTTGAACCCCGGAGGAGGAGGTTGCAGTGAGCCAAGGCCACACCACTGCACAGCAGCCTGGGTGAGAGAGAGAGGCTCTGTCTAAAAAAGAATTAAAAGAAAACAAAAAGAAATACAACTAAAGGGAATAAGATTCATTCACCTGTCAGATTAGTGAAATAAGTTATGGTATATCCATATAATAAGATGTGGATATGCAATACAAGGCAGGTCTTTTAAAAATAATTAAATCACTATTAATGGGCTTGGAAAGGGGATCACAGTATGTTAAATGAAGAACGCAGATATTCTAGTTCAATAAGTATGGTATGTTCCCGTTTTCTATAAATACATTTTGTCTTTGTGGTTATAAAGAAAAGATTCCTGAAGACCATATACCAGACTGTTAATAGTCATTTCCTCTAGGGAATGGGATGAGGAGGTGATATTCTAAACTTTTTACTTTTCATTTGCATTACTTGATTTTTTTTTTACAGTTTTACAGTAAGCATGTGTTACTTTTGAATTGAAAACAAAAATGTAAATTCTTATTTCTGATTAGGTGGCTTTCTAGTCTCTGCCTGGAACACATTCCTTTCTTAAAATGCTTTTTGCATGTTGCCATAACTATTTACTTATTTAACTTTCCAGCCTGACTGTAATCATCCTGAGGGCATGCTGCCTCTTTGGTCTCTGCTGATTCCCTAACACCTGGCACTGATCCTGACATTAATGGGAGCTAGTTAATATTTGCTGAATAAACACATTATTTCTCCTTAATATTTCTGGGCTCTCTCCTGTTCTATCTGTACTTCCTGTTGTAGGCTATAGAAGGTAGTCAATCAGTAGCATCCCCTTCCAAGCCCCGGTTATTAACAAGCTGAGAAGTAACACAAAGACAAGTGGCATCAAAAAAACCAAAAAAAGAGTAAGTTAAGTTGGAGGCTATAGCAGAATGTAAGAACCAAATGAGCCAACTGCCCGCAGCCTGGAATTAGACATACTTCCCACCATCAGAGGCAGCAGTGGGCCTGGGTAAGACTCTTATGTAGAAGACTGCCTGGACCGATCACACAGAGGAGAAGCAGAGGACCCAGGGCATCACGGCAGTTGGGAGCAGCTTGATTCCAAGAGGGCAAAGGGAGGAGCTGAGTTGAGTTTCTTATTCTCCAAATCATATCAAGTTACTTCTCCCTGGGGAAGAACAAAAGGGTGGAGAGAGGGCATGCAAATCATAGTTTACCCTGGAAGGAAATTTCACAAATGGGGAAGAGGTGTCCCTCTACCTACTCCAACTGCCATTTGTTCATAGTTTGTGCCTTATTTCTTACCCAGGACTGGTTTCCTGACTGATCTCTCTCCATTCATTCTTCAATCCATTTATCCATCCAGCTAGCTTTCTTTCTTTCTTTCTTTCTTT
>NW_012101359.1:278420-290506 GCF_000951045.1 Mandrillus leucophaeus | reverse complement strand
GCCTCCCAAAGTACTGGGATTACAGGCATGAACCACCATGCCTGTCCCCATTCAGCTTTCTATATGTCTGTCATATTCCTGGAGCTTCACAAAATTTGTCATTCTGTATGTACTGAATAAATGTAAATTTAACATGAAGGAAATTAAAGATGCAAATTGAATTGTAGAAAGAAATAGACAAAGATCAAAACCTAGAATTTATTCTTTATATTTTAGAATTCTTTTGCAAAAAAAAAAAGGAAAGGGATGTTTGGTGACTCCTCCTTTAGGCAGGGGGTGAGTTCTGTCTATAAAACTTTCTCTGGGCATCTCTAACTGCTTTGAACATTCTGAATTCTTAGTTTGTGGCTTTTAGTAGTTTTAGTGGAGTCATGTTAGTATTTCTTTCCCATTGTTCCTAAGAACCAGTGTCTATTCCTTTCCTTTCTTAAAATCTAGAAACAAAGCTGAGTATTTCCCTACTTTAGAAACACTTCATGCTTTAACCACTCCTCGTCAAAAATTAGCTGTGGGTCATTTGAAATCTGAACAAAGCACTTAGTATTTCTCCTTACGAAAATCTAGCTTGTCCTTACAGAAAACTGGAATGAAAACAACATGGGAAATTGTCAAAGGGAAGGATGAGAGGGACTTTTTTTGTGGAATCCTTTCCTCCTTAAAAATATGGGGAAGGGTGTCTTGTTCAGCAACGGAAAGAAATGAGAATGATATGAACCCTCAAAAGGGTGACTCCATGAAATTAGAAAAGCAGGAGTTTGTACCTTGGAAAGCTCTTGGAAAGCTCACAGATACTCACCTGCCATTCTGTGAAGGACAGTGAGGCAAAGACTTTTCAGGGACACGGAGAGCACTTTGTAATCCAGGAAATCCTTGCTGGATCTTTGCGGGAAGCCCTCCCATGGAAAGTGATTTGGAGAAACTCCATTTTCAGCATCTGACTGGCTTAGTTTAACAAACCTCTCTGTTGTTCAAGCGTGACATATTCTGCCACTGTACCCTGTTCAGAGAGCCCCTGGATCAGACCTGTGGCTATGGTGATGGAGAAAACATTTACAGTGCGAAGCCTCAGTTTATCATTTGAGGTCATCAGCATGCCCACACAGAAGAGAAACCTAGCTGATGCACTAACCACAAGACAATCCCGAATAACAGCACAGGCATCTGTACTATCTACAGGGATAGTATGAGTCCCAGCTCATACTATGAGGGAATTTCAACAGAAGACAAAATGGTGGCCAGGCGCGGTGGCTCACGTCTGTAATCCCAGCACTTTGGGAGACCAAGGCAGGCGGATCACCTGAGGTCGGGAGTTCAAGACTAGTCTGACCAGCATGGAGAAACCCCGTCTCTACTAAAAATACAAAATTAGCCGGGCGTGGTAGTGCATGTCTGTAATCCCAGCTACTCAGGAGGCTGAGGCAGGAGAATCGCTTGAACCCGGGAGGCGGAAGTTGCAGTGAACCTAGATAGCACCATTGCACTCCAGCCTGGGCAACAAGAGCAAAACTCGAAGGAAGGAAGGAAGGAAGGAAGGAAGGAAGGAAGGAAGGAAGGAAGGAAGGAAATATTTATATAATCCTGGAGTGGAAAGGCATTTCTATATGGGACATCTAAGCTAGAAGGTAAATAAGTAAGAAAGATGAATAGCAGCCGGGTTCAGTGACTCACACTTGTAATCCCAGCACTTTGGGAGGCTGAGGCAGGCAGATCACATGAGCCCAGGAGTTCGAGACCAGCCTGAGCAACATGGCAAAACCCCGTTTCTACAAAAAATTAGCTGGGCCTGGTAGCACACACCTGTAATTCCAGCTACTTGGGAGACTAAGGCATAATAATCGTTTGAGCCTGGGAGGCGGAGGTTGCAGTGAGCCGAGATTAAGCCACTGCATTCCAGCCTGGGTGACAGGAAAGGTGAAGGGCTGTCCAAGACTCCGGAGTGAACAGGTCTCCGGGCCATAGTTGGCCCTTAGGTTGTCTTTCTGTAGCCTAAAAATAGGTGCTTCCTCAGGACAGACGGCTCGTGTGGGTGGCACACCTGAGCACCACCTTACACAGGGGCTAAGGATCTGACATAAGTGAGACCAGCTGCCCTACAAACAAGAGAGCCTGTTCTCCGTCAACTGATGCTTGTCATGCCTTGAAGAGCAGTATCCAACCCCAAAGATCAGCCAGACTCTCTCCAAAGCTTGACCTTCCTGTCTTAGAGAGATACTCAGGGACTAATTCTGCCCTTTATTGTTTTTTGTCTCTAAGGATTTTCTTTTCTAATCTTAAAAATGGGAAATTCAATAACCTAAATCTGTTACATTGTTCAGTAGCTTTCACGTTTTCATTTTAATTTGTCATTCTGACAGTGGTGTGAACAATGTAGAAAATCATACTAGGAGTCAGTAATCTTTGTTTTCCACATTTGCCAAAATCATCCCTTGGGTTGTGTTTTTTTAAGACTAAAAGAAAAGGGTTCAGTATCAGGAATTAGAGAACTGTTCTTGCGGACCTGCCTATAAAGGATTTGATCGTGGAAGCCTGTCTGTATTATTGATTCAGTAGCTCCTCCAAATCTATCTATTCACAACGTTTATTAAGTCCTTCATGTGTGTCAGATGCCACATTAGTAACTGGGGACACGTGACCTGTCCTTAGGGAGGTCTACAGTTTAGCACAGGAAGGTGTAGAAACAAGTGCCATAAAGGATTATAGATGCTGTGGTGGTGTGAAGTGTGTGTGTTTAAGGTGTGGGGCAGAGGAGAGAGTGGCCAATTCTAATGAGGATAAGGAATTTCTGGAAGTTCTTCATAGAGGATACGATGCTTAAACTTTGCCTGGCAGAGGCATTGGGGAAAGAGCAGACATTGAAGCCAATATTCTTTTTCCAACCTTGAAGCCCAGAATCTTCTAGCTGTGTAACCTTTAAGCCTGCTTCCAGATCTGTAACATTAGAATAATAATAGTAATCTCATACTGTAGGGGTGAAGCTTACATTGGTTAGCTCTGAAAGCACATCATTAGCATGAAACTGCCATTAATGGAAGCAATCACTTTCTGGTTCTTATAAAAGAGCCCGTTGTAAAGGGGCAAATGAGGAAGATTCACACTGGCTGCCTCAGACAGGGATCTCCACATGGAAACATTAAAGAGCAGACAGTTTCTGGTGGAGTGGGTGAGTAGGGGAAAGGATATTCAAATCCAAACTGCCTGTGCTTAAAGGAACTCTAGTTCAAAGTGTCTGAAAAGCCAGTGTCCTTGGAGCTGTCCTTGGTTCTGATCTCACCAAGGCTTAACTCTTGTTATCTTGGGAAAGCCTGCTTGGCTCTCTGCCATGTCATTTTGCAGGGGTCTGAACTGTTGCCTCCAGCCAGCAACTTGATGGATTTTTCCATGTTCTCCAGCCGCCTGAGAGGAGTGCCGGGCTCCCCTTCTGAACTTCTGCCGTGGAAACTCACATCACTCCCACAAATGCATAGGAAATGTTTAGCTCTTGCTAGAGCAGTGGTTCTCAACCAGGGCCAATTTTGTCCCCCAGGGAACACTTGGCAATGTCTGGAGATACTTTTAGTTGTCACAGTTCAGAGGTAGGGGGCATTTGCTGGTGGCTCCTAGAAGATAGAGGCCAGGGATGCTGCTGAACATTCTGCAATACACAGGATAGTTCCCCACAACAAAGAATTATCTGGCCAATTGGGCCCAAAAACATCAGTAGTACCAAAACAGAAACCATGTTTTAGAGTTGAGGCAGTTGGTGTGGTAATTAGAACTTTGCTGGACATAGGTCTGGCTCACTGATCTGGATTTACCATTATAACTTTGGCTAAGTCATAAGTCACTAAACTGTTCTAAGCCTTTTCTCTCTTTCTTTCTTTCTCTCTTTCTTTCTTTCTTTCTTTCTTTCTCTCTTTCTCTCTTCCTTTGTTTGTTTGTTTGTTTCTTTCTTTCTTTTTTGAGACAGAGTCTCACTCTGTCACCCAGGCTGGAGTGCAGTGGTGCAATCTCAGCTCACTGCAGCCTCTGCCTCCTGGGTTCAAGCAATTCTCCTGCCTCAGCATCCTGAGTAGCTGGGACTGCTAAGCCTTATTTTCTATGTGTGAATGTTTAGGCTCCTGAACTAGATGACCTCAATGCCCCCTATCTGTTCTAACTCAACACATCTTCTGTCCATAAATATTTGGTGAGTAGTACGCTCCCAGCAATTAACATTCTCTGAGACTATTAATATAAAATATAATGGAATGTATAAAATAAAGGAACAGAATGGGTAAAAGTTGTAAGAGCTGATATGATAAAAGGTTACTACTCGGCCAAGCATGGTGGCTCACACCTGTAATCCCAGCACTTTGGGAGGCCGAGGCAGGCAGATCACCTGAGGCTAGGAGTTCAAGACCAGCCTGACCAAATGGAGAAATCCCGTCTCTACTAAAAATACAAAATTAGCGCCATTGCATTCCAGCCTAGGCAACAAGAGTGAAACTTCATCTCAAAAATAAAGGTTCCCACTCAAATATATACCAAATTTATATATAATATGCATGTTAGACAAAACACAGATTGTAGATCTTCAAGTGGTGAGAAGAATGACACTTTCACCAGCAGTTAAAGACATATAAAATAAAATATGCCACTTTTCCTAATCTTCTGAAAGAAGCATTGGGACTGTGAGGAAACAAATGCACTTAGATATTCTTGTCTCTGAACTAACTCATAATCTGGCACCATAAAACAGTAGCAACAAATGTGGTTCTTCAGCTCAATCAAATTATTCCATTATAAAAAGTATACCTGAAGTTCATCTTTACATCTATAAAATTCATGGGAACCTAATATTTTTAAGTAAAGACATACTAGATTACCCCCCAACACACACACACACACACACACACACACACACGCACGCACACTTTATCCAGTAAACAGTGGGTAACAGACACACACACACACATTTTAGCCACTAAACAGTGGATAAAGTCACTGGATTTAAAGAGTTAATTTTCAAAATTAGGAATAATCCTTTGTATTATGTCTTCCTCTTAAACATCTTAAATACCAGCTTTAGAGTTCATGGGAGCCAGGGAGGCACACAGGTTCCAGAAGGAAAGGAGCCATCCTGGATTGTGGGTCCACCCTTCAGGAGAGGAAGGTGAGAAGCTCCTGGTGCAACTTTCCAAGTGGAGATCCCTGTCTGAGGCAGCCAGTGTGGATCTTCCTCATTTTCCCCTCACAAGAGGCTCTTTTACAAGAAGAACCAGATAGAGGTTGCTTCCAGGAATGGCAGTTTCAGGTTGGTGATGCACTTTAAATATAGAGATCCCTACCACGCTGGTTCCAAGTGACTTGACAAGGACAGGCCAACCTAGCTGTGCCAAGGAGAGAGACCACATCTCAGGAACCTCTCTTAAAGCCATCTTGTCATGACCCTCCATTGTCCCCTGAGTGTGAGGAAACACATCTTTATTCTGCCTATAGGTCAGGAATGAAGAAGTAGCTGCCACCACCACCACACACAGGAAAAGGTACAACTAAAGGAGTGAATCTAGGAAGTATTCCTCTGCTCCCTAAAGTCTCACTTGAGCCTATAGCATTTTCAGAGGACTCTTCAAAAGAGAATTCAAAGACAGTCAGATGTAAGCAGTGACTGAAATAAAGGCAATGAGATGAGAGGTGGAAAGGAGACCAAATGTAAAAGAGAGCAGAAACTTGAGTGGACGGTGGCACAGAGCAAGACCAAAGGGCAGCAGCTGTCCCCACCCTGGGCACAAGAGGCTGGTTGCATGTACATATGGTACTGGATCAATACTGCATATTGCAAACACTGCAGGTATGCGCATGTGTGCACATAGTCAATTACATTTGCATGTATACGTATGCATTAAGATGTCTTTATGAACACAAACGCGTATGTGTATTAAATGTCTGTGTATATAAGAACATGTGGACAAAAGTATGCACATGTCCATACCTGCAGTGTCACATACTGAATGTTATATGGAGAACATTTTGGTAATTTTAGGCATCCTAGCATCCAGGGGACAACGTGCTCCTCAAAGCAAACCCACTGGTATGTGAGGGGACCCTGTTCATATCTTTGGTCATAAGCCAACTGGCTGTTGGTTGGATGACCCCTAAGAAATCCTCAAGAGAGTTGTTCCCTGATTGATGTGGAGAGGGAGATGGCTGCCTGGGGTGGAGGCCATCACTGCCTCTATTAATCCAGGGACCAGCAGCATCAGTACCCAGCAGACTAGGCAGGGCACTCAGCACACACAATTACCAGGCCCCTAGGTTGTACCAGAGTGTTACAAGCTACAGTGGTGGTCTTTCCCTTTTGTAAGACCTCCATGACTTTGCTCTAGTAGTTTTCCTTCCTGGAATGTCTGCTCAATGTTTGGGGCCCAGCTCCAGTGACAATGTTGCATTCAGGAAGCCTTCTCCGCCTCCTCTTCTCCCAAGTTTAAATGTATCACTACATTCCCAATGCACTGTTTCTATCTTGGCGCACTGTAATGTAGTCATGTGAATACCTGCCTCTCATGTGTATGAGAAGCATGATTTATCTATCTTTGCATTTGCACCATCTGGTCTAGTACCAAGCATTTAATATGTCTCAGTGTACTGTTGATCTGAAATGGCTCCTCAGCTTTGGGCATTCATGCCCCTGTATTTGAGGTATGAGTACACACATCCTTCCTCTGATTAAGGCAAGTAACATTTAATCCCTTCTGGGGTCTCATAGTGTAGTGAAAAATACAGAAATTTAAAACATCATTTTAATCAACTGGTGACAGGGTACAGATGCAGAAGTTGCACATGTTTGGGCCTCAGCATGACAGTGCGGGTGCAGTTGTTCACTGTGCAGTCATTACCTGGTGCCTGGGGGAGGGAAAGTGGCCTGACAACTGGGAAGGGACAGAGAAGCCCTGCCAGCCAGCAAGGTCAGGTGGCTTCCCCATGAGCTGCTGAAACCTGCCCAGGGCTCGGGGCTTCATTCCGTTGCCAGGATGAGACACCTGGATAGGGACACAACCGTTCTCATGGAACCAGGCAGGTCGTTCATGTTCCCCGCCCAGCTCCAGCATCCAGCCCAGTGCCTGAGGGAGGAAATGCCCTTCCTAGCCAAACCTGGTTTCAGCTTCCAACCATGATGGGAATTGTGTTCTCTGGCTTGAGAAATACGTAAGGGAGACAGACAGTCTGGAGGTTATGACCCCATCTGCCGCAGCCTGGCCAGAGGAGACAATACGAGGATGATCTACCTTCGGAGGATGCCCTTGTCTTTACCAGCAACCGTGTGACCTTGGACCAGCCATTTCTCCTCTAGACTTTCTTCTCAAGGCTGTGAATCCACAAAGACAGGGACTGTAAATGCCTCATTCACCACTGAATTCTAATCACGTAGTACTGTGCTTGGCACATAGGTACGCTCCATAGAGATTTTTAAAGCATGTGAATGTATCTCATCTGCTCTAGAATACTGTTTTAGAAATAAAGGACACTTTTACTCATAAAACTAAGTGGCTTCAGCTAAAATCATGATCTTATTTTGTCTTTTTTTCTCCACTGGGGATATTCTTGCACCTCAGAGGTTACTCACACATTCCTCAAATGACACGGAAAGTAGAGGGGTGGCGTGGAAGTTGAGATCAAGGGTCATTCTTCCAACTGTTGGGCTTACTCAAGTAGTTTAGGGAAGACACTTCAGAGGGCTGGTTTGGTGGGAGGGGAAATTCTGTGGTCTGGGAGCCAGGAAGCTTGTTCTGTTTCCAGGTGGCAAAAGTAGCTATGTGAGCTGAGACAGGCCCAGGCACAGGACACAGGTTCTGTGGCCCTTCTCACCCCTCCCTTCCCAGGTGCCCATCCAGAGCACGCATGTGAGGACATCTCTGTCTCAGGGACACAAGCAGCCCCTCTCCATGTGCATGGGAGATCATTGCTTAATATTAATGAAAAATTGCCACTGCCATGCTGGGCATTTCAGGCCGCAGTTCAGTGTCTCTTTTAACTCAGGAGTGTTCCAGATACCTCAGCAGCAAGACCCTGTGCAGGCCAGTCCCTCCTTAGTATCTCTCCTGTAAGAGAAGAGTTGGTTCAGCTTCACAATCAGGACAAGGAGGGCCAGCTGCAGCCCAGGGCGGGAGGACGAGACCAGGTCTCAGAATTGGAGTTGAAAGATTATTAACACATGTCAGAAGATCTGGAAATTGGTAATTAGAAATTGTGCAACCTAGAAAATCTGTTTAGCCTCTGTGGACTATCACCTTTGGGATGCTCAGTGAGACAATGCAGATGAAAAGTAGATTCCTAAACTGGGCACAGGAGTGCATGCTGTAATCCCAGCTATTCAGGAGGCTGAGGCAGGAGGATCGTTGGAGCCCAGGAGTTCGAGACCAAGCTGGGCAACACAGCAAGACCCTGTTTCAAAAAAAAAAAAAAAGCATGTTCAACCAGACAACTGTTGAAATTTAAATATTTTCAACAGTTGAAATTCAACTGAAATTCAAACAGTTGAATTTCAACTGTTGAAATTTAAATATTTACACCCTATCTTTCACAAAGCCCATTTTTCTGAGAAGAAAAAGGAAACTGGTAGAACTTCATTATTCCTTGAAGAATTGTCAAGATGGTATTTCTACAACCCTCTGAGATCATTTCTCTCCTTTGCTCAGAATTATTTAACGCAGGAACTGCTGCCATTTTCTTTCTTGTAAATCTGATTAAAATTATGGATCCTTTCGAGAGAGAAGAGCCCCTGCACTGACACACATGAAGTTTTGCATATAACTTCTGTGGCTGTTTTACACCTGGAAGTCTATGAATCCGGGTTGCAACAATCCAGAAAAGGAATGCTTGAACTCTGAAGCATCTCAGAAGCCAAGATTATATTCTTGATTACACTGGCTAAGCCAGTCTAGACAGTGCCAGTAGCCTTCCCTGTCTCTCAACTTCTGGTTCATCTCCAGGGAATGTTCAGTTCAGACCTACCAACCAAAGTTGACAGTCCAGGCAAAAGTCTGCCTTTGAATAGCTCTTCCCTCACCCTCGCTGCTCCTCAGACACTCTCAGCTGCCCTCAACGCATGGCACTGGTGTGGGAATACGTACAATTGTGAAGCAGTCAGAGGCAGGTGGAGAGGCCTTCTGGTGTTGAATCAGGGCTGGCTTCCAGCTCTGCTCTGCCACCAGTGCTGCTGTGTCCTTGGCAGGTCAGGTCCCTTGATCCCAGGCCAGCACTCCTCCCTCCCTGTGCTGTACCACTGCCGTGGGCTCATCTGCAGAGCCACGCCTAGGAAAGTCACGCTCGAGGAAACAGGCTGCCTCCTAGGAGAGATCCAAGCTTGAATAAAGGCTTCCACCACATCCAAGAACCTCAGAGAAGGGCAACAGTGCAGGTATGGAGTTCACACTGTGCTTTCTTTCATAGAGCATAACAGATGTTCTGTACTGTCCCTAAAAAGGGATACAAATGGAAAATGACCCCCATCAGCCTTCCAAAAGTTTGAAGCCAAGGTATTGTCCCCACTGTGGTGTCCTGTTGGAGATTTAGATCTCACATTGGGTCGGTGTCTGAAGGGTAAGAAGCTTCAACTGGACACAGTGGCCCACACCTGTAATACCAGCACTTTGGGAGGCCAAGGTAGGAGGATTGCTTGAGCCCAGGAGTTGGAAGTTACAGTGAGCTATGATTGCATCGCCATACTCCAGCTTGAGTGACAGAGGGAGACTTTGTCTCAATAAATAAATAAATAAATAAATAAATAAATAAATAAATAAGGAGAAGCTTGGAAGTATTACTGATAGACCAGAATACCTGAAGTCAGTGAGCCAGAGCTGCAGCCCCAGCTCTTCCTTTGCCCTCTAAGTGTCCTCTGGGAAGGTACTCTCTTTTTGGCATCATTTTTCTCTAGTATCAAATAGAAAGTATTTAACACAATGATCCCCAAGGCTTTCTCATATTAAAATGTCTCATAATCTCTGTTATTTATTCACTCCTTACCAAGCAAATGGGGGAACCTCTAAGGCAGTGCCTGATTTCTGCTCATCACAGGTACCCTTCATTTTTTATGGACTCAGGTCGCTTGGGGAGAAAACAGAGACATACACTTAACATCTCAGCACAATTCCTTCCCTACCGGCACTGTCACAATGGCACTTTGGGAAAGAGCAGCCAGGTGGTGATGGTTCTCCCATTTTACAGATGAGGAAAGGGTCTCAGAGAGGCTGTATGACTCACTCAAAGTCAGACATGGACTCACGGGATGTCAGTGCTAAAAGATGTCAGAGATTAAAAGAAGATAATCCTCACTGTCATTTTATTGATAATGAAACTGAGGCCCAGGTAGCGACAATGGTGGAAGCCTCAGGTTCTAAGACTCCTAGTCCCAAGTTCTTCCCATAAAACTGCTTCCATTTCATCATCTGTAAGCTGAGGCTAATCATAGCGCCCAACTCGTAGGGTAGTTGTGAGCCCTTAGCACTTAGAGATAAACTCTCAATCAATAACAGCCATTATAGGATGCTGCCTGCACTACCTTCTATATCCATTTAAGGTTTATCCATGACATCTTTGGCTAGAACTACCCCAAATAGACTTTTCATAAAATATTCAACTTTTTGTCACCTGCAGTGGGGAACTGAGAATAGGTTGGGTAAACAAAGATGAGTGAGGGCTGAGAGAGTTGAGGGCCTATCGTTTGGGAGGTGGGAAGGTATCTGTGCTATTGGGAAAGATTCTCCTACAGATGTAGAAGAATCCAGAGCCCAACAGTCCCCCGTTGCAGAGATGAACACAATGGAGAGGGACATCTGGGCCCAGCAGGCAGCTCACAAAGAGTTATTGTCACTGTGTCTGACCTTGTTCAACGTCCCTGAAACACGGGCAGCTGAGTTCTCATGACAATCAGTGCCAGTCATCAGAGCACAAAACAAGCTCTGTATGAGTTCCTGCCTCTCTTCACATGATGCTATCTCATTTTGCATGGCACTTTACAGTTTATCCAGAGTAAGACTTAGGCAGACTTTATCTTACCTCATCCCTACAGAATCCCTGTGCAGGGGACAGAGAATATCTGTCATCATCTCACAAGATTTCGTCTCCATTTTACAAGTTAGAAACTGAATGCAGAGATGGTTGAACAACTTTATATAAGGTCACACAGCTAGGATACAACTTAGCCAAGATCCAAACTATTACTTTTGATTCCTTATAGTCCTGTCCAGGTTTTCTCTCCAAAGGACTATACTGACCAAGTGATTTTAGTGTCTTCCATTGCTCGACTCAAATAATAAATACTCTGAGAAGTTTTATACAGTTCTGTGTGAAGGTCATAGTCTTTCTTTGTTCTGTTTTTCTGTGCTTACTGTGAGCTATCGTGAAACTACAACAGAGCCCTGAATATACTGCCTCATGTGCTGGAATGGAGCCCTTCAATATAATTAAAGGATCACAAGCATTTGTGCTCCAGGAAATCTCCAGGCCCTATGGTGATGACTTGCCATTTTAAGTAATCACGTTTTTAAATAAAGCAGTATTTCTAAGAATTACAAAGGACCTCTGAGTGTCAGAGAAAATAGCCTGACACAGCAATTCCACTCCTAGGTATTTACTGAATAAAAATGAAAGCATATATCCACAGAATCACTTGTACGTGAGAGTTTATTGTTGCTGGAAACAACCCAGATATACACTGACAGCAAAAATATATCCACACAGTGGAACCCTACTCAGCAATAAAAAAGACTGAACCTCATAGCTCAGTCTAATCTCAGAGACACTGGGTTTACCAAAAGGAGCCAAACACAAATGAGTACATACTGTTTGATTCTATGTAGATGACCTTCCAGAACAGACAAAAGTAAAAACTATAGTGATAAAAATCAGAACAATGGTTGTAGAGGGGAGGAGGGGTTGTGTGAATAATCGACTAGAAAGAGGCACAAGGTAATTTTCTAAGGTGATGGAAAAGTTTATATCTTGTTTGGGATGATAGTTTTATAGATGTATACATTTGTCAATGCTCACCAAAGTGTATGTTATAACTTGTTTAGTATTATTAAATATTTAATAATTATTTACTTATTTAGTATTATTATTTAGTATTA
>NW_012101359.1:275733-278370 GCF_000951045.1 Mandrillus leucophaeus | reverse complement strand
AAAGAGGCACAAGGTAATTTTCTAAGGTGATGGAAAAGTTTATATCTTGTTTGGGATGATAGTTTTATAGATGTATACATTTGTCAATGCTCACCAAAGTGTATGTTATAACTTGTTTAGTATTATTAAATATTTAATAATTATTTACTTATTTAGTATTATTATTTAGTATTAAATAATAATATTTAATACTAAACTTCTTTAGTATTATTAAAAATTATACTTCATTTTTAAAAGTCCAAATTGAGGAAAGAGCAAGAGTTACTTTAGGAAAATGTTTTCCTTATAACTCTATTCACTCACACACTTTGTTCTGCATATGGTTCCAAAGGTTAGTGATACATATTAGAGAGAGAGAGAGATATATATGTATGTATGTATTTAGTTTATATGTCCATTTTATAATGTACAAGACATTTTACAGTATACAATATACAATATTTATATACAATTGTGTATAAATAAACTCATATATTTAGTTTACATCTCCATTTTACAAGCTAGAAACTGAGATGCAGAGATGGTTGAACAACTATTCAAGACAAGACAGTTTTGTTTTGTCTGTTCTGGAAGGTCATTTAGATAGAATCATACAGTATGTACTCAGTGTCTCTGAGATTAGACTGAGCTATGAGATTTGGTCTTTTTTATTGCTGAGTAGGGTTCCACTGTGTAGATACAGTTTTCCTGTCAATGTGTATTTGGGTTGTTTCCAGCAACAATGAACTCTCATATACAAGTGATTCTGTGAACATATGCTTTCATTTTATAGAAATATATATCTAACTAATATATATCACTAGCCTGTGGAACCATATGCAGAACAACTAATATTATATATCTCTAACAAATATTATGTATATATAACGTGGTCACTTTGAGGAAGACTTTCAGAATGATCCTTGGCTTTTTGATATGTAGTCAACCTAACGTGTTTTTTCTTTTTCCTTTTTTCATTTTAGAGACTGGGTCTTTCTCTGTCAGACAGGCTTCAGTGCAGTGATACAATCATAGCTCACTCCAACCTCTGTCTCCTGGGCTAAAGTGATCCTCCCACCTCAGCCTCCTGAAGAGCTAGAGCTACAGCATGCACCAGCATGCCCAGCTAATATTTTAGTTTTTTGTACAGATGGGAGTATCTCCCTATGTTGCCCAGGCTGGTCTTGAGCTCTGGCCTCAAGTGATCCTCCCACCTTGGCCTGCCAAAGCACTGGGATTACAGGTGTGAGCCATCACGCCCATCCTGGAATAGCCCATAATGACATATAGGAAATCAGGATCACTAAGGTAAGAATGAGGAAAAAATGCCATAAGGATGTTCAGAAAAAATATCCACAAGACAGTGCAGTGTCCTACTGAGGGTGAGGGAAACTGAACCCTGAAATGGGATTCACAGGGGAGGGGTTGAGGGGCAAGCAAATGCAGGGAACAGTTTCTTACACTTAACAACATTTAATCCTCTTTTGAGCACTTTGATATGCCTCCTAAGAAAGGTCCTGTTGCTCATCCCTAAGAAAGAGCCTACAGAATCAGAGTGTTTGGGCTCTGCCCTTCACCAACTGTGTGCCCTACAGCAAACTACTTGGCCTCTCTAAAAAGACAGGGATCATGATGGCACCTATATCATTGGTTATTGTGCTGATTATAAAAAATAATCCACGTGAAGTAGGTAGCATAGAATTAGATACACAGCAATTGTGCAATAACTGTTAGATAACAATTATTGTTGTTCCTAATATACATGGAAAGCTCAAGCAGGCCCTGGAAATTCAGAAGAAAACTCCATATTCTAGTAGCAGAGACAGACAAGTTGACAGCTTATTACAAGTATCATGTACTAATGACGCGGACAAATGAGATTTAGCGATTCTGTGCTATAGGTTATGTTTATTCCTACAGGGGTCCCCCAGAGGTGGAAAATGACTTTCCTATCTTCAGCACAGTCTGGAGTCAGGTCTCCTGAGTCTGAGCCCAGGGGGACATCCGCTACACTTTATCCCTTTGAAGGAAAAATCTCTTTTGAATACTCTAGAGTTCTGTTTATCACTCTCTGGAAACAGCTATCTGTCAGTTACTGGAGAAACAGGTTAGGTGACCTCTTTACATGGTCCTTACACTCAACCTATTTATACAGAAGCAACTCTAGGTTGCTTTCTGGAAGCTGACAGCCCTACCTTCCCCTCTGCAAAGTAGGCAGGGGCCTTACAGACGGAGATAGTCTATAAAGGAGCTGTCTCCAGGCATGAAGAAATGGGAACAGACTATTCAAGAGCTGATATGAGAGTGCAAACCCAGACAGACTGGCTCCAGGTCTAGACAGACACATCCAGGCTCTGGCTGCAAGCAGTGCTGGTCCTGGAGTTTGCCAAATAAGGGAATAGGGATGTGGATTTCCATTAACCAAGCAGCTTTCACACCCCGGATTTGCCTCCTAGGGGCTTTCTCATGGCCAGCAGTGAGCATCCACCCATTTCTCCCCCTCCCCCTTTTTTCTTTTTTTTCTTTCTTTTTTTGTAGAGATGAGGTCTCACCATGTTGCCCAGGCTGGTCTCCAACTCCTGTACTCAAGCAATTCTCCTGTCTCAGCCTCCCAAAGTGCTGGGATTACAGATGTGAGCCACTGCACCTGGCCGCCAC
>NW_012101359.1:264053-271413 GCF_000951045.1 Mandrillus leucophaeus | reverse complement strand
GGCCTTTTTTTGTATTTTTAGTAGAGAGGGAGTTTCACCATCTTGGCTAGGCTGGTCATGAACTCCCAACCTAGTGATCCACCCGCCTCAGCCTGCCAACGTGCTGGGATTACAGGCCTGAGCCACTGCACCCGGCCTGGCCTTTTCTTCTTTATTTGAAATGCCACACTCTCAGACCCTCACGTTCACTCACACATCATTCCAGCACTTACCCACATTCTCAGCTCATACATCCACTCATGTAAACAGAGGCTTAGTACTCACTCTGACTCCCAGGCACGGAATCATAAATCCCCCAAACACACATGCACACACTCCCACACAGTTACACGCACACTCATTCTCACATACTGTAACATCTGCACACACACTCTGCACACACATTCACATCCCATGCACGCACAGGTGACACCTCATCCGCAAAGCTTTGCTGACCTCTCTCCACCAATCACTTACGATATCTCCAAAGGGGCCATTTAGGCATGTTTGGGAGAGATGCCTGGACCACTGAGTTTTCCCCAAAAAAGTCTCCCTGACCTGTCAACTTCCAGGTGGTTGGTTCTCTGTTCTGCAAAACCCGGACCCCAAACAGTGCAAGGTGTTTGCTGAGTGAACGAGGTATCAACTGCTTGGTCATCCTATTCTTCAGATTTGCCTCTGAGTCACTGTGGTAGTAGTGTGACATCTATGTGTTAACAACTTACTGCCAAATTTACACACCTTCTTTGTTTGGCTCAATTAAATATTTCTCAATACTAATTGCTTTAAAAAGAAGAGCTTCTATATGGGGAGTCTCAACCAAAAAGAAAAAGATGAAGTGGCACTAATTATCCAGCCCCTCCACCCCGATCCCTAATTGGTGGCTGCAGAGTTGAGATCCGGGAATGTTGCCTCTTAGAATGCAGGTTGCTCAAAACAGACATGATACAAACAGGTTCCTCCCGGGCCACTGATGAGCTACTGGAGTCCCATCCTCCCCATCCAGAGAGAACAGAAGGGACAGGGCTGTGTCTCAAAGTTATTGTCCTGGTGGCTACACATAATACTAGCCACCAGCCTCAGACTGTGACCAGAGCTAAGATTCATCCAAGTGCCTCCCTGACGCCTCCCCACCACCAGAAAAACACCTTTTGTTAGCAGAGCAGAACTGGCTTCTCCCTACCTGTCTCCCCCAGGGCAATGTGTCAGAACCAGGTGGTTTGCATCTGCTAGGCATTCTTCCTCCTTAGACTCAGGCACAGTGGGTGGGGAGTCTACCTACAGTGGCCTCAGCTATTGGTTGAACTATATATGAAAATGTCTTTTTTTTTTTTCAGGTTAAAAACGGTCAAATGTCAGCCATTTCATCTGGTCAAATGAATACTTTATCCTATTCCAAGAGATAAGTAAGAACATTTTCCCAGTTGGTTCCTTCCTCCAGCACCAAATGATCATTTGATTCATGATACCTCGGGAGACATAAGATACATAGTAGATCAACAAGGGCGTATCAACAGGATGCTCCTGTTTGAACTGTTTTAGCGTTCCTAGGGGTGAAAATCCATTTATTTCTTCAAGAGGAGGAAAAGCTGCTGTAGAGAAAATTTACCATACACAAGCTGAAACCTGCTTTGCCAAATCTCCCTAAGATTAGGAAATGGCATACAGTCCGGATCAGGTAGAGATTTTTGGGGGTACATTCAGAACTCTGAATGCAGCAGGAAGCCTACACAGGGACAGAGAGAGGGGATCCATTCCTATCTTCTTTTCATGAGACTGAAAGGAAGTACAGGGCCAAGCTTCTGGCTAAGCACTCACTTTTTTAAAACATTGTGTTTATACATCCATGTTCACTGCAGCAGCATTGTTTACAATAGCTAAAAGGTGAAAGCAACCCAAGTGTCCATCAGTGGATGAAGGAATGAACCAAATGTGATATATACTTACAATGAAACATTATTCAGCCTTAAAAAGGAAGAAAATTCTGATACACACCACAATATGGATAAACTTTAAGGATATTATGTTAAGTGAAATAAGTCAGTCACAGAAGGACAAATACTACGTGATTCCACTTAAGAGGTATTGAGAGACATTCAAATCATATACAAAGTAGAATGGTGGTTGTCAGGGGGCAGGAGGAGAAGGGAATAGGGAGTTGTTTAATGTGCATAGAATTTCAGCTTTGCAAGATGAAAAGCATCTTGGATATGGGTTACACAATATATGATTAATGAATAGAATTAGCAATACTGAACTGTACACTTAAAATGGTTAAGAGAGCAAATTTTATGTTGTGTGTGTGTGTTTGTTGTTGTTGTTTTTGTTTTGTTTTGTTTTTGAGATGGAGTCTCGCTCTGTTGCTCAGACTGGAGGGCAGTGGTGTGATCTCAGCTCACTGCAGCCTCTGCCTCCCAGGTTCAAGTGATTCTTCTGCCTCAACCTCCCAAGTAGCTGGAATTACAGGCGCCCATTACCACGCCCAGCTAATTTCTGTATTTTTAGTAGAGATGGGGGTTTCACTATGTTGACCAGGCTGGTCTCAAACTCCTGACCTCAAGCGATCTGCCTGCCTCAGCCTCCCAAAGTGCTGGGATTACAGGCGTGAGCCAACATGTCCAGCCTATGTTATGAGTATTTTGCTACAAGTTTGCTTAAAAAGTATTTGTAAATCTGCTGTCATCAGCTGGATGGGACATGGACAGCTGTTTTTCAAACGTGTTTACCCTGCAAATGTGAGGCAGTCTGAGTATTGGCCTTCTGACCTCAGTGCAGCATTGCTGGAGACACCAGACCCCTCAGTCTTCCTGAAGGAGGCAGGCATGCAGGGCCTGGGAGTCCCAGGCAGCTGGAGTGGACAACCTTGCAGCAGCTACGAAAGGAATCTGTCAAGACAACTGAGGCAAAGAGCCTACACCTGTGAATTCTCAGGGGTGTGGCCCCCTTCAGCCCTGGCATCAACAGTGAAGGGATCCACATGGCATTTACCTTCCTTGCGAAACTAAAACAAACCATTGTTTTCTTTCTCAGCTGTCCAGAGGCCTGCTGTCTGCTCTGGTTTGGCTCAAAGCCCTTTCAGACAGTCAGGAAAGTTATAAATGTGGATGCCCCCTACAATAGGCTAAATAATGGCCCTAAAAATTATCCAGGTCCGGATGCCCGGAACCTGTGAATGTTATCTGGCAAAAGAGACTTTGCACACGTGATTAAATTAAGGATATTGAAATGGGGAGATAATCCTGGATTATCTGGTGGGTCCTAAATGTAATCATAAGGATCCTTAAAAGAGGGAGGCAGCCAGGCATGGTGGCTCATATCTGTAATCCCAGCACTTTGGGAGGCCGAGGTGGGAGGATCATGAGGTCAGGAGTTCAAGACCAGCCTGGCTAACATGGTGAAACCCCATCTCTACTAAAATTACAAAATTTAGCCAAATGTGGTGGTGGGCACCCATAATCCAAGCTACTTGGGTGGTTGGGGCAGCAGAATCACTTGAACCAGGAGGCAGAGGTTGCAGTGAGCCGAGATGGTACCACTGCAACTCCAGCTTGGGCGATAGCACAAGACTGTCTCAAAAAAAAAAAAAAAAAGGGTGGGGGGAGTGGGAGGTAGAAGGAGACTGGACACAGAAGAGAGAAGACAATATGAAATTTGAAGATGCCACACTGCTGCTGGCTTTGAAGATGAAGGAAGGCCTCCCACCAGTCAAGAAATGCAGCTCTAGAAGCTGGAAAGGAGAAGCACAGGAAAATAAGTTCTCCCATAGAGCTTCTGGAGGGAGTGCAACCCTGATGATACCTTGATTTCATCCCAGTGAAACTGATTTCATCCCTCTGATCTCCAGAATGGAAAGAGAATAAACACGTGTTGTTTTAAGCCACTACACTTGTGGTCATCGGTCATAGCAGCCATAAGAAACTAATAGACCCCTACTTCCCACTCAGGTGGGCTGGCTGGTCCATGTCCTCTCTCACCCCAACAGGCTTCAGAACCACCAGAGGAGGATGGATGGGGAGTCCAGACTCCCAGGCACAGAGGCAGTTGGATGTTCCCTGCCTTCTTCAGGGCTCTCTCCTGGAACTTGGATGCAGTGTGGGAAGTTCCCCAGCAGGGAAAAGGAGCACCAGCCTAGTCCTGGCTCCCTGGGAATGAGGAATCATGGAACAGGAACCCTGAGGAGTACCCTCCGAGTTCTCAGCCACTCAGGATGAACAGAGTCATGTTCAGGAGCAAAGAAAAACATCAGGATCCCAGTGGTGGCAGAGCCAGGTAGAAAGGTCTCATGCAGTGAGGAACGCAGGCTCTGATCATTCGTAGGAAGAGCAAAATGGCCCAGAACCAACACTCCCAGCCTTTGAAAGGGGCAAAGTGTCCAGGTTTGAAGACCACATACGACTCCTCCATGCACATGTCCTGACCCCGCCCTGTGAATCCTCACTGGGACAGGCTGGGGAAGGGCCTGGGATGCCCATACCACAACTCTGTCACAGCTGCCCGTTTGTAAGCACCCACTGTGTGCCCCATGCTAAAATGACTGCCCCCATGGGCTGTTCTTAGCAACTTTATTGCTTTTCTTCTCTGATATTTGTGGATCGTTTCCTTACTTATTTCAGTTTTTGTTTTCCTCTCTTGACTGTCTCTGTGAGCTCCCTCAAAGACTGTGTGGAGGCAGGATACATTAATAAATCAACAAATGGTCAATCTATTCATTTATTTATCTGTTTTTTGAGACAGAGTCTTACTCTGTTGCCCAGGCTGGAGTGCAATGGCGAGACCTCAGCTCATTGCAACCTCCACCTCCTGGGTTGAAGTTATTCTCCTGCCTTAGCCTCCGGAGTAGCTGGGATTACAGGCATGTGCTAAGTTTTGTATTTTTAGTAGTGACGGGGTTTCACCATGTTGGCCAGGCTGGTCTCGAACTACTGACCTCAAGTGATCTACCGCCTCGGCCTCCCAAAGTGTTGGAATTACAGGCGTGAGCCACCGAGCTCAGCCTAAATGGTCCATTTATTTAAAAACACTTCAGAAGAAGAAAATGTTAACATTCCTCACCCCTGGCCTCATCTCCACTGAATGAACTCAAGGGATGACAAAGAAATAAACTGGATTATATGCGTTCTGGTTCTCTACTAGTGCTTAACAGATTACCTCTCAATTTAGTTTCAAGTAGCCATCTTATTTTGGTCAAGATATCATGGGATAGGAATTTGGGAAGGACTTGGCAGGACAGTTCTTGCTTGGAGTCTCTCATAAAATTTCACTGAGACATTAGCCAAGGCTGCACTCAAATAAATGCTCAGCTGGGCTGGATGTCGAAGATGGCATCACTCACAGGGCTGGCAGTTAATGCTGGCTGGTGGCTGGGAGATCAGTCAGGCTCTCAGCTGGAACACCTACCTGTAGCTTCATATGGCTTGGGCTTCCTCACAACATGGTGGCCTCAGAGAATTGAGAGTTTTTATACTTGGCAGCTCAGAACTCTGAAAGTGTACCTAATGTACAAGGTAAAAACTGCATTGCCTTTCAGAAAATAACTTTATCAAGATATGATTTACATACTATAAAATTCTCCCTTTTAAAGTATATCATTTTAGTATAGTCACAGAGTTTTGCAACTATCACCACTATCTACTTTCAGAATATATTTCTTTATCACTCAAAAGGGAACCACATATCCATTACTAGTCACTCCCCATTTCTCTATTCCTCCAGCCCCTGGAAACCAATGGTTTCTTTTTTTCTGTCTCTATAGATTTGCCTATTCTGGATATTTCATATACATGCAATCATGTAACATGTGGCCTTTTGTTACTGACTTCTTTCACTTAACATAGGCTTTCCCCAAACCAGCCACAGTGCTCATGAGAAACAAAATCATCACGTCTTAGAGGCTGGTTCTGTTTCTGCCATTTCCCTGCTCTGAATCAGCGAAGCACAGACCGGCTGCCTACTCGGCTTTGTTCATTCAGGTAACAAATATTCATGGATAGTCTCCTACATGACATGTAGTATTTTAGGGATGGAGGATGCCTTCCTGAACAAAAGCACAGAAATCCCTGTTCTTGTTGAGCTTCCACTTGAGTGGAGAGAAAGGAATGATGAATTAACGTATTAAATCGTATGCTACAGGGTGATAAGTACAATAAGGTTCATCAATGTTGTAGCGTGTATCGGTACTTCATTCCTTTATTCCTTCCTTCGTTTCTTCAGGCACCTGAATGGTGCACAATTTTTGAAAATTGTGGTGAAATACATAAAATGTATCATCTTAACAATTTTTAGGTGTCTGGTTTAGTAGTGTTAAGCGCACTCACACTGTTCTGCAACACATCTCCAGAACACTTTTTTTTTTTTTTTTTAAACTAAGGTTGGCCCAGAGAGAACAGAAACCACAGAAATGGGAGGAATGTCAAAGAATTTGTAGTTTTCAAACTATCACACAAATGAAGCATGGGCTCTCAAGACCCTGTTTGGGATTATCCTAAAAAGTATCTCAGGTACCTTTGGGGAAAATGTCTGGACCTTTCTGAGGCCAGCGGCCATCCCTTTTCTCACCATAGTCGAGGTCTCGTCTTGCATCCTAGTCTGAGGCTGGTCTAGACATCCAAGTATGAGGCTGCAGCAGCAGCTCACAGCCTTCTGTACCAGGGGCAACGTGGGAGGCCTGGAGCTGCCGCTGACTCATGGTAGACCCTGGGCAATTCCGCTCTCTTTCCAGTGTGGTCACCTGTGCCTTCCTGGCCCCAACAATGCTGCAAGGATCCAGGGAGACAATAAGAGCCTTTGCAAACAGAGGGGAAAAGGTTACAGAGGGAATTGTCAATGTGGACTCGGCTCCTCGCTGATACAAGAGAATCGGGCCCATCTAAATGCCCTAGGTGAGCAGTGAAAGCTATTTATGGCCCAGAAAGTGTCAAGGGAGAGGGCTGCAGTGCAAAATGCCTGCCAAGATCTTATCTCCCACCTGCCTCTCTTCTGTTTAAGTTTTCCTTAGACCTCACAACTCAAGACTGGGGCTTGCTGCAGAAACCCTCCCTTCTTTTTTTAAACCCCCTCTAAATGGATTGTTTGTTTATTTACATGGTGAGTTGTCTCTCTCCCTGGGTCTGAGCTCAAGAGGCAGCGCTGTGCTATCTTTGTCCTGGGCTGCAAGGCCTCAGGGTGCCTTTGTTGCTCTTTCCCCATGGACACAGTCTACTCTGTCTGCACAGCCCCAGCTGGCTCCTGGGGTGTCCTCCCCTGGTGACCCTACTCAAAGCTGGTGCAGGCCCATTGCTCGACCCTCAGTTATCTCTCCCTTCTTTAGGTTCAGGCATTTGAGGTAGGGGTTGTGGGAGAGGCTGCTCTTCCTCCTGCTTCTCCATAAATTTATTTTCTCTTT
>NW_012101359.1:261184-263033 GCF_000951045.1 Mandrillus leucophaeus | reverse complement strand
AAAAAAAAAAAAAATTGTTAAAAATTAGCTGGGCATGCTGTAGTACCAGCTACTCTGGAGGCTAAGGCAGGAGGATCACTTGAGGCCAGGAGTCCAGACTGCAGTGAGCTATCATTGCAACAATGCACTTCAGCCTGAGTGACAGAGCAAGATCCTGTCTCTAAAATAAATAAATAAATCGGGTGGTCAGAGTGGCCTAAGAAAGTGACATTTGGGAAAGAAAAAAGAAAAAAATGCAGCGAGAAAACATACATATTAAAAACCCATTGGTAGTTCCTTCTTATCCCGGAATAAATTTCTGACTTTAAACACGGCCTCCAGGTTGTTGGTGGCCTGGCTCCTGCTTCCTCCAGCCTTACCAGCACAAGATCCAGTAAATACTCGCCCCCGCGACACGCACACCCACTGTCTCCACACAGGCCAACCTTGAATGTGCACGCTCCCCCTGTGTCACACATATCCGATCCACAATGCTGCTCATGGCATAAATATAAAATAATAGAGGTATTGTTGGAGAGAAGATGGAAGGCTAGCTGATGGAGTTACAGGGAAAATATGCAAAGGTCCTGGCCATAATGTGTTCAACTCCACCCTCAGGCTCACTTATAACTGCAGATCAGCATGTGGAGGGCAGTTGCAGGTCATCCATTCCACCCCTCACTTTATGGATGGGGACATCAGGGTCCCAGAGATGGGTGGTGGCATCCTTGGGGATCACGCAGCCTTACCTGCACATCAAGACCCAACATTCTGCAGGAATTACATGTTGTGCATGTGGTCTTTTCGTGAGCCTCAAGTTCCTCTATTGAACCTCAGAAGGAGAA
Source organism: Mandrillus leucophaeus (assembly GCF_000951045.1). Taxonomy (NCBI): domain Eukaryota; kingdom Metazoa; phylum Chordata; class Mammalia; order Primates; family Cercopithecidae; genus Mandrillus; species Mandrillus leucophaeus. The sequence continues at coordinate 262,209 of NW_012101359.1, read as the reverse complement.
ATGACTGCTTGGATTTCCGCTCTACCAACTGACTACAAAGGAGTCCAGGCTAAAGGGCCTCTCGATAATCTCTGTGATGCCCAAGGCAACGCCATCTTTCCTGATGGAGGATTCTGTCTCGGGGGTGTGCGCTGGAAAGACGACAGACTCTTGCTCCGTGAAAGGAAGGGAGTCATGGCCTGTCAAAACACAGAGTCCGGAAAGAATCTCTTGCCATGGACCCAGGCTTGAGTGGCTGTGTTGTGATCTTACGATCTAGGATCCCATGATTTGCAACAAGCTCTCTGCCTGGGGGACAGGGAAGGGGTGTCTCTGGTGGTATAATAAGAAATGGGGCATTTTAGGACTTCCGGGCTAAGTGTTGTAACCAAAACATCCATGAGGAAGTTGTAAGTAAGTGTAAAGGTCATCAGATTGTGACAAAGTCAACAAAAACAGTCAAATGAATAAAGCTGTGTTGCAGATTCTTCAATGCAGGTGTGGGGAGTGGGGTGCAACGGAGCCCACTTATGTGAAGGTCAGATCATCTTACTCCTGCTTCCCATGTAAGGCCCAGAAAGGTAAAAAGCTACACCCAGAGCCCTCCCCAGCTCTTGGAACCCAGATGCTTCAGAGATACCCTTAGCCCTTCTCCCCAGTGCTTCCCCATGTTCCAGTAAACGACAACAGCAGCAGCTCTCCCTCCCCAGCCCCATCACAGTGTCATGGCCCATGTTCTCTCCCTGAAGCTGTTCTAATCCCTGACTGCTCCCAGCCCCCATTAGCTTTCAGACTGAGGATCTTAAAAGCTGTGTGGATCATGAGGTCAGGAGATCGAGATCATCCTGGCTAACACGGAGAAATCCCGTCTCTAATAAAAAAATACAAAAAAATTAGCCGGGCATGGTGGCAGATGCCTGTAGTCCCAGCTATTTGGGAGGCTGAGGCAGGAGAATGGTGTGAACCCAGAAGGTGGAGCTTACAGTGAGCCGAGGTCACTGCAGCCTGGGCAACAGAGCAAGACTCTGTCTCAAAAAAAAAAAAAA
>NW_012101359.1:258414-260986 GCF_000951045.1 Mandrillus leucophaeus | reverse complement strand
AACTGGCCCAGGCCCAAGGATGATAGAAGGAAACCAGTTGTGGCAACTCCCTGACTGATTAATTAGCCACTAGGGACATTCCATTCACGCCATCTGCTTTACCAAATAGACTCAGAGAAGGGGTGATCCACGGGCGTCACCCCTACCTCCACCTGGCAGAGATGGTGCTAGAGGCTTCTGCTGAGGATGAGGCCATCTCCAGTGTAAATGGAGTTTCACAGTATTGTTCGTACCTGTTTGCTTTTGTATATCAATCTTGTGTAAACATTTTGCTATGTCAACAAATGTTTTTTGAAAGCCTAACAGGAGAGATCTCTGAGCAGTAGGACTCAAAATGATTTTTTACTTTCTTTTCGGTACTCTGTCAGCTTTTTACATTGAGCTAGTGCCATTGGGTTGGGGGAGGGGGGCGGATGTAAAAGCTATTCTTATTTTTAAACTCTTCAACATTTTTTAAACTCTTCAACATGATTTTTATCATGTTGTGATGTGACCGCCTAGATTTCCATTTTGAGGCTCTCATATAATTTACTTGACCAGTCCCTGTTGGTTGATAGGAGATCATCATGGTTCCTATGATTTCTCAAAGTGTGACCCCCACAAACACCTGTCCCGGAAACACCCAGAGTACTTGTTGTACACTAAGGTTTGAGAACCAGTACAGGCTTTCCAGAAAGATCTCTGGCTCTGGGCACCTGATTGCTGAGTGACCGTGGGGAGATAAGTGGGCCTTTCTGTGCCTTCCTTGTTAATTTAAAGAGGTTAATAATAGCAGGCACCTGCAGAGATGTCACAGGGCGTGAGGCATAAAAAATGGAAGGTGAACACGGTGCAGGCACATGCAGGCCCTCAGGAGACACGGAGCTGTCTGGCTGTTCTCTCCAATCAGATGCTTTCACATTTCTTTCTCTGTCCTGCAGCTCCACCATCTCCAGTGAGCCCAGTCCCTGGGTAGGCGCAGGCAGGGGTTGGTGACACAAGTCAGACCCCTTTTGGCACTGAAAGGCATGTTAGCTGTGTGTAGGGAGTAGAACAGCCAGGTTAGTCTCAGGTCTCTACCAAACCCAAAGCTGCAGTGTCCAAATCTGAGAGGAGATGCATAGATGTGGTGCCCCGTCCAACCTGGAAACAGAGGCACACTCACTGTTTTTTTTGTTTTGTTTTGTTTTTTTGTTTTTTGTTTTTTTGAGACAGAGTCTTGTTCTATTACCCAGGCTGCAGTGCAATGGCACGATCTTGGCTCACTGCAACCTCCACCTCCTGGGCTCAAGTGATCCTCCCACCTCAGCACCTCCCAAGTAGCTGGGACTACAGGCACATGCCACCACGCCCAACTAATCTTCGTATTTTTTATAGAGACTGGGTTTTGCCATGTTGCCCAGGCTAGCACTTTTTTCTTTTACAAGGTTTCAGGAAAACAGTAGATAGAGCTCAAGATGGGAGCCTGTGAAAGTGAGGCCAAACCAAAGGAAAGGGTTCCTAGAGTCCTATCCTCATCTTACAGACGAAGAGACTGGGGTCCACAGGGGGCTTTCTGTGTGTCTGCAGCTCAAGGCCACGCAACTGGTTCCTGGCAGAGCTGGGAGGCAGATCCAGGCAGTGCAGCTTTAGAAACCGTGTCCCTAACCACTAGCCTTGCTGCCTCTGTTCAAACTGCAGCCAAGTGAACTGAGCCTCAGAATCTCCTCAAGGGGGCTGGTTAATATCTATGTCTTCCCTGCCTCCTGTGGCTCTGCCCCTGGACTCTAATTAGGGGCCTGAGGCGGCCCAGGAATCTGCACTTTTAATAAGGCCCTGGAGTCTAAGCAGCTGCTGCTATCCCTCTACACTAAGCCACTTGCCAGTGTGTGTGGAGTTCATGACTGGCCTGTGGTTTCCCAGTGATTCACCCGGGACTGACTCTGCCTCTGCAGATATGGCTATAACAGCATCGTCATCCACACCTGTGATCCACTCCAGTGTCCTCCCTCCCACCCTATCCTCTTTGCCTTTTCATCCTGTTGTACCACTGTTGTCCCTGGGCTCTGGTCTTACTCTCCCATCCCCAGACTGGTCCTTGTTTGTTTCCTTTATTTAAGGTGTACTCTTCACCTTTCTCAGGAAATACGGGCCAGCTACTGGCTGAGCATCCTTGAGGGGCTAAGCATGACTATCCTAATTGCACAGAGACTTTTTCTCATACATTCCTTCCCCTCCCCAATTTCTTCCCATATTTTGTTCCAAAGTGGCCATATCAGCTTCTTCTGCTATTTGCATATCTTCCTGAAATGTTAAAACAACCGAAAGACAGCACAGCCCTCCTCTCTGTCTAGTATTGCACAAGAAAGTGGGCTCTTCTCTGCGATGTAGCATCTGTTTTCCTCTTGCCAAATGAGGGCCTGGTAAGAAGACCCAGGATCCAGTCCTGATGCTGCCACCAACTCACAATGTGACCCTGGGCATGTCACAACTGCCCCTTGGACTTCTGGTGCTGCCCTGAGAAGCTGCATTGAGAGCAGTTAGGAGCACAGAATCTGAAGCCAGCCCACCCAGGCAAAATTCTAGCTAGCAACTTGGCAAGCTACCTAACTTC
>NW_012101359.1:253424-256274 GCF_000951045.1 Mandrillus leucophaeus | reverse complement strand
GGCGGGGTCTCCTGGAGCTGCCATCTGGGCACCCCGAATCCTCGCTGTCGCTGGCCCGGGGCTGGTGAGGGGTGTGTTGGCAGCATTGCCAACAGCCGGAACAGGGTTGGGGGGACGCGGCAGGTACAGGTTGCCGTGGCTTTGTGGTTTTCCTATTTGTCCCTCCTGCTGGGAGGCAGTCCGGCTAGGCGAGCAGTTACCGAGGGCCCGCGGTGGCGCGGCTTGAGAGTGGGGGCGCGGTGGCTGAAGACAGCTGGGTCCGGGGTCCCCAGTCCCGGACCTCTGGCCGGCGCCCCAGGGCGGAGGGCAGCGCCTTGGAAGATTCCAGGTAGGCTTCCACGAAAGGGAAAGCCTCGGCGCATTTCAGCCCGCAGCCCGGCGCGCACACTGCTCTTGTTAAGTTTGTAGCCTGATTCTTTGGGGAATAAAACAGACCCAGCTCCTTTCCAGCTTCCCTGCACTTTCAGTCAGAAAACAGCGTTTCGGACAAGCTGTTTTTCTTGGTAGGGTTCACCTGGGCTGGAGAGAACGACAGCTTGCAAGACTCGTTCGTCTTTGAAGAAGTCATATCATTTTCTTCATCCCATGAAGAATGTCATAGAATTTAAGATACAGGAAGCCCAGCCTGGGCAACATAGCTAGACCCTGTCTCTACAAAAATTAGCCACAAGTGGTGGCAGGCGCCTGTAATCCTAGCTACTCGGGAGGCTGAGGCAGGAGGATGAGGATAATTGCTTGAGCCCCGAAGTTCTAGGCTGTAGTGAGCCATGACCTTCAGCCTGGGCAACAGAACAAGATGTTCCCAAACAAACAAACAACACACAAAACAAAAAACAAAAAAGATATAGGAAGTCTATATAGGCCGTTTAGTCAAATGATCAACTGTCCTTTAAAAAGGGAAATAGATGGAAAGCACTTGCAAAAGTTCCCCAGCCAGTCAGCCTAGCACTGGGACCTTCATCTCATTCCCAACCCTTGTTTACAAAAAAGGAAGCTTTTCTCAAAATGTAAGTAACCTCAAATGAAAAAATAAAGAAGAAAACAAGTTCCAGGGATTGCTCCCTCCTTCACCACAGCCCCGCCCTGAAAAAAGCACAAATCAGTTAAACTGTCAGAGGCCAAGATTCATTCCAAGGAGGAAAACAAGATTGGGGCCCTGCCCCCTGCCTATCTGACCACAAAGTCCTTTAATTGAAAACTGTAGCCCAGATCGCTTCTCTCAAGTCAGGGTGTGCTGATTTCCATCTTTTCCTCTAGCAAAAAGGCAAAAGTAGAAAGGGTTGAGTGACAGGTGAGTCTTTGTCCCTCCGGGGCTTCGGACTCCGTGGGTACTTCCAGTTCTGAACATACCATACAGTTCATCTTCCCAGCTGTCTCCTGCATCTGTGACTTCAGAACTGTCCTAGCCAACTGCTCTCTGGCCAGGGCAGGTGTCTCTCAGACAGCTTAGTCCCCAGCACCCCCAGGGAGCCTCCACTGTGCCTCTCTTTCTGACCTACAACCTGTTGTAATTACTTGCTCACTTAAATGTCCCCCATCATAGACAGGTAGCTCCCTAAAGGCCAAAGACTTGTCCCATTCATCTCTGTATCGCAAGGCTCTGCACAGCCCTAGCACAACAAAAAGAAATCTTTCAAATTACTCTTACTGTTCCGTGGGGGTTCAGGTCTATGGCAAAACATGTCTGGGCTGTTTTGGGCTCCTAAGGTAACTGGCCCAGGCCCAAGGATGATAGAAGGAAACCAGTTGTGGCAACTCCCTGACTGATTAATTAGCCACTAGGGACATTCCATTCACGCCATCTGCTTTACCAAATAGACTCAGAGAAGGGGTGATCCACGGGCGTCACCCCTACCTCCACCTGGCAGAGATGGTGCTAGAGGCTTCTGCTGAGGATGAGGCCATCTCCAGTGTAAATGGAGTTTCACAGTATTGTTCGTACCTGTTTGCTTTTGTATATCAATCTTGTGTAAACATTTTGCTATGTCAACAAATGTTTTTTGAAAGCCTAACAGGAGAGATCTCTGAGCAGTAGGACTCAAAATGATTTTTTACTTTCTTTTCGGTACTCTGTCAGCTTTTTACATTGAGCTAGTGCCATTGGGTTGGGGGAGGGGGGCGGATGTAAAAGCTATTCTTATTTTTAAACTCTTCAACATTTTTTAAACTCTTCAACATGATTTTTATCATGTTGTGATGTGACCGCCTAGATTTCCATTTTGAGGCTCTCATATAATTTACTTGACCAGTCCCTGTTGGTTGATAGGAGATCATCATGGTTCCTATGATTTCTCAAAGTGTGACCCCCACAAACACCTGTCCCGGAAACACCCAGAGTACTTGTTGTACACTAAGGTTTGAGAACCAGTACAGGCTTTCCAGAAAGATCTCTGGCTCTGGGCACCTGATTGCTGAGTGACCGTGGGGAGATAAGTGGGCCTTTCTGTGCCTTCCTTGTTAATTTAAAGAGGTTAATAATAGCAGGCACCTGCAGAGATGTCACAGGGCGTGAGGCATAAAAAATGGAAGGTGAACACGGTGCAGGCACATGCAGGCCCTCAGGAGACACGGAGCTGTCTGGCTGTTCTCTCCAATCAGATGCTTTCACATTTCTTTCTCTGTCCTGCAGCTCCACCATCTCCAGTGAGCCCAGTCCCTGGGTAGGCGCAGGCAGGGGTTGGTGACACAAGTCAGACCCCTTTTGGCACTGAAAGGCATGTTAGCTGTGTGTAGGGAGTAGAACAGCCAGGTTAGTCTCAGGTCTCTACCAAACCCAAAGCTGCAGTGTCCAAATCTGAGAGGAGATGCATAGATGTGGTGCCCCGTCCAACCTGGAAACAGAGGCACACT